>NC_090930.1:1271600811-1271903841 GCF_040938575.1 Ambystoma mexicanum | reverse complement strand
CAGCCGGAGGAGGATGTGCAGCAGCAGGAGCCAGGGCACAGGAACAGGCACAGCAGCAACAGCAACAAGGTGGGAGCCATGATGGCTCGGGGCCTTCGACATCGGAGGGGCAGGCATCGGCCGGAGGGCAGGAGGACCCAAGACGGGAAGTGTCTTCCGTGTCGCAGCGGTTAGGCCATGCTATAGATGCAGAGTGGCAGCGGGCGGAAGAGTCACGGCTCACGATGATCAGGGCGGAGAACTCCATGCAAAGGGCTCTGAGGCGGGCCGAGTGCCTCGAGGCAATTTCGCAGGGACCTGGAGGTCCGGATGTCATCGTCCCTGCGAACCCTCGGGGTCTTAGCAGAGGACCGCCTCCAGGACATCGAGCAGGAGTTTGATGATGCCCTGGCCCGGGAAATCAGGAAGTGAGCCGTCGGACTAGCCCCCTGCCATTGTATATAGTTAATTAGTGTTAGGTTTCCTTTTGGTTTTCATTTCGTTTGGGGCGCTTGGACAATGCCCCACCTTTTTGTATATAGTTGTTCATTAGGTAGGGTTTTTGTAGGTTTCCTTTCAATGGTTGGGCTCATGGACCCTGGATTTGTACTTTGTATATAGTTCTACACTGGATTTCACTTCATTTAAGTTTCTTTTTTACCAATGGATGTGTCTTATTTTTACACTTTGGATTTGGTTGGACGGACAGACTCTTTGGACCCATTTGCTTTTGGATTAATTTGGATTCTTCTTTCACACTTTTTTTTTGAATATTTTGGACATGCAGCTTTTTCTTCATTATTTCCATTATTGCGTGTTTTTTTTAAATTCATTTGGTTAATTATTGAATACACATTTATTATATACTTTACTGATGTGGTTTTATCGCATTTGTTTTGTGCATGTCACAATGTTGATCTTTTCACAGTCATGTGTCACCATTGCGTGGGTCTGAGGAACATTGATTCATGGCCATGCTGGTTATGTATTTTCTATCATGACTTTGGGAATTCAATGTGGGGTGTTTGGACTGGGGTGGGATTTGGGTGGCCATGAGGGGCATGGGTCTGGAGTGTGATGACCTGTCGGGGGGGACATGTGTGGGGGCCTGCTGGCAGGTGCCCCTGACTGCTGGGGGATGTGGGAGCAGGGGGACATGTGTGGGGGCCTGCTGGCAGGTGTCCCTGACTGCTGTGGGGTGGGGCTGCAGGGGGACATGTGTGGGGGCCTGCTGGCAGGTGCCCCTGACTGCTGTGGGGTGGGGATGCAGGGGGACATGTGTTGGACATGAGTGGGGGCCTGCTGGCAGGTGCCCCTGACTGCTGGGGGTGGGGGTGCAGGGGGACATGTGTGGGACATGAGTTGGGGCCTGCTTGCAGGTGCTCCTGACTGCTGGGGGGTGGGGTACAGGGGGACATGTGTGGGACATGAGTGGGGGCCTGCTGGCAGGTGCCCCTGACTGCTGTGGGGTGGGGGTGCAGGGGAACATGTGTGGGACATGAGTGGGGGCCTGCTGGCAGGTGCCCCTGACTGCTGGGGGGTGGGGGTGCAGGGGGACATGTGTGGAGGCCTGCTGGCAGGTGCCCCTGACTGCTGGGGGGTCGGGGTGCAGGGGGACATGTGTGGGGGACATGTGTGGGGGCCTGCTGGCAGGTGCCCCTGACTGCTGTGGGGTGGGGGTTTCAGGGGGACATGTGTGGGACATGTGTGGGGGCCTGCTGGCAGGTGCCCCTGACTCCTGTGGGGTGGGGGTGCAGGGGGACATGAGTGGGGGCCTGCTGGCAGGTGCCCCTGACTGCTGGGGGTTGGGGTGCAGGGGGACATGTGTGGGGGCCTGCTGGCAGGTGCCCCTGACTGCTGTGGGGTGGGGGTGCAGGGGGACATGTGTGGGACATGAGTGGGGGCCTGCTGGCAGGTGCCCCTGACTGCTGGGGGGTGGGGGTGCAGGGGGACATGTGTGGGGGCCTGATGGCAGGTGCCCCTGACTGATGGGGGGGTGGGGGTGCAAGCTGACATGTGGCTTGGCTGGGGGGCATTCCCATGGTGGATGGGCTGCCTGCGGGACATGACCAGGGGTGGGGATAGTCCCCTGTGGTGTGGGCTGCCTGCAGGTTCCGTGGGGGGTGTAGAGGGAACACCTGGGAGGACCCACACTGCCAATTCATGTGTAGAACTCACCACGCACCCCTGAAATTCACGTACCCCGCTCTGACTGCAAAATCGCATGTGAAACTTCCCGCGAACCCCAGAAATACACGTACCCTGCTGAAATCGCGTGTGAAACTTCCCGCGAACCCCAGAAATACACGTACCCTGCTGAAATCACGTGTGAAACTTCCCGCGAACCACAGAAATACACGTACCCTGCTGAAATTGCATGTGAAACTTCCCGCAAACCCCAGAAATACACGTACCCTGCTGAAATCGCGTGTGAAACTTCCCACGAACCCCAGTTATACACGTACCCCACTCGCACAGGCCCTTCCGCATGTGAAACTTCACGCGAACCCCCGTAATACACATACCCTGCTGAAATCGCGTGTGAAACTTCCCGCGAACCCCAGTTATACACGTACCCCACTCGCACAAGCCCTTCCGCATGTGAAACTTCACACGAACCCCAGTAATACATGTTCCCGCTTGGCGTTTGCTGTTTGGCAGCCCTGTAAACTGGTCCAGGGTTAGCACAGCCCTTTGCGCTGGATTGGGGATTTTGATCGCTTTTCCCTGTGCTAGGGATGTTCTTGGGGGCGTAACTGGCGCTGCTGCAGGTTTGCTGCACCACTCTGCGCCACGGCTGGTTTTCGAGGCTAAAATCCATGAATACGCTGTGCGTGGAAATCGATTTTAGCGCACGTGGCTGGCGCAGACATTCACACGCGCACTGTGCGCCAGCCGCGTGCGCCACTTTTGTGCGAAATTCTATAATTACCCTGTATATGTGTTGTCATGATTGTTGGTTGCATTTCTATGAAGGACTAACATTTGCAAACACAATTGGTCTGTATTGTGTAAGTAAATGTTGGCAATTGAAATAGAATATTGATTGCTACATTTGCATAGCAATTTATACCAGTTATATTTGAAAATTTGAATGGACCAGATAGTTCTGTGTCCAAGTCATTTATTCGGAGTGTGTCTTGCTTCTTTGAAGAAGTACCTGAGTTACTTTGAGTAATAGATTCTTCTTTGGTTGTGGTAATTGATGAAGTATTAGCTTCTTTTACTCTCTTTGGAGGATTTGCAGTGAGATCCTGTTGCATTTCTGTTTGAAGTAGTTTTCTTTTACAACGTTTTCCTTTTTGTGGAACAGGATATGTTTTTAGATGGGGGTGTATAGGGAACGTTGTTTATTGTATTCTAAAATGCAGGGAATATCAGCGTTTACTTTACTTGCATCAAAGTTGATCAGAAATAGACCGTCAAGTGTACGTAAGCTTGATAGTGCTACGTAGCACATGCCTTCTTTAAAGACTGTGTTACCAATGTCTATCATTGCTTTGTCTAGGGTAAGACCTTGTGATTTATGAATGGTGACTGCGTATGCAAGAGTTAGAGCAAATTGTTCTCTGCGTATATACATGTCTTTGAAGAGAAGGAATCGAGCTGTTGAGCGTCCTATCCTTTTTACTTCTGAAAGTTTGTCAAAGAGAATATTGACAAACTGAATTTTGTTGTCACGTGGGTATGTTTGAAAGCCAACAACTGTACCCAGTGCTCCATTAACTAGTCCTTGATCCACGTCAAGGTTACATTTAAGCATTACTCTAGAGTTTAAGGATAATTTTAATATTTTCTCCAAACCAGCTGTGTTGGAGATAGAATTTTCTAAGGTATTTAGTCTTGTTGTGGCTTGTTGACACATGGGTAGTGTCATACCATGTACGTCCAGTTTGTCTGTGGAGCAAATTTCAATTATTGGTTGCATTTATTTTGTCAACATTGTTTCATTGAATTTGGAACAGCTTGCAACAGTTGGCATTAAGGACATACATTTGACATTTTTGTGTGCTCATTGTTCCATGACATCAGTAGCACATGAGTTATGGCCATAAAGTGCATGGATGTGCCGGGTTTTTAATATTGCTTATGCTTCTTGAGATAGTACACCAACTCTAATACTTTTTAAAATGTTGGCGTAAGTGAAGTCTGCAGTTTGGCGCATGTTTTCTGTTAATTTTCTGTATTGAAAATGTTGCCAAAGGTTGACATTTCCTAGGCTGCCTACATTTTTACGGCAGAGTTTGTGTCCTAAGGTTTCAAAAATAGGTTCACCTTTCACTGGTGTCAATTGAAGATCTCCGAAAACAATAATGTGTTTTCCTGCAAAGAGCTCTTCATAGTTTGTTTTAAGTACTTCTTGTAATCTTAGGTGATTCAAAGCCAACATTAGTTTGGAAACCATGCTCACTTCATCTATTAATAGCATTTTCATTTGTTTTAACACTCTGCGTAGTTCCACTGCAGCTTATGTAGAAAGTTTGTAATATTATAATTTGTTTTGGTGTTCTACTGGAAGGAGTAGTAATCGGTGTAAAGTGACACCGCCTATGTTGTAGGCAGCTAAACCTGTGGGGGCAGTTACAACAGCTGACAGTTTGTTGTTTGTCAATTGTTGAAGGAACTTGCTGATGATTTTGATTAAGAATGTTTTGCCTGAACCAGCTTCACCACTGATGTATAGTAGTGTAGGTTTGTAATTTTGGCAGGTACATTCTTTATTTTCATGTTGTACACCATGGGCAATTTGTTTTGTTACTTCTTGAAAAATGGTACGCTGCTCTTTGTTCCATTTTGATTGTAGTACAGTTTAGTCTTCTGTATCTTCTTCATAGTGACACATGGTGTTTTCTACTTCTGGCATAGCTAATTCTGCCTCATTTGCTATTAGTGGCTGTCCCAGTGGTTCTTGGCTTCCTGTTATAGAAGGTTGACTACTGTCGGGAGTGTTCTTATCTAGTTGGGCCTGGAGTTCTTCTTCGTGTTGCTGTTCATTGTGCAACAATGTTTTTTACTGTGTAAAGTTTACATCGGTTAGAGTGCTTTCACTTGCTTTGAAAGCGTCCTCATAGGAGTCATAGTTTTATAGTATCTCTTCTTCTTTTCTCCATGGTTTAAAAAGTTGTAGCAGGGACATGTAATATAGTTCTTTATGTTGAGGAGTTTTTAATGACAATTTGATATGATTAATTAAGCTCGGTTTGGTAAGTTTCACTAAGCTACCTTCACAATTTGTCACTCTATATCTACCTTTCTTTTCAATGGATTTTATATTATTTTTGTATGTGAAGTTTTGGGCTTTGTGGTATAGACAAATGGTTTCCAAAGTGGTACTCCTGTTTGGGTAGTATGTGTCTAGTAAATTGTTTTTTAAAATGTCTTGGCTGTTGGGATCATTTTTGGCTATTGTTTCTATGTTGTTGTACGATTTGAGAACTCTTTTTCTAGATTTAGCAGGACCAAGACTTAGCCATACTATATTTTCAGATTTCCCATACAAAGCAGTACCGGTTAAACAATCTGCAGCTCCATAGCAGCCACATTCTCTATGAGAGAGCATTTTTATGCCCAAGCTGTACAATTTCTGAGATACTGTTTTGTCCGATGATAGGTCATTCCAGATGTCTCGAAGCTCTGTTTTTTCTGCTTTTGTTAAGTAGGCTGTAATAAATATCATGACCCAGCACACACTATCTTCCTATAGAGTGCTGGAGGGGTTGCCTAACATCCCCTGAGTCAAAACACTCATGTAACAGTCAAATGTTACCCTTTCCTACTTTAAATGGCTGGTGGCAGTGGTTTAGATCAAACTTCTATGATTTTTCCCGACCGCGAACAATGGTAGCTCAAAATCGGCGCCCCAGACCTATCTGTAAAAACAGACTCCGGTCAACTTTTTTCGCCATTTCTTTTAGGAAAGAGCCTTCTTGTGTTTGTCTCTGTGTGCCTAACCAGGTTTGGTCCCTTTGTTTGTTGCCCTTTGGCGGGCTTCAGTGCTGAAGCCCTCCTCTGGCGCCTGAGTGTCTGGGGTGGACAGGATGTGAGGGAGGTGCCCGGAACTCCCTGTGCCTAGTCTCCTAGGAGACCTGAATGCACTCTGCCATGATTGGCTGGCTGGCTGTCCGGCAAGGACAGCCACCCTGCTGTGTGAGTGACAGCCAGGCTGGAATGAATGGGGCAAAACTGTTTAAAGCAGGTCTCTGGGACTTGGAAAGCAGAGTCGACCACTGGAACGAAAGAACCGAAGACGAGCTGAAGGAAGGGGACTGGTGCAACTACTGGACAACCGGTGAAGCCCTGCTGCAGGTCTTAATTGCCTGAAACTCCATCGACAGAGAAGGCCTTCAAGGTTAACTACTTCCCTTGAGTTTGGTGGGAACAAACAACTGGCAAGCCACCTGGACACCGTCCCCATCCTGGTCGAATTTTCTTCAGAGTGGTGTTGAAAACTGGATAGCCCAGGAAAGGAAAACAGTTTGTGGACTTCAAGGCACTCACACCTTAAACCGACGTTTTGCCAAGCTTGTGGCCTCATCCCTGGGCAGTTTGACTGGAGGGACAGCCCTAGGACCATCAGGACTATGTGCTGGATAAAACTAGAGACACAAGGGGGTTGTCCTGAAGTCTGGAATCAAGGGTTTACCTGTTAGTTTCTGTAAACGCGCTATTATTCTGTCATGTTCAACAAGATCTAACTTATTCTGTGTGCGGTAGAAGACAAGTGATTAAGTAAATAGACACTAATATGAAGCGGAATCAGCATTTCATTATTTAGCTGTTCATTTGATTTTTTTGGATATACATTCTTCTATATCATTTTCTTATTTGCTTATTACTTCAATCATTATAAATCTTTTTTTACAACACATATTCTTTGTGAAAGACACATCATAAAAACATTTTGACTTTTCTTTAAATATTTACCTTATGGTGCAATGAACCTTGTGTGCTATCACCACGTATAGTGACTTGTGATAAAACATATACAAATTTCATCCATAAAGAGCAACAAGTCGTAACAAGCTAGGTTGCTTTGCCAGGCAAGAGGGTAACCTAACACGAGGTCTATGTCTAGATGTGAATCAAACAGTTTGCATCAATTATAAGGGGCCAGAGATGGCAAAATGGAGTCTGCTGTCCTTAGACGTTTCAGCGGGGTGCCTTCTTCTTGTGGCTGGAGTAGGTCTCCCTAAGAGTGGGACATAAGATAAGTAAGGGGCTTAATTAGTGGCTGGTGTTGTTATTTAAACAGCTGTACATGACATAAAAGAAGTACCATAATTGTGGTACACCTAAAAATTCTAAAAACAGGATAACAGGGGACTAACCTTCGGGGTAATCCACGTGGTGAATCCTTAGGTTGTATAATCCACGTGTAGGGTGTTTTGCGTTGTGGGAATCAATAGTTTTCCAAAAAAATCACAGTTGCTGTGAGGGAAGAAGACACACTAATGTATAATATGTGCAGGCTCTGTACAACTTATAAGACAGAACTACCAACAGTAGAAAATTCTATAGACCCTAGACATTCATACAGATCTACAGAGCGAGCAGTGTCACCTATTTGACACTAGATAACATCTCCAATCATACCTCAGACGCCATTTGACTTAATTTAACTTTCCTTGCCAGCATTCTATGAGGCCTTAGATAGCCTGTGCTTCACTACAGAGAGCACTACGTGTCTTTGTGGCAACGTGACCCATCCCTGCAGCGCATGCACCTTCCAGTAACACTAATCCAATGCACGTATGCGTATTGTTCCCTTCCCTACACAGCTCGGCTCGCTTCACATAACACGAGTAGGAACGTAATCTCTTACTTCCTCACTTGCAATCATTTTACTTCCTTGCCGGCATTCAACGAGGCGGTAGACAGCCCGAGCTGTACTACAGAGAGCACGACGTGACTCCATGGCAACGCGACTCTTCCCTGCAGAGCATGCACCTTCCAGTGACACTAATATAGTGCACGGATGCACTCTGTCCCGTTCCCTACACAGCTCAGCTCTCCTCACATAACCCGAGCAGGAACGCGTTTGATTACTCCCACGCCTCCAATCCATTGCAGCCAACCCTAGTGGGACACAAGCCTGCAGGTAAGAGACAGCTCACCTCCCTGCATCTCGCCATAATATATGACCCTCTGATTAAACAATTGCCTCCATGCAGCCCCTAGTAACTTTTGTATGCTTTTCCCTACTCTAGGCATGGCAACATGGTGGTCCTAAGCTTTAGGAGCAGTAGACATCACAGTTTACATCCCGCATGGTTCCTAATCAAGCAAACATGTCACGCTACCCAGAAAGGTGAAAAATGGCTTTTGTAAATTAACAAGGGTACTGCAATCTATGTACCACACAACCTTTAGATGCATAGTGCCTGCACATACACCAACACACACCATTAGTGTATCTTCTTCCCTCACGGCAACCCTGATTTTTTTGGAAAATCATTGATTCCCACAACTCAAAACACCCTATATGTGGATTATACAACCTAAGGATTCACCACGTGGATAACCCCGAAGGTCAGTCCCCTGCTATCCTGTTTTTCAAATTTTTAGGTGTACCACAATTATGGTAGTTCTTTTATGTCATGTACAGCCGTTTAAATAACAACACAAGGCACTAATTAAGCCCCTTACTTATCTTATGTTGCACTCATAGGGAGACCTACTCCAGGCTCAAGAAGAAGGCACCCCGCCGAAACGTCTAAGGACAGCAGACTCCAGTTTGCCATCTCTGTCCCCTTATAATTAATATGACTGTTTGATTCACACCTAGACGTAGACCATGTGTCAGGTCACCCTCTTGCCTGGCAAAGCAACCTAGCTTTTTACGACTTGTTGCTCTTTACGGATGAAATTTGTATATGTTTTATCACAAGTCACTATAGGTGGTGATAGCGCACAAGGTTTACTGCACCATTGTGTAAATATTTAAAGAAAAGTCAAAAAGTTTTGATGATGTTTCTTTCACAAAAAATATGTGTTGTAAAAAAGGATTTATAATGATTGAAGAAATAAGCAAATCAGAAACTGATATAGAAGAATGTATATCCAAAAAAGCAAATTAACAGCTAAATAATTAAATGCTGATTCTGCTACATATAAGTGTCTGTATACTTAGTCACTTGAGTTCTACCGCGCACAGAATAAGTTGGATTGTGTTGAACATGACGGAATAATAGTGTGTTTACCGAAAATAACAGGTAAACCCTTGATTCCAGACGTCACGACAACCCCCTTGTGTCTCTAGACTCAACCCTGGGCAGTGCAGGAACCTCCCGACTTCCTCCTTCTTGTCCCCACGACTGAAGCTCAGGAACAGCGAGATCTGCTCGAACTGCTAGGAACAACTGCCTCAGCTACAGCTCTTCTTCACTTTAAAGGTACTGTGCAAACGCAGTCTGGAAATCTTATCGCCCACTGCGAAAGTTTCTGAAACTTTCCCGACTTCGAAATCTTGTCCTTCCCTAAACATTTGTCTAACTTTTCGCCTAGCCAAATTCTTCTAAACTCTGTGGCAAAGACTTAACTGTTTACTACCAGAACTGTGCTATCCTATACATAGACTCTGAGGCTCCTATTCTCAACTTGGCGCAGTGAGGGTGCTAAACAGCAGGATTCACTGCACTAAAAGAGGATGCCCAGCCTCCACTAGTATTCTCAAGTGGGCCTGGGTGTCTTCATAGAGCACGACATTGCTCTGTGTGGATTGCGCCTGTTTTAAGGTGTTACGGGCGCAATCCAATCTTGGCAGTATTTTTGTAAAATAACGATATATTCGTTATTTTACAAAATTGCTGCCGAGAACACAGATTAACACGTTCCTATAAACCAAAGTAAGCAGCTTCAACGTTGCAGGATGTTGAAGCTGCTTACTTTGGTGCATAGGAAAGTGTTCATATACACCCGTGTGGTGTATATGAACACTTTCATTTAAAGCGATCAGCTTCAACGTTGCATGCTGCAACTTTGAAGCTGCTCGCTTTAAATGAAAGTGTTCATATACACCCTTGCGGTGTATATGAACACTTTCATTTACACCAAAGCGAGCAGCTTCAACGTCGCAGGATGCAACGTTGAAGCTGCTAGGTTTGTTGTAAATGAAAGTGTTCATATACACCCGTGTGTTGTATATGAACACTTTCATGTACACCAAAGCAAGCAGCTTCAACATTGCGTCAACGCTGAAGCTGCTTGCTTTTGTGTGCATGAAAGTGTCCATATACAACACACAGGTGTATATGAACACTTTCATTTACACCAAACAAGGCTTCCTGTGGCACTCCTCCAGTTTAATGGCACCAAAAGGGTACCTTATATGTGCGCTAGTTTAGCGCACATATTAAACTGGCGGAGTGCAACAAGAATAGGCTTCCAAAAAGCCCATTTACAAATGTGGCGGTTGCTAGGTTGGTTTCCAACCCATCCCAGCAAACGCCACATTTATTCCAAAAGTGGCACATTCCTTCCGACTTCGGAAGAATGCGCCACCTTCAGAATAGGTCTTAAGTAACGAAAAAGTCGTTAAGCCTTTTAACGTCCTTTTCGGTACTTAACACCTGGATGAGAATAGGGCCCTGAACCATTGACTTTGGCCTAGGTCTATGAACTGAATTGCTGGTTGTAGTTCACTGAAACCCTTTGCCCTACATATGAAAGTATTTGTGCTACTGATTCTTATAACCTTGTCTTTTTACCCCTATTAAAAGTATCTGAAGTGCCATTTTGCTCCCACTTCAGGGGAGCTGAACTTGTTCAGTAACTTATTGGTCGTGTATTTGTGGTGTATTAAGTATATGATATTGAGCTGCTCTTGCTAGTGTAATGTTTTCAAACTGACTGTGTAAATAAATGTATTTTCATTTACCAAGAAACCTTGAGTAAAGTGTTTGTTTGAATCACTGTATTTGTTGGCCCTATGTGTAACTTGTTCTACTGCTCACTCAACTCTTGAGATAAGTCTGGCTTCTCAGCCACTGCTACCACATAACTGTGTAGTACAGGCTTGTACCAAAGGTGAAATTGTACTAACACTTGTAGTCTTAATTGCATGTAGTGTTCCCCAAGGGTACTGCATGTGATTCTGCCTAACACTGGTGTACAGTGGTGAGGATAAAGTATACTTGTTACATTTAGAGTACTGCTCTTACCTTTGTTCAAATAACCCTCACAAGGCTAAGCAACACTAGAGAAGCAATTGTTTTATCATGACTGATATGGAAAGCTACAGACAGGAGACACAAGACACTTTAACAGTTGATCAATTGAGAGATATGTGTACAGCTAGGAATCTCAATGTAAAAGGCAAGAAGGTTGAATTGATAGAAAAGTTGTTAGAATACCTAAGTTCTGAAACCCCCACGCCTGCAGCAACTGTGCCAAATGATGATGAGGATGATAATATGTCAGAGCCCAGATCTAATGTTATGGATGAGTTAGAAGACATTACAGGGAATCAGTTGATTCCTTGGCTTTTTTCTAGGCTACCCCCTGTTGCAAATGATGTGGTAATGGAGCTGGGGGATATAGACAGAAAGGATTAGATTTGGGAAGACCCCTTCTCAGTATATTAAGACGTTTAGAACCCTCAAAAAGCATGATGGTACTCCTTGGGCTACCTGGGTGACTGAATGTCGTAGAAGGATGGGTTAAGGGTTACAGAGTTAACACTTATGAAGGTATGAGAAATATGTTTATGTTGGAATCTATTTATGATGCCCGCTCTCCTGAGCTGAGACAACACTTGGCTAACTCTAAGGAAATTGATCCAAAGAGGTTGGCAAGGGCTGCTGACTTGTGGGTTGCCAACAGGGCTACTCACAAGGATTCTGGGGTAACTCCGAAGAAGGATGAGGGAAAGCAGTACAAGAAAGATACCAAAGAGAAGTCCAATACTTCCACTTCAAAAGAGGGCCCCAAACATAACAAGGGTAAGCCAAAAGGGAAACTGAATCAGGCCAGTGTACCTCCTGGTGCCAAACCAGAAGGAGGTCAGAAGAAACCCCCATTCATAAAGACATTGGTAAATGCTATGCTTGTGGGTCAACTGACCATGTGAAAGGGGATCCCAGATGTAAGGGTAAACCTTCAGGGATCCACACTGTCTCCTTAGCCTTCTCCCCAGAGGATGAAGTACCAATGGCAAGTGGAAACTTTCACTTACTGGCTGAGGAACCCATGAAAGTCTCAGCCAGTGTTTATTTAGTATCCCTGGGTCTGTGCGAACAACAGAACTTAGATGTCTATAATTCCATTCCAGACAATACTAAAGAGTATTACAAAGACAATGTTCTTGTGAATGGTCAGCAGACCCCTGCCATCATAGACACTGGGGCCAGCATAACTGTACTTGATGAGTCATTTTTCAAGGTAGATGATGTTGCTAAGGCACCCAAATTCCTAACTAAGCTTGCTGGAGGCCCTTTCCAAATGCTTCCACAGTTACCAGCTCTCATCCAGTGCAATGACATGACTGTCAATATACCTGTAAGTGTGCAGAGTGAAGTACCTGAGAGAGGCCCTTTGAGGAATGACTTAGAAACTCTTGCTGTTGTATCAAGCATCCCCAGGCCAACCCAGCAAAAGGAAACAGGAGTAGGAAGGCTAACGAAAGTACCTTAAAAGGCTCTCAGGAGGAGATTATAGAAGTAAATATAACTCCCAGTCCACAGGACTTACTGACTGCAATTACAAAGAAGAAATAGGAAAAGGGGAAACCTAAAACCTCCAGGAAGAAACCAGCCAGCACTCCTGTGCTACCATCAACGACATCCCTGAGAGGACTGTCCAAAGTCATAACTGTGACTCCTCCACCAGCTGAGGCTGAGTGTGTGGAACAACCTTGTGTGGTTGAATCAGCTGCTGAGGAATCAGATCTGGAAGAGGACCTTGCTCCTGTTGGAGATCTGGATCCTGCAGACCATCCTGAGCTGCGGTCTTTACTGGCTGAAGGTGGACCCTGTAGGGCAGACTTCAGCAGAGGTCAAAGAGAGTGTCATACTCTTGAAGGTCTTCGCCAACAGGCAGCTTCCCAGCTGGATGGGCAAGAGCCAGGGAAGCATAGGCTGTACTGGGAAGATGGCCTCCTCTACAGCGAACTGACTGAGACTATCTCAGGGGACTACAGAAGACTTGTAGTGCCTCTTGAAAGCAGACTCCAGTTCCTACAGTTAGCCCATGAGATACCTTTAGCTGGTCTCTTAAATTTTAAGAGGACCAAGGAAAGGCTCTCTTTATATTTCTAATGGACTAAGTTGGGGTATGAGGCAGATAAGTTCCGTAGGAGCTGTCACACTTGCCAAACCTCTGGCAAGAGTGGAGCCAAGCATCTGCCACCCTTGGCACCCCTCCAAGTGATGAAAGTCACTTTTGAGAGGGTAGGAATCAACATTGTTGGTCCCTTAGACCCTCCAACATCTTCAGGAAACAGGTTTATCCTGGTTGTAGCAGACCATGCTACTAGGTATCCTGAAGCCATACCTATGAGAACTGTTACAGCTCAGGCTGTGCCTAAGACCCTACTTGGTATTTTTTACCAGGGTAGGTGTTCCTAAGGAAGTTATCTCTGACAGGGGATCCAATTTTATGTCCCACTACATGCAGACCAGGTGGAACAACTGTGGAGTAACTTAAATGTTGACAACTGCATACCATCCTAAGACAAATGGATTGGTAGAGAGGTTCAACCATACAATGAAGATCATGATAGGTGCTTTATAGGAACCCCTTAGAAGAAAGTGGGACCTTCTACCGCCATGCCTTCTAGTTGCTTATAGAGAAGTCCCTCAGGAGGGAGTTGGATTTAGTCCCTTTGAACTTCTCTATGGCCATCTAGTTAGAAGCCCTTTGGCCCTAATTAAGGAGGGGTTGAAGAGTGCTCCTTCCCCCAAGCCAATGAGAGTCACTGACTATGTGATAAGTCTGCAGAGGAGAATGTCACACATGATGGCAGAAGCATCAGATAACTTGAAAGTATGTCAGGCTCTAGGAAGCATTGGCATGACCAGGAGGCCAACATGGTTGAGTTTACTCAAGACCAGCTAGTTCTAGTTATGGTACCTACAAGGCAGAGGGCCTTACAGGACAAATGGATAGGATCCTTCAAGGTTGTGGGTAAACTTGGAGAAGTCAACTATCTTGTGGACTTAGGAAATCCTAAGGAGGCTCCCAGAGTCTTTCACACCAACCGTCTTAAAGCTTATGTCTCAAGATCAGAAGTGGGAGATTTGCTTCTAGCTTCTGCACAAGCGGAGGAGGAGAGTGAACCACTACCTGACCTACTCAGAGGCCAGCCTTTAGATGAAGAAAATAGAAGGAGTTAATCTCTCTTCTTATTTGACACCTGAACAACAAGATGAGTGCAGGTTTCTGTTAAAGTAGTTTGCCTTGCTGTTTTCACTATAACCAGGCTTGACCACTTGGGCCAGCATGATATTCACACTGGTGACTGTTTACCTGTTAAAAGCAGAGGTTACATGATGTCAGATCATGTAAGATCCCACATAAAGGAGGAGGGCACCAAGATGCTTGATCTTGGGGTAATAGAGCCCTCTACCAGTCCATGGTCTAGTCCAGTTGTGCTAGTACCAAAGACAGGATCCAAAGAGTTGAGATTCTACGTGGACTATGGAGCTCTTAATTCAGTCACCAAGACTGATGCCCACCCTTTACCAAGGACAGATGAACTGGTGGACAAATTTCATTCAGCCAAGTACCTTAGTACATTTGATCTCACTAGTTCAGCCAAGTACCTCAGTACATTTGATCTCACTTCAGGCTATTTTGCCAAGGAGAAAACTGCATTCTCAACCCCAGCAGGCCTCGACCAGTTTAAGGTAATGCCTTTTGAACTAAAGAATGCACCTGCTACATTCCAAAGGATGGTTAACCAGGTTCTGAATGGGATGGAGGATTTCTGCATGGCATACTTGGATGATATTGCAGTGTCCAGCCCTACTTGGAAAGAACATGTCAACCACTTAGGATATGTGTTGCAGGCTCTTGAGCAGGCCCATCTGACCATAAAGGCAAGTAAATGTCAAATTGGTCAGAGCAAAGTGGTCTACCTTGGACATGAGGTAGGAGGAGGTGAAATCAGGCCATTGCCTAGCAAAGTACAAGCTGTACAAAACTGGGCCACCCCTACTAATCAAACCCAAGTGGGAGCTTTCCTAGGCCTCACTGGGTACTATAGGAACTTCATAGAGAACTATGGTACCATAGCTTCTCCCTTGAATGTGGGCTCCTCTCCCAAATTCACCAAAAGGTCAGGTGGAATGAGGAGAGCACTGAAGCATTTGAAGGCCTAAAGAAAGCCCTTTGTCAAGCTCCAGTCCTAAGAGCTCCTGACTATAACCAAAACTCCAATTTGCAGACAGATGCTTCAAATACAGGTATAGGTGCAGTTCTGAGTCAGCTGCATGAGAAAGGTAGGGAGCACCCCATTTGCTTCATCAGCAGGAAGCTGAAGGAACCTGAAACAAGGTGGGTAACCATTGAAAGAGAATGTTTTGCTATTATGTGGTCACTGAAGAAGTTGAGACCATACTAGTATGGATCTACTTTTGTGATTCAGACTGACCACCATCTCTTGAGATGGTTGATACAAATGAAAGGGGAAAACTCTAAACTACAGAGATGGTTAGATGGTCAATCAGCCTACAAGGGTTTGATTGTACCATTGAACACAGGTCTGGGTGTCACCACCAAAATGCTGATGGTCTCTCCACAATATTTGACCGACTGGAGTAAAGAGATTCATCCAGGAGTGGATTAAATCCTTCTATCCCTTAGTCTGGGGGCAATGAGTGTTAGGGAGAATTATCAAGACTGTGCCAATTTCCCTTACCTTTTGAGACCCCCAGAAACTCTGCTGGATTTCTAGGATTTGATTTTTTTTTTACCTGGGAAGAGTGTGAGCCATTTTTCCCACTCTTCCATGTATTTTGATGTGTGTTTTACTCTTGTGTTCTTTGGTTATGGAGTTTTAAGACAACTCCATAAGCATAATCTTTTTCTGTGAGTCACACAGCACCTTCAGTGCAGTGGCACAGGCATGTCTTTCAGACTTCCCAAGATTTAAATACCTTCTCTGGGTCTGACTACTTTCTCCCAGAGCATGTAAAGTTAAATTGACTTCACTAGGCTCTTTGAATTTACAGACCCAGCACACACTATCTTCCTATAGAGTGCTGGAGGGGTTGCCTAGCATCCCCTGAGTCAAAACACTCATATAACAGTCAAATGTTACCATTTCCTACTTTAAATGGCTGGTGGCAGTGGTTTAGATCAAACTACCATGATTTTTCCCGACCGCGAACAACGGTAGCTAAAAATCGGGTCAGCCATGTTTTCCAATATGGCGCCCCAGACCTACCTGTAAAAACAGACTCCTGTCAACTTCTTTCATCATTTCGTTTAGGAAAGGACCTTCTTGTGTTTGTCTCTGCGTGCCAAACCAGGTTTGGTCCCTTTGTTCGTTGGACTTTGGCGGGCTTCAGTGCTGAAGCCCTCCTCTGGCACCTGAGTGTCTGGGGTGGACAGGATGTGAGGGAGGTGCCCGAAACTCCCTGTTCTTAGTCTACTATGAGACCTGAATGCACTCTGGCATGATTGGGCGGCTGGCTGTCTGGCAAGGACAGCCACCCTGCTGTGTGAGTGACAGCTAGGCTGGAATGAATGGGGGAAAACTGTTTAAAAGCAGGTCTCTGGCACTTGGAAAGCAGAGTCGACCACTGGAACGAAAGAACCGAAGAGGAGCTGAAGGAAGAGGACTTCTGCAACTCCTGGATGACCGGTGAAGCCCTGCTGCAGGTCCGAATTGCCTGAAACTCCATCGACACAGAAGCCCTTCACGGTTAACTTCTTCCCTTGAGTTTGGTGGGAACAACCAACTCGCAAGCCACCTGGACACCGTCCCCATCCTGGTCGAATTTTCTTCAGAGTGCTATTGAAAACCGGATAGCCAGGGGGAAGAAAACCAGCCCGTGGACTTTAAGGCACTCACACCTTAAACCAACATTTTGCCAAGCTTGTGGCCTCATCCCTGGGCAGTGCAGGAACCCCCCGACGTCCTCCTCGTGTCCCCACGACTGAAGCTCAGGAACAGCGAGATCTGCTCGAACTGCTAGGAACAACTGCCTCAGCTACAGCTCTTCTTCACTTTAAAGGTACTGTGCAAACGCGGTCCGGAAATCTTTTCGGCCACTGCAAAAGTTTGTGAAATTTTCCCAACTACGAAGGCTTGCCCTTCCCTAAATATTCGCCTTACCTTCCGCCTAGCCACATTCTTCTAAACTCCATGGCAAAGACTTAACCGTTTACTACCAGAACTGTGCTATCCTATACAAAGACTCTGAACTATTGACTTTGGCCCAGGCCCATGAACTGAATTGCTGGTTGTAGTTCACTGAAACCCTTTGCCCTGCCTATGAAAGTATTTATGCTACTGATTCTTATAACCGTGTCTTTTTACCCCGTTTAAAAGTATCTGAAGTGCCATTTTGCTCCCACTTCATGGGAGCTGAACTTGTTCAGTAACTTATTGGTTGTGTATTTTTAGTGTATTAAGTATATGATATTGAGCTGCTCTTGCTAGTATATTGTTTTCAAACTGACTGTGTAAATAAATGTATATTCTTTTACCAAAAAACCTTGAGTAAAGTGTTTGTTTGAATCACTGTATTTGTTGGCCTTATGTGTAACTTGTTCTACTGCTCACTCAACTCTTGAGATAAGCCTGGCTGCTCAGCCACTACTGTCACATAACTGTGTAGTACAGGCTTGTACCAAAGGTGAAATTGTACTGACACTTGTAGTCTTAATTGCATGCAGTGTTCCCTAAGGGTATTTCATGTGATTCTGTGTAACACCCTCGGTAGCCCACGTGCGTGGAATTAACATCCCGCAGTATGCTGTGGCACCCAGAAACACAAAAAATGCGCACGAGTGGAACACGTAGGCTGCTATGACCTCGAAAATGGGGTACGCGACACACAGGAGCAACCACAGTGGGAAAAATACGTGCGCAACTCACCGTATGCTGGAAAAATGAAAGAAAAACACATGCGTGTGCGTGTTGGCAACTCCCCCACCAAAACAAGAAGTTCGCACTGCCACAGTAGAGAGCAAATCGCATGTGAACCCACAAGAAGAATGACCTTGTGTCGGTCCCCACAAATAGCACGTACAGTGCACTGGCGTCCTTTGCGGATTTTTAACCCATACTGAACGTCAACGCCCAACGTCCTGCACGCTTCCCGTAACTTACGTGCTTAGGGTCTTTGCTCAGATTACACGCAAATGCGCTGTTTCCACACATGCAGAGTCACTCTGTATCCAGCTGGCCACGCAAACGCACACAGAAGACCCACGCTCCTGCCCACAAGGCCATTTACCTTCCTCAAACGCCCCAAGCTGCCTCCTACGAGCCATCTGCTGATGCCAGCGCACTCTGCGTGCCTGCTGCCTACGTCGGTAACTCCACCCCCCATGAAAACCAGAAGTATGCACTGCCACAGTAGAGAGCAAATCGCGTGTGAACCCACAAGAAGAATGATCTCAAGCATCGGTCCCCACAAAAAGCACGTATTGTGCACTGGCGTCCTACGCGGACCTTTAACCTCTATTGAATGGCAACGCCCAACGTCCTGCATGCGTCACGTAACTTATGTGTTTAGGGCTTTTCCTCGGATTACACACTAACGTGCTGTTTCCACACGTGCGGAGTCACTCTACATCCGGCTGGTCACGCAAAAACACACAGAAGACCCACGCTCCTGCCCACAAGGCCATTTACCTGCCTCAAATGCCCCAAGCTGCCTCCTACGAGCGATCGGCAGCTGCCAGCCCACTCTCTGTGCCTGCTGCCTACGTGCCCTGCAATTTGGTGCCTGCGCATCATCCATTGCCAGTGATCCTGTTGCTGAGACCACCTCTGCTGACCCAGAAGACTCCTGACTGCCATTCCATCAATCCACAGCCCAGCCCCAGGACCAAGTTGCCCTCCCACACCTGGTTTGGGGGTTGCCATGTTGGGCCAAGCACCATCTGAGGCAAGTGGCAACCCCCCCGGCAGAGGGGCAGAGGGCTGTCAGCTTCTCCTCCAGAGAAGTTGGCATCCTGGTGGAGCAAGTCCTGGGGCATTATGATGCCCTCTTAACTGGACCATCCCGCATCGACAAGGAAGGACGGAGTAAGATCTGGGCAGACATCGTGGGTGCCATCAACGCGGAGGGGTTGGTACCCTGCGATTATAAACATGTCTGTAAGCGCTGGGAAGACTTCAGATCTAGGACCCTCAACAAGGCCTAGTGCCTCCTCAAGGCCACTGAGGAGCGAGCGAGGTGCTGGGGCCGGTTGTCCACCAATGAGATGCGGGCCATGGAGCGCATCAACCCAGCGCTGCATGCCCAGGTCTTAGAGTTGGGGCTCCGTCTGGAGTCGAATGGTAAGTGTTCATGTGTTCTTGTCCGCCATAGTGCATGTGTATGTTGACGTGTGGCTGGAGTGTGCACCATGGCCTCATGTCTGGCATGCCTCTTGTACAAATGTCTGTTTGCATGTCCACGTCTGGATTCCCCTGGTAACAAAGACTGGGCTGTGTTTGTGCTGGTAGAGAGACTCCCAGACCCCCCTTTGTTTTGCATATTAGGTAACTTTGTGTCTCACCCTAAGTTACCAGGGGAATCCAGATGTGGTCCCCTTGCTCACTGTTCTTAGAGAGGCACAGATCCACCTCACTGATGAGTCCAGACTAGGCCGAAACACCTGTCTGGGGTTGCTGTGGTACTCTTGTTCAGAGGAGAATTGCCTAGCATTTAGGTGGTGGACTGTGCCTGGGCAGGACAAAGCCTGATATGCAGGGATATTTCTCCGCTGTGAAATGGACAGTGAGCTAAAGACTTGGTTGAGACTCCCAGGGGCCATCCACCCAAGAACAGGTAAATGGGCTGTGTTTGTGCTGGTAGTGAGACTCTCAGACTCCCCTTTGTTTTGCATTTATTTAATTTTTCTTTTAAATTTTAATTTTCATTCCATTCTCTTTAATTTTCAGGTTGTCTTTCAGTTGTTGTGGATTTTACTATTTAATACATTTATATTCCTTATGATCAAACTGGTGTCTGCTCTCAATGGTTTGGTGCATGTGTCACTCTTCATTGGCTCTGTTATGTGTCCCTGCTGTTGATTAATGTTGGTCATGTGTGTGCAAACATGCATTTGAGAATTTGTGATTCCCATGCATGGGGCATATACTGGGGAGTAGGACCAATGGATGGGTGTTGATTTGCACTGTGTGGGGGCAGCGTGGGGTGGCATTTTAGTGGACATTTTCTACATGATTGCATGTTGGGACAATGTGTTGGGGGGACTTGGGTCGGGGCCTGCCTGCAGGTTGCCCGTCACTGGTGGGGGGAAATGAGTCGGGGCCTGGCTGCTTGTTGCTGTCACTGGTGGGACATGAGTTGGGGCCTGCCTGCAGGTTGCTGTCACTGGTGGGGGTGGGTGACATGGGTCGGGCCTCCCTGCAGGTTGCCGTCATTGGTGGGGGTGGGGGGACATGGATCAGGCCCTGCCTGCAGGTTGCCGTCACTGGTGGAGGCGGGGGGACATGGGTCAGGCCCTGCCTGCAGGTTGCCGTCACTGGTGGAGGTGGGGGGACATGGGTCAGGGCCTGCCTGCAGGTTGCCGTCACTGGTGGGGGTGGTCGGACATGGGCCGGTGTCTGCCTGCAGGTTGCTGTCACTGGTGGGGGGACATGAGTCGGGGCCTGCCTGCAGGTTGCCATCACTGGTGGGGGTGGGGGACATGGGTCGGGCCCTGCCTGCAGGTTGATGTCACTGGTGGGGGTGGTGGGACATGAGTCAGGGCCTGCCTGCAGGTTATTGTCCCAATAGGGTTGCCTGCGGGGAATGGTCACGGGTGTTGGGGGGGTCCCTTGTGTTGTGGGCTGCCTGCGGGTATGGTCACGGGTGTTGGGGGTGGTCCCTTGTGGTGTGGGCTGCCTGCGGGTATGGTCACAGGTGATGGGGGCTCCCTTGTGGTGTGGGCTGCCTGCAGGTATGGTCACACCCCCAACACCCATCACCATACCCGCAGGCAGCCTGTGTTTGCGGCTGATGGCAGCACACGCGGGCCTTTCCACGCGATTTGCCTGGCACAAGCGGGGTTCGCGATTTTGCGGGCTTATGCGAGGCACTTTTCATGTGATTTGACTGGCACGAGCGGGGTATGCGTTTTTGTGGGGGTACGCAAGGCCCTTTTCACGTGATTTGACTGGCGCGAGTGGGTTACACGTTTTTGCGGGGGTACGCAAGGCACTTTTCACGCAATTTGACTGGCGGGAGCGGGGTACGGTCCAATTTTTCATGCGATTGCGATGGAGGGGGGGCTATATGCTGGACCACTGATGGTGCAAGGGGCGGTGTCGGGGGCATTACTGGCGCAGATGGATGTTCACTGCGCCACCGCTGGTAATGGCTTGGGAAATCCATGAATATGTGTTGTGCGCAGATGCTGCTTTTTGCCCCGGCTGGCGCACATGTGGCACACGTTCTTTCTCTGCGCGTGCCGCTTGCACTGTTTCTGCACTGTATTCTATGATCGCCTGACCATATCTAGATGCAAAGTTCTACACAGTGAAATCTTAAGAGCACACTCAATTGCCCACACTATCTAGAGGCGGAGAATTACCCAGTAACCTTTTAGGGCACACTCAATGCTGCTTGACCATAATATCAAGATGCAGAATTCAACAGAGTTAAACTTTTAATTATGAGTGGCAGGGCTTTTGGAGTCAAATGATTGCTTCAGTCCCCACCTGTGCCACACTTACTTTAGTGGTTGGTGCTGGTTGACGGCAGGCTATTGGCTTCTCTCTTCTCCTGCAGACATCTGCTGACACTCTCTGGAGCCACCTCTGTAGAAGCTGCCCTTTGCCTTGGGCCCTTAGCCAAGGGGCTGCCGGGCGGAGGGCTTCCCTGGGAGTGTCAGTTGTGACCTTCGCAGTAACCAATCAGGGGAGGGTGGGCAGGTTGGGAGGTGGGAGGGATCATGATTCAGTAATTGGACGGTGGTGGGAAGCAACAGAGAAAGCAGGTGCTATGGGGCTGAGGACACAATTATTTTGTTTACAAATACACCGATGGGCTAAAATGAAGCTGCACACCAAAGGAGGGCATTCACCTTGTTCTCAGACGGAAAAGACAGGAGTGGGGAGGGACTGGGAAGCAGGAAGATGGTATGGGGACAAGACGGCAGGTAAAGGGGGGATTCTACGGCCTGGGGGCCACTTTCGAGATGGATTGGGCACAAGTGGACAAAGCTCTAGGAAAACACTCACTCCAATTCACCACCAGCAAAAGAGGAGAAGATTTCACACGCGGGTCGATAGACCCAGATAGCACAGACTTTTGGACCAATCAGGGCAGGGGGGAGGGTCGGGAGGCGGCAGGGACTGGGAAGCAGGAAGAGGGTGCGGGGAAGAGAGGGCAGGTAAAGGGGGGGATTCTAGGGCCTGGGGCCAATTTGGAGATGGATTGGGCACAAGTGGAGCAAAGCTCCAGGAAAACACTCACCCTGCTTCACCACCAGCAAAAAATTGTGAAACACTCCCGTCCCCTGCACACCAAATTATTAATGTAATACAATCAACATGTAAAATATTCACGATTACTAGATTTGTTTGCGAACCTTCTTCTAACAATCACTTTCTTCAACAAGTACTGTATCTATATTCATCATTTCAAAATCAGTGCAATGTAACCAATGTGTTTCTTTAGTATAAAATATATTTTTTTTATTATTGTTGTGTTTCTAATAGAAAAAAAGGTTTCACAGAAATCCACAATAAATAAACTACATGTCTATGCGTTTCGGGAAATTCATTCCCTTCTTCAGGAGCTATAATTCATAGTTTCATGCCCCAAAGTGCACACCGCTTTTCCAGAAATTTGAAAAACTGAAAATAAACGTTTTCAGTAAATCAATCTATAGTTAATGATATGCTTTGTTTGCATTAACAACAATAAGAACGTCAATATCTAGATATAATATAATATAATAATACATAAATATAATTTTGTACTAAAGAAACAAATTGGTTACATTGCACTGATTTTGAATATAGATACAGTACTTCTTGAAGAAAGGGATTTTTGAGAAGAAGATTATTTACCTGGTCTGTGTATGGCCATTTAACTAACCTGTTCATCCAACTACTGGCCTGTAATGCACAATCTATGCACTATAATGGCCGAACGACATGCAATGTATATTATATGTTGTTCTCTATTGTTAAATTGCCAAGCTAGTCGTCATTATATGATCTCTTTTTATTGAATTGCTAAGCCAGTTGACAATTCTCAAACAATAACACAACATTAGCCCTTATGCTGTTAGTGTTTGAACAAACCTCTGATCTATATCATATGTACCGCTGTCTGTATAATTCACATTAGCCTTCTAGTCATGCCTATGAAAATTATTATATCTACCTACATCTGGCTTGATCCCAAAGTTGCCACATTGATTATAATGACCCTTCTCGCCTCAGTCTCCATTGCCAATATTGAAAAGTATGATACCCCGCAACCCACCTGTAACCATGCTGCCATACCAAACAAGAATAGTATCTCCCTTACTATGTCTACGTCATTGCCCTTCCATGATACTATAGCACCTACTAATTTCTTTTTACCCTGCTGACCACAGCATAGTATATTACATTCCACTGCCACGCCAGTAATAAATATCTCCAACTCTCTCACGCCCATCCAATGGATCCAACGCTTCAGTTTTCAACCTGTTCCCAACCAACCTTGCACCACGGAATTCCGGAACTGTAGACTAGGTTCTAGATTTAGACACCATTACCCACCAACATCGACTCGTCAAAGCTTAACATTTATTAAGCCTGTGCCTACTAGGAACAATACCTTGAATCCTATTAATAACACAGCCAAATACACCACTACATATTCAACGAATACCACAGAGTCTCTAAACAGCCCTAATAAAACCGTTTTACCTATAAAGGGGGCACTTATTATTGCAAGGTCATTGACAGCACATGCCTTAGACATTGCTGACCTTATCATCTCTAATGACCTAGACTTGCTAGCCATAACAGTGACCTGGCTACACGCTGCAGCAGGTCCGACACTATCACTAGCCATTGCAGATAACTATACCATAACTAGACTAGATAGAGAATCCTCTAGAGGCGGCAGCGGCACCGCTATCTCCAAAACCCACCTCAGCCTTAGAGCCTTACCTAACTCTCCATTCCCCTGTGCCGAACATCTATCCATGAATCTCCCACTCTCAGCCTCACACACATTAAAAATCCATCTT
The DNA here is from genome assembly GCF_040938575.1 of Ambystoma mexicanum. NCBI lineage: Eukaryota > Metazoa > Chordata > Amphibia > Caudata > Ambystomatidae > Ambystoma > Ambystoma mexicanum. The sequence goes on along the minus strand of NC_090930.1, from coordinate 1,271,879,502 downwards.
GTGTACAGACCCATTGGCCCAATATCTACCTTCGAGGAAGAAATCTCACTACTCATTTCCGCCAATACTAAACCAGGATCACAAATCTTGGTACTTGGTGACTTTAATCTAGGCTTCCAAGATGCTAATGATGACTATGCTTCTTCCATAGCAAACTCAATCACAGAACTAGGATTCTCCCATCTAATTACCAAACCTACACACAATAAAGGTAGAATCCTTAACTGGATTGCTGACCTTAATTGCGAAACTAACATTCTTTCTAATATGCCATGCACATGGACAGACCACCACTTTGTCTCCTTCACCCGACAGGCTAGTACTCAACTTAACCTTCTTACTGCCTTGGCACCGCCAGCAATCACTAGAAATAACAAGAATATTACAGTAGAGAATATACTGCCACTTTTGCAACCTATCATTAATCATAATTTTACAAAGGTAGCGGGCGCCCCTCTCTCGCAAGAACAGACATGATAACCTGTTCAGTGGTTATTAACCACTTGAGAGTTCGCAGCCACTGCTTTTACTCACTGTGCCTTTCACAGATGGGAAATATCCATTTGCATATCAGTCTTTGTCCTGCCCAGGGGCAGTCCAGCACCGAAATACAATGGCAACTCCAATCTGAACGAGAGTACCACCAGCAACCCCATACACGTGTTTCACCCTTGTTGGGGATCATCAGTGAGGTGAAGCTGATGCCTCTCTAAGCACAGTGAGAGGGAGACCACGTCTGGTTGCCCCCAGGAGACCTAGGATTACCAATCCCAGGTTCCTTAAAAAATAATTTTACAAAGGTAGCGGGCGCCCCTCTCTCGCAAGAACAGACATGATAACCTGTTCAGTGGTTATTAACCACTTGAGAGTTCGCAGCCACTGCTTTTACTCACTGTGCCTTTCACAGATGGGAAATATCCATTTGCATATCAGTCTTTGTCCTGCCCAGGGGCAGTCCAGCACCGAAATACAATGGCAACTCCAATCTGAACGAGAGTACCACCAGCAACCCCATACACGTGTTTCACCCTTGTTGGGGATCATCAGTGAGGTGAAGCTGATGCCTCTCTAAGCACAGTGAGAGGGAGACCACGTCTGGTTGCCCCCAGGAGACCTAGGATTACCAATCCCAGGTTCCTTAAAAAATAATTTTACAAAGGTAGCGGGCGCCCCTCTCTCGCAAGAACAGACATGATAACCTGTTCAGTGGTTATTAACCACTTGAGAGTTCGCAGCCACTGCTTTTACTCACTGTGCCTTTCACAGATGGGAAATATCCATTTGCATATCAGTCTTTGTCCTGCCCAGGGGCAGTCCAGCACCGAAATACAATGGCAACTCCAATCTGAACGAGAGTACCACCAGCAACCCCATACACGTGTTTCACCCTTGTTGGGGATCATCAGTGAGGTGAAGCTGATGCCTCTCTAAGCACAGTGAGAGGGAGACCACGTCTGGTTGCCCCCAGGAGACCTAGGATTACCAATCCCAGGTTCCTTAAAAAATAATTTTACAAAGGTAGCGGGCGCCCCTCTCTCGCAAGAACAGACATGATAACCTGTTCAGTGGTTATTAACCACTTGAGAGTTCGCAGCCACTGCTTTTACTCACTGTGCCTTTCACAGATGGGAAATATCCATTTGCATATCAGTCTTTGTCCTGCCCAGGGGCAGTCCAGCACCGAAATACAATGGCAACTCCAATCTGAACGAGAGTACCACCAGCAACCCCATACACGTGTTTCACCCTTGTTGGGGATCATCAGTGAGGTGAAGCTGATGCCTCTCTAAGCACAGTGAGAGGGAGACCACGTCTGGTTGCCCCCAGGAGACCTAGGATTACCAATCCCAGGTTCCTTAAAAAATAATTTTACAAAGGTAGCGGGTGCCCCTCTCTCGCAAGAACAGACATGATAACCTGTTCAGTGGTTATTAACCACTTGAGAGTTCGCAGCCACTGCTTTTACTCACTGTGCCTTTCACAGATGGGAAATATCCATTTGCATATCAGTCTTTGTCCTGCCCAGGGGCAGTCCAGCACCGAAATACAATGGCAACTCCAATCTGAACGAGAGTACCACCAGCAACCCCATACACGTGTTTCACCCTTGTTGGGGATCATCAGTGAGGTGAAGCTGATGCCTCTCTAAGCACAGTGAGAGGGAGACCACGTCTGGTTGCCCCCAGGAGACCTAGGATTACCAATCCCAGGTTCCTTAAAAAATAATTTTACAAAGGTAGCGGGCGCCCCTCTCTCGCAAGAACAGACATGATAACCTGTTCAGTGGTTATTAACCACTTGAGAGTTCGCAGCCACTGCTTTTACTCACTGTGCCTTTCACAGATGGGAAATATCCATTTGCATATCAGTCTTTGTCCTGCCCAGGGGCAGTCCAGCACCGAAATACAATGGCAACTCCAATCTGAACGAGAGTACCACCAGCAACCCCATACACGTGTTTCACCCTTGTTGGGGATCATCAGTGAGGTGAAGCTGATGCCTCTCTAAGCACAGTGAGAGGGAGACCACGTCTGGTTGCCCCCAGGAGACCTAGGATTACCAATCCCAGGTTCCTTAAAAAATAATTTTACAAAGGTAGCGGGCGCCCCTCTCTCGCAAGAACAGACATGATAACCTGTTCAGTGGTTATTAACCACTTGAGAGTTCGCAGCCACTGCTTTTACTCACTGTGCCTTTCACAGATGGGAAATATCCATTTGCATATCAGTCTTTGTCCTGCCCAGGGGCAGTCCAGCACCGAAATACAATGGCAACTCCAATCTGAACGAGAGTACCACCAGCAACCCCATACACGTGTTTCACCCTTGTTGGGGATCATCAGTGAGGTGAAGCTGATGCCTCTCTAAGCACAGTGAGAGGGAGACCACGTCTGGTTGCCCCCAGGAGACCTAGGATTACCAATCCCAGGTTCCTTAAAAAATAATTTTACAAAGGTAGCGGGCGCCCCTCTCTCGCAAGAACAGACATGATAACCTGTTCAGTGGTTATTAACCACTTGAGAGTTCGCAGCCACTGCTTTTACTCACTGTGCCTTTCACAGATGGGAAATATCCATTTGCATATCAGTCTTTGTCCTGCCCAGGGGCAGTCCAGCACCGAAATACAATGGCAACTCCAATCTGAACGAGAGTACCACCAGCAACCCATCATTAATCATGCAACCACTTATTCTGACACCTCAACCTTAGTAGAACTATATAACCTAACACTTTGCCAAGCCCTCGATACGAAAGCCCCTCTGAAATTGTGCAAAGCTAAGCCTCGTCCACACCTAAACTCATGGTTCACTGCAAGCCTCAAAACCTTACGCAACAATAAAACAAGAGCAGAAACTTTATGGAAAAACCACCCTTCAGTTTCTAACAAAGATATATTCCTACAAGCTGCTAGTTGCTATAAGAAAGCCATCCTCCAAACCAAAAGTGACACATACAATAATAGAATCATGAATGCCAAATAGGGCACTAGAGAATTATTTACTATCCTAAGAGAGCTTGAGTCACTCATACCCCCTATTGAAACATTCACTAAAGATAAGACTTGGTGCACCAAGATACAAGAAGCTTTGCTTGCTCAAATATTGCTGTTCCAAGCCAACATTGAAAAGAAAAAACTCAGTATCTCCAAGGAATCAGCTCTTCATAAACCCCAGCCTCCAACTGCTAATCCAGGCAACCTACTTAAATTCACTCCGCTATCCATCAATGAAGTTGAAAACATAATAACCAGTCTCAAACCATCTAGATGTCAGGCAGAGGGGTTGTTGGGAAACTCTCTACCAGCACGAACACAGCCCATTGACTTGTTCTTGGGTGGATGGCCCATGGGAGAGTCTCAACCAAGTCTTTAGCTCACTGTTCTTTTCACAGAGAAGAAACTTCCCCATGTATCAGTCTTTGTCCTGCCCAGGGGCAGTCCAGCACCGAAATGCTGGGCAATTCTCCTCTGAACAAGAGTACCACAGCAACCCCATACACGTGTTTCAGCCTAGTTGGGCATCAACAGTGAGGGTAAGCTGTACCTCTCTAAGAGCAGTGAGCAAGGGGTCCACGTCTGGATTCCCCTGGTAACTTAGGGTGAGACCTAAAGGTACTTGGTATGCAAAAGAGAGGGGTTGCTGGGAAACTCTCTACCAGCACAAACACAGCCCATTGACTTGTTTTTGGGTGGATGGCCCCTGGGAGAGTCTCAACCAAGTCTTTAGCTCACTGTTCTTTTCACAGAGAAGAAATGTCCCTGCATATCATTCTTTGTCCTGGCCAGGGGCAGTCCAGCACTGAAATGCTAGGCAATTCTCCTCTGAACAAGAGTACCACAGCTACCCCATAAACGTGTTTCAGCCTAGTTGGGCATCATCAGTGAGGTGAAGCTGTGCCTCTCTAAGAGCAGTGAGCAAGGGGTCCACATCTGGATTCCCCTGGTAACTTAGGGTGAGACCAGGCCAAAAGCGTGTAAAACTCCACACGCACCCCTCAGAATACACGTACCCCGCTTGCGCCAGGCCAATAGCGTGTAAAACTCCACATGCACCCCTCAAAATACACGTACCCCGCTCGCACCAGGCCAATAGCGTGTGAAACTCCACACGCATCCCCAGAATACGCACAGACAGCCCATCCACCCTCACCATGCCCCGCAGGCAGCCCATCACCCCAGTCCATAGCCCGCAGGCAGCCCATCACCCCTGGCCCGCAGGCAGCCCGTCACCCCAGTCCATAGCCCGCAGGCAGCCCATCACCCCTGGCCATGCCCCGCAAGCAGCCCATCATCCCAGTCCATAGCCCGTAGGCAGCCCATCACCCCTGGTAATGCCCCGCAGGCAGCCTATCACCCCAGTCCATAGCCCGCAGGCAGCCCATCACCCCTGGGCATGCCCCGCAGGCAGCCCATCAACCCTGGGCATGCCTGTAGGCAGTCCACTCCACAGGGGGGACTTTTTCCACGTTTCCACATGTTTTCGCTGGCGCGAGCGGGGTACGTGTATTCCGAGGGGTGCATGCGAAGTTTAACATGCGATAGGCCTGGCGCGAGCGGGGTACGTGTATTCCGGGGGTGGTGTGAAGTTTAACACGCGATAGGCCTGGCGCGAGTGGGGTATGTGTATTCTGGGGGTGCGTGTGAAGTTTAACACGCGATAGGCCTGGCGCGAGTGGGGTACGTGTATTCCGAGGAGTGCGCGTGTAGTTTTACACACTATTGGCCTGGCACGAGTGAGGTACGTCTATTCCGAGGGGTGGGCAGGGAGTTTTACATGCATTTTCCCTGGCACGAGCGGTGTACGTGTATTCCCGAGGGGTGCGTGTGAAGTTTTACAAGCTATTGGCCTGGCGCGAGCGGGGTATGTGTATTCCGGGGGTGCGTGTGAAGTATAACATGCGATAGGCCTGGCGCAAGTGGGTACGTGTTTCCGAGGGGTGCGTGTGAAGTTTTACACGCTATTGGCCTGGCGCAAGCAGGGTACGTGTATTCCGAGGGGTGCACAGGGAGTTTTACATGCATGTTCGCTGGCGTGAGCGGGGTACGTGTATTCCGAGGGGTGCGTGTGAAGTTTTACATGCTTTTGGCTGGGCACGAGCAGGGTATGTGTATTCCGAGGGATGCGTGGGGAGTTTTACACGCATTTTCGTGGTTGGGGGGCTGTATGCTGGTCCACTGGCCTTTGCGCCATGTACTGGATTTGTGCGATGTTTTTGGTGCACGGGGCAGGGTTGGGGGCGTAACTGGCGCTACTGCAGGGTCGATGCGCCACTCTGCGCCATGGCTGCTTATGGATGTATAAATCCATGAATATGCTGTGCACCTAAATGGGTTTTGGCGCACGTGGCTGGCACAGACTGCCGCACACGCACTCTGTGCGCAAGCCGCATGCGCCACTTGTGCGCCGATTTCCATGAATTACCCCCTTAATCTACAGCAATCAGGAGGTAGTAGCTTCCGGTTCTAGCATCCAAACTGTGGAACTCCTTACCCACAGCCTTAAGAGCAGAACCGTCTTTCTCCCGATTCAGGAGAAATACAATAAATTGGCTCATCACCCAGGAAACTCTATAAATGACTGCCTCCTTATGCTATGCTGCCACCATCTACCAACTCCTTTCCTGATGTACCTGTACATACGATGTATACATGACCTATGCTATTTACGATTTATCCAATATTATACTGCCTCATGCTTGTACAAATCTTGTATGTTGTTCCTCTGTACTGTATACAATTCTTTGTGTAACCTCTCACAGCAACTACTGTAACTATGTAACTTTATGGACGCGCCCAGTTACCTGAGTGTTAGGTGCGCTATATAAATAAACAAATCAAATCAAATCAAACAAATCTAGTCATCGTAAAACTCGGTTGACCAGGTGCACAAGCATATGTTCTTCAGGGGGCAAGATCATTAAATTCAGCAGAGATTAATTTGTTTTAATTAAGCCGTCAGTACAATTAATGTTAAACAGAGCAGGTGAACTTTTTTCTTCTGAAATCACTTCAGAAGGCTCAATATTTTACAAGCTGCGACCTACAACGACAAAAACCCCATATTTTCTCCCTGCCATAATCCGAGGATACCTTAGAGGCATGCCCCCACAACCCTGCATCAGACTTTATTTTCTGCAATGTTCAAATACTGTCAGATATTAGAGACTTTGGGCTTCATCACAAGTTGAGCAGAGTGGTAAAAATGTGGCAGTAACGCTATTAGTGCCACATTATCGCTCCGCCCAACTATGAGTTGGTCCGAACTTTGTTGATTCACCTCCAAATCTAAGCTGGGGGTAAATCTGCCAATTTTCCACTAATTTTTGACACAATTACCATGGCGGACCCAATGGACTCAATATAAATGGGGACTTACCACCGCACCACAACTAATAGCCCCGGACCGAGTTGCTTTAACGATTTTTAAGTTGGGCAGTATCCCAGCAGATTTACTGCTGGGATACTGCCCACTTGTGATGAGGCCCTTTGTATTTTGTGTGCAGTTTTAAAATATCCTAACTAATCACAATGTGTCTAAATGCAAGAGCTTAATTTAATGATATGCGCGGAGTGGCCTTGTTGTAAACTTGATTCAAGATCTCAGTGTTGAAGTGACTGTGCATTCCTTCAGGGACAGGCATTGCCACAGCCAATAGTTTGGACTTTTGTATAGGCGTGGGAAAGCACCACCTTGTTTATAAAAGCCAGATGTTACAGGCTGCTGCAAGCGAACTCAAATCTATAGCCGGTGTTAAAATGACCATGCATTCCTTAAAGAACAAGTACTTGCAAATCCGATATGCTGGGCTTTTGGGCAGGTATTTGCAAGGTACTTTGCTTATAAACGCTTGATGTTAGGGGTTGCTCCAAGCAAACTCAAATGTATAGCCACTGTTGAAATGACTGGGTGTCAACAAGCTGATAGGCTGGGCTTTTTTGACAGGTGCGGGAAAGCACCACTTTGCTTATAAAAGCTTGATGTTATGGGTTGATAAAGGTAGCTCAAATTTATAGGGTTTATTTTTTACTATGTTCAGATTTCTAGAGGTTCATTACGTCATCTATTTATACACTACAATGGTGGTCTTACACAATTTATTTCAAATGTATATACAATGTATACAAAACATGTTTAGGGTTCAGTTAAACATTTTGGGGGTTCCATTGAATGTATAGGGTCTCAATATATCTATTTATAGCCTATGTTAAGGGTCTAATCAGTTTTCTATCAAATGTATATAAAGGATGTTGGGGGTCAATACATTTTATATAAAAAACTGTGGGGGGCAACCACATGTATAGGGGTTCAGGGGTGTCAAAAGGGCGATGAAAGGGGCAAGGCCTCCTGTCAAATTTTAACATTGACATAAAAGGTATCCCTATCGACTAGGACAGAAACGAGACCTTGGCCATGAACCCAGCGGTGTGGGCTGCACCCTCAGATGCCACTATGTGTGGTGTATGTTAATAATATTATATTCATATACAATGTAGTTCCAGTAGTAGTATTCAAAAAAAGAGAAAGATAGTATTTCTTCATTCGACTGATTTTCCATATAATTAGAATCCAATATTTGCAGATGCATCAGAGGCATGGCCTATGCATTTCAGACTCACACGTCCTTCGTCAGGTCAGAAATGTGTATTTACTCATATACCAACTTAGTTATGGTCTGCATATGGTATAATCAAATAACAAAAAAATCCCAGAGCGATGCCAATTCAATTACATCGAGTTTTATAAAACACAAACATTTTCAATGGTCCCCAATGTATCAAGAGATTGCCAAAGTGTCCACCACATTGAGAGAATAAAAATTTGATTATATGAACCATACGTTACATGATCACAGTAACCACCATATTTGTCAGTGAATCATATTTTGAGTTTGCAATATCCCCATGTTCGTATTTATCATGGACATTCAGAATTGAGTAGTTTTAAATCATTCGAAAAAATAATTGTAGTGACATATATGCATACATGTTATCACGGTGAGAGAAAGTTGCAATATAAAGAGTAAAGAAAGCGAAGCAGAAAGAAAAAAGAAAAAAAGTCACTTAGCGCGTTGATTAGATTTTATAACAACCATGCTTAACTTTTAAGTTTGCTGCATTGACTAATCTGATGCTAGTCATATTGGTGAAAACTCTGGAAAAGGCAGATATATAAGGGAGTGTAATTATCGCAAAATAATCTCATATATAGGTGAAAACAAAATCTGCACAAAGTGCACTTCTTACCAATAATCACGCGATGTCAGATCTCGCGTGTCAGATACTGCACTCACGTATGCGAGAAGGGCTGCTGTTCCGCTGTAAAAATATATAAGTCTACGTTGAGCTTCACGGTCTTGTGGACAAGCCAGAACTCTTCTCATCCTGAGGGGGCTTACCTTGCTCGAGTAGCAGCAGTGTTGAATCGAACGCTGTGCGAACCCGCGTTCGCCCAAAGTGCTGATAATGTTAGGGCGATTGTCGTGGAAACGTGTGGTGATGTGGCTCAATGGAAGTGGCCATCTTAGAATGGTCTGCGTTTCTACTCTACTCATCTTTTGTAAAGAACTGAGAGCACGCTAATCAGACCCAAATGTTTGAATTATGCCATAAAAGGAATGTCATTCTGTATTTTATCAATTGCATTCAAAGAGAAAAGAAACAAAGGAATTACTGACACACTCGCGATGGTCACTTGTGTAGAGTCAGAAAAGAAGCGTGCGCCTCATAAGGTAGACTCAATAGTACAACATTGTTTTACATAACTCTACTTTAAATGCCCAAAGCTACACAATGGTTGATATTGCAAGTGCACGTACTAACGCAAAGGACGGATCCTGATTCAGAATGGATACCTGACACTGCTACAAATGCCCAATCTGTTAAACTTGTGTAAATAGACAACATACGCCTAAACCCTCTCCTATTAAGATGAAGTATCTGTGCTCAACCGTTATCCTGGGCATAACAATGAGTAAATAACTCGTAGTGTACAGGACTTGATAACAATCTCCTATATTGTATTGACTTGATTATCAAACGTGTGCATATTCATAAGTAGTCTATCAATAGATGGAACGCTATTCATGTTTCAAACCAGTCTAACTTACTCAGGTTTACATAATCTGTGAATAGGTGGAACAATAAAAAAAACATGGCAAGTGCATTCATATGAGGTCAAGAAAAGTGTATTGTCTATTTTGTGGTTCGTAGGAGTGTAACTAATAATGTGCTATAAACTCAAAGCTGATAAAAAGAGAGAAAGAGAGAAACCTTTGAAATAAAACTGACAGGGTAAGAAAAAAGGTAATAATCAGACATGTCATAATCATTAGTCATATTGTAACAGGTTTATAGAAAGCAGCTCAGATCCAGCTCTTCATTAATTCCACCTGGCGGCAAAGAGTCCAATCTATCTATCCAGAAGGCTTCTTGTTGTGCTCTCAGTTCTTTAATGTCTCTGTCATAACATCTAGTTTGTACCACTTCCAGTACCAGAAAGTGTAGCTGTGTAATTGAGTGGCCATGTTCCTTAAAATGTCTTGCCACAGCTGATGCCTGATTGTTGTTTCTAATACATGATTTATGTTAATTATTCTTACTTTTCGTGATGGTCTGCCTACATAGTATTTCCCACATGGGCACTTAATTGAATATATCACGTTTTCAGATAGACATGTCGCGTGGTACTTGAGTTTTATTTTCTCTCCTGTCCTTGGATGTGATACAGTGATACCTTTTATAACATTGTTACAGTTACCGCAACTCATACATGGATATGTTCCCAGATGTTTGTCAGGTATCTTGCATTTCGATTTTCATCATGTGTCAATTAGCATATTGCAGAGATTGCTACTTTTCTGATATGCAAACACCGGTGCATGTCGAAATAGATCTTTGATTATGTTATCACCTATAAGAATGTTCCATTGATTAAGGAAAATTTGTTTGATTTGTCTGCTTTGAATCGAGTACTTAGTCACAAAGACTAAATCTGGACTTGTGTGTTCTGGTTTCTTCTGCAAAAGTTGGTTACGCTCTTGTGTGTTGGTTTCCGTTCGAGCTGTTAACAAATCTGTCTCTGGATAGCCTCTTGATTGTAATTTGTTTTGTAATTAGTGTAGTTGTGCTTCACATTCTTCAGGGTCGCTAACAAACCGCTTGATCCTCAGCATCTGCCCGTAGGGTAGATTTCATAAGATATTAGGATGGTGAAAACTCATCCGGTGGAGCAAATTGTTCTGATCGGTTTGCCTGGTGTATAGGGTTGTGGTTATTTTCGGTCCCTTGATATCTGTCTGCACATCCAGATAATGAATGTTTGGATTACCGTTTCCATTCTGAGTTGAATTTGTGCGTCTAATATTGTTAAGATAGACTAGAAATTCTTTCAATTCTTCTTTTGTTCCTGTCCATAGGCCGAAATGTCATCTATGTAGTGCACCCATTTTTTCAAATATTGATTCCATCGCTGGTTTTCCATAACATGTGTGGCCTCGAAGCAGTACATGAACTATTTGCATATGCGGGTGCCATAGTGGTGCCCATAGCAGTTCCCGACGTTTGTAAATAATAGGTTTGATTGTACTCAAAGTATGAATGCATACAGATAAAGTTCAGCAATATCATAAGAAATTCTTTGCTTGCTCCTATTGATCCTTCCTGTAGCAGTAGTTTTTCAACAGCTTCCTGTTCCATATCATGGGGGATACTGGTGTATAGGCTGGCAACATCAATTGTGAATAATATATCACTCTCTGATAGTACAATTTGATCCAGAATTTGAAGAAAGTGGGTCGTGTCTTTGACATATTTCAAAGTTTTTTGGATTATATGCTGGAGAAAGTAATCTAGGTAAGTGCCCAGAGGGTGCAGGATACTTTCAGTTGCGGCTACAATTGGCATGCTGGGAGGGTTATCCAATCTCTCATGTATCTTGGGTAGTGTGTACAGATGAGACATCTTGGGGTGCGATGTAAGCATGTAGGATTTGGTTTTAGTGGTAATCCATTCTCCGTCTATGGTCATATTGAGTATAATTTCTAGCTCTTTCTTTATTTCTGTGGTCGGATCATGTGTTAGTTGGGCATATGTATCATGATCAGAAAGTTGGCATAGACATTCTTGATGGTATTGTTTGGTGTCTTGAATCACTATAGAACCGCCTTAATTGTGATGAAGTCATCTGAAAATAAGCTCTTTATCTGTGAAAGCTCTCCTCTACTGAGTTTATGTCTCTTGGTTGAATGAAATTGTATTTTCTTCAAATAATTCAAAACTATTTTCTGAAATATATCGATTGAGGGCATGTTGATAGGTGCGCAAAACATACTTTTGTGCTTGAATTCAATGTATTCAGCAGGTTTGTTTGTGCTTGCTGTAGTTGGTGGTAGTTCGGCAAAAAATGTTTGAAGTTTAATTTTGTGAACCAGCTTGTACAGTTCCACCTGGGTGTTAAACCTATTTGTGCTATAGGTGGGTACAAATTTTAGACCTTTCTCGAGCCTTTTGATTTTGTGCTTGGATAGTGTTCTCTTTGAGAGATTTACCACTAATTCCGATTCATCTGTAGTCTGGTGAGCATCCCTTGTTTTTTTCTTTTCCCCTCTCATTGTCCTCTTCTTCTTTGTTCTAAAAAACGTACTGCCGGAAGGTTAGAAGGTTGGACTGGCCTTATGTTGGTTCCTGACGTGCTTGTGGTTTGGCTTTCTGCTGTTGGGTTGACTCCTCGTTCAGTAGTGTCTGATTCTGAATTACTATTGTCGATAGCTGTTTTGTTTGGCTGTGGGCCCTGTTATTGATATTTACCAGCCCAAGTATACACCTCGTTGTTTATATAATCATACATATCTTGTTGGTAACCTTCTACTTTAGTATTAATGTCTGTGTGTATCTCCTCGAGTGATTGGGCGTTGGTGATATCTTTAGACAAAGTTTCAATTTCCTTTTCAAGTTGTTCTATATTCCCTGAGAGTTCTTTAATGGTTAATAATATTAGATCTAAAGAACTTTTGTTCAGAATTTGCTCGCACTTATCAATAAAATCCTTGCTTTCTTTACAAAGCATAGGACGATGGAGAATCCTTAGTTCTCTGGGGATCCTCTGTGCTTTGTAATACCTGCTGAGTGTTACTGCATATAATTTTCGATGAATTATCTTTCTTATGGCATATTCTAGTTGTTTGATCTTGCTCTGTGGATCAGTGTTAGTTCTAGTGCGTGTTGTGTTGTTAAGTGACTTCAATTCAGCACTCCAACTAAGTCAATGCCTGGTCTGGGGTGTCCAAGGGAAGCCCTTATTTATTTATTTTTATGACAAGTTATAATCTGGATGATAAACCCTTATATAACGCCCCTCTCTTTGAATCCCCCTGACCTCACTGAGCCAAGAAGTAGGGTGGTTTTGCAAATTAAAAGATTTATTGAAAAATTAAACAAGATATATATCAAACTTTTATAAATAAATTAATATTTGATAGCACACTTATGAATATGACAGTGTTCAACAATGGATAATATTACACTAGCACGCCTTTTTAATTACTTAGGAGTTGGTATAGAGAGGATACGGTAGCTGAGAATGCTTTTATAGTTTCAAGGAAATGCAATGATGGAAACGAATGCAGCACAGAAATAACTGAGATGGTTTACACAAGAGATAATATGATCACTTTTTCTTTTGACAATTCACTTACCCCCTATGCAATATAAGGAGATGGAAGAAGAGCACACAATTTTCAGGAATACAATCAAATGCAATACCAATTCATTTCCCCCCTAGCAAGCTTAGAGCAACAGGGATGATTTTAAAACACAGGCAAAAATACTTTTAAATGTGATTTGCAAAGAAGTGAAAATATGCTAAAAATGATTTTAATTCCCTATAGGAGATTCAGGGTATGTGACAGCTACTTTGAATTAGTTCAGGTCAACACTAGCAATTATTCAGGAATGATTATCAGGTTGAAAACTAATTTCAGCAATGGAAAGCAAGAAGCAGCTATTTTTTACAAGTGGTGAAATTGAACTAGTTGCAATTCGCGACACTTTTTCTGAGTTGGGATGTCGTTCTGGGTTTGTTGGAAAGCCTAGGATCCTAGCTTTAAAATGAAAATCTCGTTCCTAGGATGTGCAGTTCAAAAGATACAGACGATTTAGTGGAGGTAGATTCTCAGAAATAAAGCAAAGCTCAGAATGACAAATGACACTTTCACAGCTTTGAAATCACAGAATGAACACATAAATTCTATGATGCAGTTCTAAATAGGTGGAAATGGTTTGAATTAGATTATTTTAAACTAAGAGATTGGTTTGCACAGTTCTGGCTGGATACTCACACTATAAATTTGAACTAGGCCGTCAAGATCTGGTCAACAGGTTTAGACTTCACTCGCCCCAGACGGTCTCTGGCACTGGTTCTGCTCACAGCGATCTGGTCTGGGTCTGCTATCGGCACTGCACCGCGGTCTGGTCTGGGTCTGGTCTGCGGTTCTGGATACAGCTCTGCTTTCTGGGTCTGGTTCTCTGGTTCTGGCAAAAGTTCTTGACACTGCACAGTGGTTTGGTTCTGGCACATAGTTCTTAGCTAGAATCCAACAGCACAGCCCGGCTGTTTTATTCTGATGTGCCCCTTGGAAGTCTGGGGTAAATCAGTTTGCAAAATTGTAAGGCCAGCTGAGAATACTTTTAGCTTGCAGTAGGCCTTCTGCTTCAAAGTTCTGGAATCTATCTGGAGTGTAAATTCTGGATATGTTCCTTCTTGATATTGTCTGGTCCGGCAAAGTGCTTCACAAGAAAGTGGAAAGAGCAGTCCCGATCTGGCTTTCAGTGGTTCTTTTTATGTCTTTTGAAAGTGGGTGGGAAGGCTGACTTTCTATGCCCAACCCTCTGAGGATCCTGATAGGTTAAAGGATTTTCTGTGCTCTCACTGGAGAACAGAGTTGTGAGTCATCCAGTGCTACCATTTTACAATCTATTGAAGAAACGGTCCTTTGCTTTTACTTAGAAAATGAATTTTTCATAACTAACAGGTTTCCCAGATACACACGTCGTTGAAATTACATGTACATATCACAGATTGCTTAAGGTACAGTTTGGTTCAAGGCACATGTTTCTACGAGCTTGGGTTTGGAAACGACAACATTTTGCACTTTTTAGTGACTTTCGCCATATTGGTTTTTCCTCAAAATGTACACAGACCTGCACCCTCTCCCTGAGCATATTAATATAAGTAATCATGTCTCTAGCATAAACCCAGTGTCTGCAAGATTAATAAATCGCAGGGTTCGGTCTCAGAACATCACACATAGTTGAGCTTAGTCTCAAATTGTCGGTACTTTTTTCATATAAAGAATCTCCAAATTGTAGATTTCTGTATAGGAGATATAATATTTTATAAGCAATTTAATAAAACATACATTTGCCCTTAATGGAACTCACATCTGAGTCTGGGTCCGCCCCCAGGAGCTTGGCTTGACTCAGAGATCAAATGTCTTCCTTCCCCCAGAGCAACTGTTGACAATTACACCTCAAATCGGCATATCCTATTCAGCTGAAGAGTCTATTGTGTTGACTGAGGTCAGCAGACCAGGGTGCCACTCTGCATCTGATTAACACTACCATGTGATCTCCTGTGCTGTTGCTGGTAAGAGCAGGTGCCTAGGCTTCCCATGGACAGAGGCCTCTTGAACTTTTAATTGAATCAGACTGTCTTCTTGTGAGGATTTCTGAGGTGTGAAGGCTTCCCATTGACCAGCAATGCTTTGAAGTTTCCAGCTAACTCAGGTTCCTTTGCAGCTCCTGAAATACCGGTCTCCTGTCAGAGTTTAGACCGCTAGTGCAGGTTAGTGTCAAGCACCGGTACTGCACCCATTTTTGGGAGCTGTCTTGAATTAATCCATTCAAAAAGGGGATTTTACTTGATAACATATGATCCTGGCTAACATTGTATTGATGTGGATTCTGCAGTGGAGTAATGTAGAACACCCAACCAGAAGTTGGATTTTTGTTTGGTGGTTTCGTGCCCATGATTTTAGCAATATTTGACATTAATTAAAACAGATTTTGAACAGCACCATATTCCTTTGCACTGATTTCGCTCATGGCGCTTCTGGCCCATCACGCTCGCACTGGTGGGTGGCAGGTCAGGAGACCATTTTGATGTATGCAAAAATGCGTGGTTTTCCTGGATTCTGGCGCAAATGTGGGCTTTTCGGCCATCTTGGATTTTCTAAGGCCACAGCACCAAATGTTGTAGCATAATAATTCAAACGTGGGTCAAGACACCTGACAAGTTCCATCGCCCGACTGCACTTTGATTTCGAGTCGAGGGGGAGTCGGGTGCAAAGGATGTTTTGATCCACGCGCTGGGATGTCCGCATCATCTTCTTCCGATTCCGCAGATGGCACAGTTCAGCATCTTTTCCTCCATCAGGGTGGATCGATCGGTTCTCCTCGCCGGTCCTGATGGGAGTTTCGGGCGGTACCTCGGGCCCCTCGGATCTTTGCTCGCGGTCCCCGGGTCGTCCTCCTTGGTCAGTCTCCATGGTTTCATCTCTCCTAGGATGACAAAGCAAAAGCGGCAGAAACACATTCGTAGACATTTCCCCACCACTATTAATGGTGGGACGAACATATACATTTTATACATCAGGAGACATATGCATTCAATTTTATAGGCTATATGTGGAATATTTTAGGGTTGGACTTGTATTAGTCTGGAGCAGCCCCCTCTGGGATTGCAGAGGACTCCTCCACTTGCTGCAGAGTGTGCCTGGGATGGCAACACTTTAGCTGATTTATGTGGACCCACTTGTCTTCCCCTTCCGCCAAACTACCCTTGGGGATGCGGATCTTGTAGGCGACTGGGGAGATCTTATCTACAATTTCAAAAGGTCCCTTCCATGTAGGCAGAAATTTCCGCTGTTTGGCCTGGTTCCTTTGGAAATTGTATAGATAGACCCGGTTTCCCACATTGTATTCTTTCCTAGTAGTCTTCAGATCATAATGAGTCTTCATGCTATCGGCTGATCTTTCTAGGTTTCGCTGAGCATAGGCAAAAGCATGTTGAAGGTGTTTCCTTAAATTTTCAACATACTCATGAGTTGTGGAGGCATTTATTAATGTTTGCTCTTGGGTCTTGTAAAGCAAATGCTGGGGAAGCACCATCTTGTGTCCAGTCATCAGCTCAAACTGTGACATTTAAGTTGCAGTTGAAGGGGTAGGTAGATCTGATGGCCATTAGGACCAGAGGTAATCGGATATCCCAATTTGGCCCAGAATCTGCCACAAACCTTTTTAATATGCTCACAATGGTTCGGTTTTAACGTTCTACTGCACCAGAAGAGGCCGGCCGGTAAGCAATATGTAGCTTCCTTTTAACCCCCAGTATCTCCCGCACCTTTGTCATTACTTTGCTGGTGAAATGGCTACCTCTGTCTGACTCAATCCTTTGGGGTAGACCAAAACGGGAAAAGATGTGGTTGATCATCAGGGCATCTGCTGTTTCTGCCTTGTAGTTTGGGGCAGGGAGACATTTCACCCATTTAGTAAATAAGCATGTCACTGTCAACATGTACTTATTCCCCCTAGAGGAGTGAATCACGGGCCCTATGTAGTCGACTTGCAAATCTGACCATGGGAGTGTCATCCCCCTCTTTTGGAGAGGCGCACGGTGTGAGGGATGTTAGCTAAAATTGTGCACACACAAGACACCCCTTCAAGTATTGGTCGAGGTCCTGCCCCATGTGTGGCCAGTATGCAACCTCTCTTAAGATTTCAAGTGTTGTATGAAACCCCCTATGACCGGCGGTGGCCGCATCATGGGCGTGACTTAACATCAGGCTTCGGAATGAGGTAGGAACCACCCACTGATCATGGCCAGCTTGGGATTTCCTTACCAACAAACCGTCTTGGATTCGGAACATTTTTGGACATTTCATAAACACTCTAAGGTCCTCTTTCCCAATGTAATCGGTATCCGTCAGGGGAAAGTTCTCAGGGTCCTCAACGTGTTGGTAAAACTTACCAATTATTGGATCCCCTTTCTGAGCCGTAATCAAATCAGCATCTGGGGTCTCCTTACTCCATTGTGCAGTTGAAAGATCATTGTGAGCATTTGTCTGGGACCTAGTGATAGCAGTGACCTGGATTTCCCCCAACAGGGAGTCAATCTCTATTAGATTCCCTTGGATGGCCCCAGTTTTGGCCAGCTGATCAGCTAAGTCATTTCCAGTTTTGTCTGGTCCCTCTACTTTGGAATGACCCTTGATCTTTTTCCAGTAGACGGTCATCCCATTCGAGGTGACCAGATAATCAATATTTTGGATTAACTTCCCATGTTTCAAGGGTTTGTTATTAGCACATAACATGCCTCTGGTTTTCCAATTAACCAGGTGCTCCACGAACCCGTTCCGTACATAATCCGAATCTGTGATTATGACCAGTTCGTGGAGTTGATGTTGGACAGCAGTGAGGATGGCTTGATGCACAGCCATCAACTCTGCCACCTGACTACTTCGGGGACCAATCTTGTACCCAGCGGAGGGTTCTGGGGACTCATTCACCCATGCATTCCCTACGCTGGCCACAAGTTCTTTTTCCCCGTTGTTGTCAACATGGTAAGAGCAACCATCCACATAGACAGTGGGCATGCCCTCACACTTGTCTTCTTCAAAGACTTTGTGGGGGGAATTAAGGTATGTCTCAATGTTGTCCTTGATTTTTAGACTTTCGTCCTCGAGACAGTTTTCTCTGGCACAATCATGCAAGTCAGCCAGACCTTGTGCGAGGGGATTCTTCTTGTTTTGGCCATATCTGACCTCCACAGGAAAGCCTTGCATTGACAGAATCCAGGAAGTAATTCGGCAATTACTCACATTTCCGGCCCGGATTCTGTCACTTTGGAGATATTGCAGAGGCTTGTGCGGAGTCTCCACTATGATGTGGTCCCCCTGGATAAACGGGCGGTAATTCTTCAATGCCCACACCGTTGCCAGGAGTGCCTTCTCACAATCGTTGAATTTTTCCTCCACCGAGGATAACGTTTTGCTAGCATAGGAGATTACTTTATTGACCTTGTCATGCTTTTGATATAATACTGCAGTCAAGCATGTATTAGAGAACCCTGTCTCCAAGAAAAACTCCTTGTTTCTGACAGGGTAAGCTAGGCAAGGCACTTGTGAGAGGCTTCTTTTGAGCTGTCTTTATGCCTCGGATTGTTCATTCCCACTTGACCCCCCCCTTCAAGAGATGAATCAGGGGTCTGGTGATCTCTGCGTAGCCCTCAATGAACTTTCTGCTGTAATTAGTCAGTCCAAGGAGGCTCCTTAGTTCCCGCAGAGTTGTGGGGTCTTTCAGTTTCTGGAGTGCTTCCACTTTCTTTTCCTGGGGACAGAGACCCTGAGGAGTAATCTCATGCCCCAATAAATTAACACGGGTTCTACACCACTGTGCTTTCTGAAAGGAAAGTTTTGCTCTGGCGGCCCTCAACTGTGTCAGAACATAACAGATCTCCACTATATGTTCCTCCACAGATGAATTTTTGAAGAGGACATCATCTACATAAGCCAGGTTACCCCTCGCACCCAAGTCGGGCATGGCCTTATGTAGGAAAATTTTGAATTCATTGCCGGAGTTGAGATATCCGAAGGCAGTCTGGGTCCATGTGTACTGCTGGCCCCCAAAGGTAAAAGCCAGTTTGTATTGGTCCTCCCTAATGACAGGCACAGTCCAGTATCCATTGGTCAGGTCTGTTGCAGTGAATACCTGTGACCCCTGGATCTGGGCCAGCCCTTGGTCAATATAGGGAAGAGGCCATCGGGAAGCATGGACCCGTTTGTTGATCTCCCTAAGGTCAGCGCAGAGTCTCCACTGGCCGTTTGGCTTCATTATTCTCAGCACCAGATTATTGAAGGTGCTGTGAACTGGACGGATTATCCCCCGGGACTCAAGGTTCTTAATTATTTCAGTAATGGACTCCATTGATGCGAGAGGCAAGCGATATTGCTTCACAAACACTGGAGTCATGCCAGGGTCCGTGGGAATTGTTGTTGTGTGGATGTCGATGCGACCACAGTCATATGAGTCTACTGCAAAGAGATCTTGAAAATCCAAGAAAACTTGTTTCAACTTTTGCTTCTGTTCCAGAGTCACACAGGCATCAGCTAGGTTGACTCTCTCTTCCACCATCTGCATGAAGCCTGGAAGGACTTCTGGTTTTGCTATCTCAGCGGCCTCCTCCAGCTGGGTGGAGAAGTCCCTGGTCAGAGTGCTGATTTGGACTGGAGGCTTCAGGGGGGAAATGCAGCCTTCATGGACCTGGATAATCACCTCACCCTTTCTGAAGTCACAAGTCACATCTTCCTTACCATAAGGGCAGGAAGTGTACACCAGGAAGTTCCCCCCATGCCGGGTAAACATCCTGTCTGGTGTTGTATTGTCATCACTGTCAAAACAGTCCTTGGGGATTGGTCTTAACAGTTCATTTCCTAAATCAATGGAGAAATGTCAGCCATCAACCGACATTCCAGATACTGGTGCCAGCGGCTAGAGTAATACTCTTTAAGTCACTGTTATCCACCTCTATTGGAATGGTGTCATGTTCTATATTGACTAATGGTGTTGGGTTTACCCCTAATCCTTGCTGTTGGAGAAAAGCATTTAGATGAATATAAGCATCAGAGTTTTTCAATTTTTGTCCTCTTTTAACTTTCACTTCCAGGGAGAATTGTTGTGTCCTTTCTGGGATGGTGACTTCCTCTTTAATCTGAATTTCAACTGCATAAGGTAGCAATTGAGCCGACCTAAATGCTTTTTCTTCATCATCAAAACCCATGGGATTATCCGCTAATCGGGACCAAGCTTTGAAGTTTATTAGGTCCAAACTAATGGCAAAGCGATTGAGAATATCACTGCCTAAGTAAAAGGCGGCAGTGACGTCTTCGCACGACCCAACAATTATGGACTATGCTCTTGTTGCCAATGGAGATTTTGAGCATGCACCTGCTTGGCAGGAGATGTTTGGAATTGGGTGTTTCCAGATCCATTTCCCAGTTTGAATGTGGGAATGGCTGGATCCTTTGGGAGTTGGCGGAACATGGCTTCGCTGATTAAGCTCTTACCGTTGTTCACACACACTCCGGCGAGAACAGAGTCCTTCCCATCATTTAACTGAACAGGGATGAACAACTGCTCTCCAATTTGCTGAACATCAGCCGGGCTCTGAGCTGATTTCACATCTTTCTGGACTATTGGAGTGGGAATGTCCGATTGTGGATTAGTAAATAATTTCAGAGTGTTTCCTTCCAGTGTGGAATACCACCTTAAACTGGAAGGAAGGTTGAAGAAATAGAGAGGACCCCCCATCACCAGTCTGTTGTCCTACTTCTATTACTGACACGTCTGGAATTTGGTTGTTCTGGAAGTGAAATTCTACTTCGTCAGATTTTTGTTCAACCATGTGGCATGTGCCGTTTAAACTAACATGGTTGACACTCTGTTTTAATTTTATTGGTCGGCTAGTCTGGGTCCAGAGGACCTTGTTTACGCAATCTATTAGGGGTGACAACCTTCTCAGGAGGTCATTCCCTAGTAAACAAGGGGTGCCCTCTGGAGTCACTACTATGACCGGGTGTTTCACCTTGTGTCGCCCAATTTTAATGTCCAAATCCGCAGTCCCCTCGACGGGAATTTCCTTCCCATCAAAGTTCTGAAGTTGTCCAGGAAGAGAGGTGAGAGGAATACAGTAATTCACCCCCCTTCCTGCATTTAGTTAATCAAAGGCCGTTCTGGACAGAAGAGTAGGTTGGGATCCAGTGTCCACCAGTGCCAAAATTGTACCCTGCCCCTGTACTTGTACCGGGGCATAGTATCTTCCCTCCTCCTCCTCAAGGGTGCACAGATAATGCACATTTTTGGACAACTGGTGGGCTAATTGTTTAGTTTTGGACATTGCGAGAGAAGAGATTTGGGCAGAATTCTGTGGAGAGTCATGGGAATCTGCAAGAAAAAGTTGGCAACTGGAAATCAGAGCCATTGTGGGTTCCCCTGGTTCCGGTTCTGCCCCCCCCCCTTTTTGGAGGCAGTCACCAGGATGGGTTTGAACCAGGGGATTTTGATGTGGTTGGTTCTGGGATGAGATGAATGGCGGCGTTAGCTCAGTCCCCACATCTCCCCAGTCAGGATGTGAATCTTTTGGGACCGATCTTTCTTTGGGAGGAGTTCCCCCATCTCTGAAGGAGAAGATCATTTTCCCAGGATCCTCTGAGGATCCCTCTCCCTCAAATTGGAAGATCTGTAACTCCTCCACAAACTGTGTCTGTTTGGGTCCTTTGTTTCTCCAACCTCCTCTCTGCTCCTTGGGTGGCAGACTTTCAGGGGTAGGAAATTTTGTTTCCGGTTCCTGGGTTTCCAGGGGCTGTTTACAAGTGGGGAAGGAAGCTTCCTCCAAGGCTTTACACCCCCCTTCCCCTTGTGCCTCCTCCCTGGGAACCGGTGGGTTATCGGGGTGCTGCCCCGTCATTGTTCTGGAGCACCAGGTCCAGAGTTTGGGGCATTCTGCGCTGGCATGCTCATCTGAGGGTGCTGTTGCGCCCTCAGCATGTGACCCTGATCCCGTGCCATACTTTGGACCTGGCGTTCTAACTGTGAAACCCGCTCAGGCTGATACAGGGTTCTATTTTCTCCCCTGGGCTGATCCCGGGAAGGGTAGCTATCCCTTCTCTGGTAGTACCCCGGGTTGGGAAGATTTGGGTACCCCTCCACCCTTGGCCTCCCCTCTCCCGGATTAGGTGGTCTGGACTCAGGGAATTGGGGAAAGAAGGACGGATGATTTTGGGGTTGGAAGTTGGGTGAATACCTGGGAAAAAAGTTCTGCCCAGTATTTGGGGAATTTCTGCCCTCCTGTGGGAAGTTAGGAGGGAAGTTCCCTGGGTTGGGTGCTTGGCTGGATCCCCCCCCCCTTGGGCTGGAGCAGTCCACACATAACCCAGGATGGGTCGGTTTCCCTTGTAACAGGGACTTACATAGTCCGGGGAGTGAGGGTCCCCATTTGTGGGACTACCTCCTAGACTCCCTGTCTGTGACTGGCCCGAGGGCCTTCTGGGCTTAGAATTATTTTGCGCAGGCAAGTTTTTAGGCCCCCCATCTCCAAATCCAAAATGGGGGCAACCTTTACCTCTGCCACCTTGGCAGCAACAGGGGTGCTGGTCGGTTTGGGGATTTTCTGCGCATTACTTTTATTTTCTATGGGCTTCTGCACCTCATAGATCCGGGTGGCCTGTTCAATGACCCAGTCTTGTGACCTTTTCTCATGAAAATCTCTCACTAGCTGGGTCATTATGTATTTGGGTAAGGCATGGAAAAAAGTGTTAACAAATTCTTTGCTGTCCGTGCGCACCCTTCTGGTAGTCTGCACAAAGGCACGCTTCAATTCCTGCACAAATTCTTGTGGGGCCCGATCCTCCCCACATTGCAAATTGTAGGCTGCCTTGCGAGCCTCTTGGGGATTTCTGTGAATAGAAAAATGTTTCAAGATGGCCGCCCTATATGTGGACCATCTTGAATGGTTTTGGTCCTCCAGCCCCGCAAAGAAACTGGAGTATTCTGGGGAGGATGTCCATTTGACATACTGAATGCAGCTACTTCTGTCCTTCAAAAGGAAAGTCTCCATCATTTGCTTATAAATCTCCAAGTGTTCCCAAACAGAATACTTGGCGTTCTTGTGATAAGGGGTGATGACACTCCTTATTGCCTTAATCTGTTTTAAGGGGTCCTTAAGTAAGGCCCTTTTTGCCTTATTGGCCTTTTTGGTTCGGGTAACCCTGGTCCATTCATCCTCTGACTCAGAAGCACTGCTCCCAGAGCTGCCCGTCTGATCTTCCAGGTTTTCCCGGATTCTGCAAGCCTGGGTATGGCTGGCAGAATGTGAGGACCTGGTCTCCTGTGTCCTGTGATGTTCAGAGGAGTCTTCAGATTCCTCCTTGCTGCCAGGATTTGATGAGTACCCCCCCACTGACCTAACTGGGCAGAGGTTTTTAGGATACCCTTAGTGGGCCTACTCTTCTGGGGCTCCCCACTAAATTGCACTGTACTTGGGTGCCCATACCCGGATGCCCGCCCATCCATTCCTGGGTGGTACTGGCCTATGAGCCCCATAGTTTTGGCTGGATAGTAATCTGCCATCCCTGTGGCCCTGTGCTCATGTGTGCCAGGGGACATGGGAGTGGCAGAGTCCAGGGACTGGGAGAGATGAAGGCCTCTGGTACTAGGGCTCCTGAGGTTATGCTTAGTTGTTTCCCTTTCCCAGTGAACCTCTTCTCTATCCCCCCTGCTCCCTGTTGCCATGCAAGAGCCTGTGCTTTCAGTTGCTCAGTCAAGGCCTTACTAGACTCTATCAGTCTCTCCTGCATGGCTACCTGTTGCTGGAGCCTATCATTGTGCTGGCAGAGAGCCTCATTCTCTCTCTGTGCTTCCTGGTTAGTCTTGGAGTACTGGGCCAGTCTTTGCTGCAGGAGGGTTACCTCACGAGTCCCATCCCTACTGGCCTGCTCCTTTCTTGCCAGAGCATCTTCCACCCTCCTGGTGTGCTCTAACAAGTTCTGATGCTCTTTTTGGAGGTCACCCAGTCCCTGGAGGGCCAAGTGATTTTCTTCAAATTTTTATTTTAATCCGCATACTTCCTGGCCTAAGGTGTCCCTTTCCTGACTAAGAGCCTGTATCTGTACTGCCAGGTCGTCCCTCTGCCTTTGAAAGGCACCAGCTGTTAGGCGGAAACCTGTGCAGTTCCCTCTGGGACCACTGCAAAAGATTTAGGACTACAGGTGTTTGGCGGTGAACCCACTTGGTAGCAGTCTGTACCACACAGATTCACTTGGTAGCTGTGGCTGAGCAGTCAGACTTCCCTCAAGAAGAGTTGAGCAGTATGTGGAGTATACAAAATAGGGCAATTCTTCCCAGTAAGACAAGCAAACACGCAACGAGGCTTAGTGTAAAGATATTAAGGTATTTATTTATAACGAAACATCTATGAAAAACACTATGGCGAATTCACGGCAAACAAATCAAACACAATTACTCTACGAAGAAGAAACGATCAATCCCCCTAGCAATATTTCGACAAGTCTAGGTTCTACCGGCACCACTTATTTACAGACAGAGGTGTATACCTCAACCTAGATGACACTCTAATATTAGTTAGGACGGGAGAGAAAAAGATAGGCAGGTTACGAAATTAACACAGTTCAATACTTCACGGGCAAAATGTACGGTAAGAAGGCAAGAACCACAATAGATCATAAAGTTCAGATGCCAGGCCCACTCGGAGAGAGGCAAGGCGATATGTCCCAAAAAAGTCTCTAGTGGAGATGCCTTCAAGTCTTTGTAGCAAATTGTTTCGGCAGATTGAACCAGTTCAGAACAATAAATGAGAAAAGCTTGGAGGCGACCCAACGGAAAGGAGAGGATTAAGACACCTCACTCGAACCGATCGAAAGGGAAGCCAGGCGGACACGGTACCTTGTTGTGGAGGGCAGCTCCGGCGGGGGCAGTTGTTCCTGGTGGTGGATGCACGTCGGGTCTTTGCCAAGAGTAGAGAGGATCTCGTCGTCGAAGAAAAGTGAAGTCCGGTGCACCACCAGGGAAGAGACCAGCCGCGGAGTGCTCCATCACAAGGCACCACCTTTTGGTCGCGGTACAGGGGTAGTGGCAATCCGGTTGCCGCGGTGCTCTGCACGGGCAATTCGACCACTGCGTCCTGAGGTGAATAAAAAGCAAAGGGGACTGGTTGTTCCCATCAGTCAGGGGAAGAGACTCTCCGGCAAGGAGATCTCCTCTGTCGTCGGGAAGTGGTGAGTCAGTTCCGCAGGGCTCCACCGGAGGTGTCGTTGTGCAGGTCGGCTCAGCGTTACCCTCGTCGGATTCTTAGGTCCTGTGGTGACTTCTGAAGATCCAGTCCCAAAAGCCCTCCTTTTATGCAGAAAACCCCCATTCATTCAGCCTAGCTGTCAATCAACACATGCTAAGTGGTGAGCGGGAAGGCTCACCACTTGGGCCAATCACTCCAGAGTGCGACCGGAGTTGGCAAGGCAACTCGGTCCAGGGTGCCTAAACCCCCTCCCACACCCCTGTGGTAACCCAGACAGAATGGCACCACTTTGGAGGGTCTCTGTACAGAGCCCGCCAAAAGTGGAACAAAGGGCTCGACCTTTGGTTTAGGAGTCACAGAGACGAACACAGACGCCATTTTACAAACCGAGTTCTGGCAGAAAATACCATCCGATAAACTTATTTAAGATAAGTAGATCGGTGGTACGTTAGAGATTAACGAGAAAAAGTATCAATCTCCAACAATGGGACGAATCCCATAGGGTTATGTTCGGGGTCGAACATAACAAGTAGTTTCCACTGCCACCAGCCAAAACTCGACGAGGGGGGACGGGACAGTGCCCCCTCGAATAACAGATCCAGGAGTAATCGAATTACCCCTACTAGTACGTCCACAATAAGATGGTTTGTACTAGTTCTGTTAGTAAATTTAGGTCTAGTAAAGTCAATGGTGACTTTACATGCCCGGGGAGACAGTAGTCAGTCCCCGGGTATGGAGTCTATGGTGGAGGTCCGCTAGGACGCCCCAGTGTTACGGCACTTAGGGTGCGGTGTTACACACATAGAAAAACATATGAGACCCTATGGAGTAAAAGACCCCATAGCCCATAGAACACATTGACATTCAAAGGAATTACACACATTCATGTCCAAGAGTGGGAGGAAAAGAGTCTCACTCTTGGCAGGATGGAAAAAAACGAACTCCAGAAATCCAGCAAAGCTGCTGGGGGACTCGCTAGGTTAGGAAATTCAGCCTAAACAGAGAATTCTCCCTAACACTCACCCCCCCCAGACTAAGGGACAGGAGGATTTAATCCACTCCTGGATGAATCTCATACCTCTAGTCGATGACATACATCCTAGAGAGAACATCAGCATTTTGGTGGTGACACCCTGACCTATGTTCAATGGGTTTCCAGGTTGTCCTTTGTAAGCTATATGACCTACAAACCTTCCTAGGAACATCAGTCTTTTTAAGTTTATAGGGGAACTGGTTGACCAGTCCCTCAGAAGTTGATACAACTACTGAAGCTATGATAGGCTTTTTCCAGGAGTCCTTATAAAGAAACTCCTTAGATCTCGAAGGGCCTCCAGAGGTCTTCCCTACCTCTCTGTTGAGAGAAGGTTGGGTTTTAGGCCTCTTGGGTGGAGGGGATGGAGATAAGCAAGGTACATGCTTCTCCTTCCTCTGAGATCTTACCTTACCTACTTTAGGAGTTTCCCCCTTAAGTCTAGGAATTGGGTTGGAGTCTTCTGTGGAAGGTCCAACAGTCTGAAGGTTTGTGGCCTTAGACTTGTCTTTTCTGGTTTTCCACCAGCACTGAGAATTACCAGTTCTCTTAGGCCTAGTTAGGGTTTCAGTAGGTCTATCCACCTCTTCCTCAGAAGCAGGGGGAGTCATAGATCCTAAAACTGGGGGAACAATGATGGAGCTTGGTTGAGGCTCCCATTTCCCTAACATGTTAGCCTGAAATTTGCCTGGGTCAGAGGTCAACTTACCAACACCAGGGCTCGTAATGGGGTTCTCAGTAGAGGTTCCCACAGGCTTAGAGGGGTTCCTTAAGGTGGCCTCCATAGCCAATTTGTTTTAGTTCTGGGTCTCCATACTGGGAGGCCTGGGGGTACTGGATACTACTCCTAGAGTTTTTAGATCATTCCCTAACAGGACTCTCCCAGGCACCTCAGTGTGAACACTGACAGGAATCAACACTGTCATGTCATTACACTGAATGAGGGCTCGTAGAATTGGAACCATTTGGACAGGGCCTCCAGACATCTTAGCGGGACCTTTGGGTGCCTTAGCAACATCCTCAGGCCTGAAAAAGCTTTCGTCCACTACTGTTCTGCTGGCCCCAGAGTCTCGCCTGGCAGCGGTATCCTGGCCATTGACAAGAACACTGTCCACATAATAACATTTAGAGTTTTCTGGTATAGAGTCATACACACTCCTATTCTGATTACTAACCAGATCCATTGACTCTACTGATACACTTGCTTGAAGAACCCAAGGTTCTTCAGCAAAGACCTCAAAGTGAGCACTAGTCATTTGGACTTCCTCCTCAGGAGTGAAGGCTAAGTAGACTGTGCTGATCCCCGTAGGTTTACCCTTACATTTTGGATCTCCTTTGATATGGTCAGTTGCCCCACAGAGATAGCATGTTCCAAATGCTCTCTGGAATGGTGGCTTGTTCTGACCTCCTTCTGGTTTGTGGCCAGAAGGTACACTATTCTGCTGTGGTTTTCCCTGTGGCTTACCCTTCTGGTTTTGTTTGGGGCCCTCTTTGGAATGTGAGTTATTAGAATTCTCTTTTGAGTCTTTTTTAGGCTGTTTTCCCCCCATCCTTTTTCTGAGTTGCCCCAGAATCCTTATGAGTAGCCCGGTTGGCAACCCATAAGTCAGCAGCCTTAGCTAGCTCCCGGGAATCCAATTCCTTCGAATCAGCCAAGTGCTGTCTGAGCTCAGGAGAACAGGCATCATAAATAGACTCCAACATAAAAAGATTCCTCATACCCTCATAAGTGTTCACTTTGTAACCCTTAATCCATCCCTCTAAGTTTTTCAACCCTTCACTCACCCAGGTAGCCCAAGGGGTACCATCATGCTTTTTGAGGGTTCTAAACCTCTTAAGATACTGGGAAGGGGTCTTCCCGAATCTAGCTATTAAAGCTAGTTTCACACTTTCGTAATCCGTCTTATCCGCCTCCCCCAACTCCATTACCACATCAGTCGCAACAGGAGGGAGCCTAGAGAACAACCAGGGAAGCAAAGCATTTCCGGTGATGTCCTGGAGCCCATGATTGTATTCAAACAGTTTCAACCAATCCAACACATCCAATCTCGGTTCATACATACCCACTAATTCCTTCGTCATCCGGGGTCTTTTGGGACTGGAGCTCCTAGAGGAACCAGAGGAGAGAGAAGCATTTTCCATAGACAACTTTTTCATCTCTAACTCGTGATTAAGTTCTATTTCCCTGAGTCTTAACTCAGCTTGCTTCTGCTCAGCCTGGGCATTCATCCGTCTGAACTCGAGCTCTTGGTTTCGTTCAGATTGAGCCAAGAACCGTTTGTGTTCTAGTTCGAGCTTCATTTTTTCAAGTTCAAAATAAGCAGGGTTACTTGTGGGACCTGGTATGGGCCCGTAGGCACAGCTAGTAAGGCAGGTAGAGGAGCAGGGGAGACAGTTTCGTTAGCCTCTCCGTCCTCGTCAGCCTCTTCATCGCTATCATCAGAATTATGATTCAGATCAACACCATCACTGTTATCTACATTCGCTGGAGAGATTGGTTCCTCTGAACCAGTACACAGACTTTGGTTCGCCAGCAATCTCTCTATTAGTTCTAACTTCTTGCCTCTTACAGGAAGATTCTCTTGCCTACAGAGAGCTCGCAGACTCTCAGTATTTTCACCTGACAAGGACTCTTGACTGTAAGTTTCCATCGTAGACATGTTTTTTGAAAGTTGCTTTTTGTGCAAAGTTTTGTGGTTAGTTATCCTACAGTGTCAAAAAGCACTCTAAACTGTATACTCGATACAAATCCCACCGCTGTACACCAGTGTTAGGCGGAAACTTGTGCAGTTCCCTCTGGGACCACTGCAAAAGATTTAGGACTACAGGTGTTTGGCGGTGAACCCACTTGGTAGCAGTCTGTACCACACAGATTCACTTGGTAGCTGTGGCTGAGCAGTCAGACTTCCCTCAAGAAGAGTTGAGCAGTATGTGGAGTATACAAAATAGGGCAATTCTTCCCAGTAAGACAAGCAAACACGCAACGAGGCTTAGTGTAAAGATATTAAGGTATTTATTTATAACGAAACATCTATGAAAAACACTATGGCGAATTCACGGCAAACAAGTCAAACACAATTACTCTACGAAGAAGAAACGATCAATCCCCCTAGCAATATTTCGACAAGTCTAGGTTCTACCGGCACCACTTATTTACAGACAGAGGTGTATACCTCAACCTAGATGACACTCTAATATTAGTTAGGACAGGAGAGAAAAAGATAGGCAGGTTACGAAATTAACACAGTTCAATACTTCACGGGCAAAATGTACGGTAAGAAGGCAAGAACCACAATAGATCATAAAATTCAGATGCCAGGCCCACTCGGAGAGAGGCAAGGCGATATGTCCCAAAAAAGTCTCTAGTGGAGATGCCTTCAAGTATTTGTAGCAAATTGTTTCGGCAGATTGAACCAGTTCAGAACAATAAATGAGAAAAGCTTGGAGGCGACCCAACGGAAAGGAGAGGATTAAGACACCTCACTCGAACTGATCGAAAGGGAAGCCAGGCGGACACGGTACCTTGTTGTGGAGGGCAGCTCCGGCGGGGGCAGTTGTTCCTGGTGGTGGATGCACGTCGGGTCTTTGCCAAGAGTAGAGATGATCTCGTCGTCGAAGAAAAGTGAAGTCCGGTGCACCACCAGGGAAGAGACCAGCCGCGGAGTGCTCCGTCACAAGGCACCACCTTTTGGTCGCGGTACAGGGGTAGTGGCTATCCGGTTGCCGTGGTGCTCTGCACGGGCAATTCGACCACTGCGTCCTGAGGCGAATAAAAAGCAAAGGGGACTGGTTGTTCCCACCAGTCAGGGGAAGAGACTCTCCGGCAGGGAGATCTCCTCTGTTGTCGGGAAGTGGTGAGTCGGTTCCGCAGGGCTCCACCGGAGGTGTCGTCATGCAGGTCGGCTCAGCGTTACCCTCGTCGGATTCTTAGGTCCTGTGGCGACTTCTGAAGATCCAGTCCCAAAAGCCCTGCTTTTATGCAGAAAACCCCCATTCATTCAGCCTAGCTGTCAATCAACACATGCTAAGTGGTGAGCGGGAAGGCTCACCACTTGGGCCAATCACTCCAGAGTGCGACCGGAGTTGGCAAGGCAACTCGGTCCAGGGTGCCTAAACCCCCTCCCACACCCCTATGGTAACCCAGACAGAATGGCACCACTTTGAAGGGTCTCTGTACAGAGCCCGCCAAAAGTGGAACAAAGGGCTCGACCTTTGCTTTAGGAGTCACAGAGACGAACACAGACACCATTTTACAAACCGAGTTCTGGCAGAAAATACCATCCGATAAAATTATTTAAGATAGGTAGATCGGTGGTACGTTAGAGATTAACGAGAAAAAGTATCAATCTCCAACAATGGGACGAATCCCATAGGGTTATGTTCGGGGTCGAACATAACAAGTAGTTTCCACTGCCACCAGCCAAAACTCGACGAGGGGGGACGGGACAGTGCCCCCTCGAGTAACAGATCCAGGAGTAATCGAATTACCCCTACTAGTACGTCCACAATAAGATGTTTTGTACTAGTTCTGTTAGTAAATTTAGGTCTAGTAAAGCCAATGGTGACTTTACATGCCCGGGGAGACAGTAGTCAGTCCCCGGGTATGGAGTTTATGGTGGAGGTCCGCTAGGACG
Source organism: Ambystoma mexicanum (assembly GCF_040938575.1). Classification (NCBI taxonomy): domain Eukaryota; kingdom Metazoa; phylum Chordata; class Amphibia; order Caudata; family Ambystomatidae; genus Ambystoma; species Ambystoma mexicanum. The sequence continues at coordinate 1,271,848,481 of NC_090930.1, read as the reverse complement.
CCCCAGTGTTACGGCACGTAGGGTGCGGTGTAACACACATAGAAAAACATATGAGACCCTATGGAGTAAAAGACCCCATAGCCCATAGAACACAGTAACATTCAAAGGAATTACACACATTCATGTCCAAGAGTGGGAGGAAAAGAGTCTCACTCTTGGCAGGATGGAAAAAAAAACAAACTCCAGAAATCCAGCAAAGCTGCTGGGGGACTCGCTAGGTTAGGAAATTCAGCCTAAACAGAGAATTCTCCCTAACACCAGCTTTCTGGCGTTCTTCCTCAAATTCTCTCTGGGTATCCAGGTCTTTCAGAATCAGTTTGTTGCTCTCTGCCTTCACTCTATCTAGATGACTTTGCAGGGTGGCTACCTGCTCTGTGCATGCCCTGTTGAAGTCTAGTTGTTGCTCCAGCTTTTTCTGGCTCTGCAATAGGGAGTCCAGACCTTCTTGCTACTCCTTCTGCAAGGCCATAAATCTGGTATCCTGGTCTGTCTTTTCCTGTTGCAGGATACCCATATCCTCTTTTATTTTAATGATATACTGCCTACTATCATTTTCTCACTCCTGGCTCCTCTGCAGCCTCTGCTCGGAAGAGACCAGGCAGATTGGGCCTTCTCTAATGCCATCTGTTGCCTATTCGCCAGACCTTGGCCTTCAGCACATTTGTCCTGTATGGCTCCCATATATAAATATAAATATGCCGCTATCCTGACAATCTTGTCGTGCTCATCTTTGGCTTTAGGGGCCATATATAGTTCACTCAGGGCCACATGTAATGGACTCTGATCTCTCCATATTACTGACCCTGTCGCAGTGATCTGGGGTGCGATTGCCTGCAACCACACCGTCTGGTCCTGTTCCGTCCATTTGCCTCTCACAAATAGCTTATGTAAGAGGTGTTCTCTGGCTATTTTGATATCTATCAAGGTCGTCATTCTAGAAATTGATTTCCTTCCTGACTTACAGAAGTTTGTATTTTATTTTGCAAAACAGACCGTCTCCTTAGAGCCTCCTTCTTTTGAGGGGTGCTTTTACAGTGTAACACAGCATGGTGATCCAACAGGATGTATGTATCCTATCAGTTAGCACAATGTATTAAGCTGCACAAGTGGTAGATCTAATCCAGACGTCCCGGCTCGAGCCCCCACTCTGTTAAGTGACTTCAATTCAGCACTTCAACTAAGTCAATGCCTGGTCTGGGATGTCCAAGGGAAGCCCTTATTTATATATTTTTATGACAAGTTATAATCTGGATGATAAACCCTTATATAACGCCCCTCTCTTTGAATCCCGCTGACCCCACTGAGCCAAGAAGTAGGTTTGTTTTGCAAATTAAAAGATTTATTGAAAAATTAAACAAGATATATATCACACTTTTATAAATAAATTAATGTTTGATAGCACACTTATGAATGTGACAGTGATCAACAATGGATAATATTAGATTAGCACGCTTTTTTAATTACTTAGGAGTTGGTATAGAGAGGATAAGGTAGCTGAGAATGCTTTTATGGTTTCAAGGAAATGCAATGATGGAAAAGAATGCAGCACAGAAATAACTGAGATGGTTTCCACAAGAGATAATATGATCACTTTTTCTTTTGACAATTCACTCCCCCCCTATGCAATATAAGGTGATGGAAGGGGAGCACACAAATTTCAGGAATACAATCAAATGCAATACCAATTCAGTTCCCCCCTAGCAAGCTTGGAGCAACAGGGATGATTTTAAAACACAGGCAAAAATACTTAATGTGATTTGCAAAGAAGTGAAAATATGCTAAAAATGATTTTAATTCCCTATAGGAGATTCAGGGTATATGACAGCTACTTTGAATTAGTTCAGGTCAACAATAGCAATTATTCAGGAATGATTATCAGGTTGAAAACAAATTTCAGCAATGGAAAGCAAGAAGCAGCTATTTTTTTACAAGTGGTGAAATTGAACTAGTTGCAATTCGCGGCACTTTTTCCGAGTGTGTTGTTCGCAATTACGGAAAAACTAGGACGTGCGGTTCAAAAGATACGAACGATTTAGCGGAGGTAGATTCTCAGAAATAAAGTAAAGCTCAGAATTACAAATGACACTTTCACAGCTTTGAAATCACAGAATGAACACACAATTTCTATGATGCAGTTCTAAATAGGTGGAAATGGTTTGCATTAGATTATTTTAAACTAAGAGATTGGTTTGCACAGTTCTGGCTGGATACTCACACTATAAATTTGAACTAGGCCGTCAAGATCTGCTCAACAGGTTTAGACTTCACTCGCCCCAGAAGGTCTCTGGCACTGGTTCTGCTCACAGCGATCTGGTCTTGGTCTGCTATCGGCACTGCACCGCGGTCTGGTCTGGGTCTTGTCTGCGGTTCTGGATACAGCTCTGCTTTCTGGGTCTGGTTCTCTGGTTCTGGCAAAAGTTCTTGACACTGCACAGTGGTGTGGTTCTGGCACAGAGTTCTTGGCTAGAATCAAACAGCACAGCCTGGCTGTTTTATTCTGATGTGCCCCTTGGAAGTCTGGGGTAAATCAGTTTGCAAAATTGTAAGGCCAGCTGAGAATACTTTTAGCTTGCAGCAGGCCTTCTGCTTCAAAGTTCTGGAATCTATCTGGAGTCTAAGTTTTGGATATGGTCCTTCTGGATATTGTCTGGTCCGGCAAAGTGCTTCGCAATAAAGTGGAAAGAGCAGTCCATATCTGGCTTTCAGTGGTTCTTTTTATGTCTTTTGAAAGTGGGTGGGAAGGCTAACTTTCTATGCCCAACTCTCTGAGGATCCTGATAGGTTAAAGGATTTACTGTGCTCTCACTGGAGAACAGAGTTGTGAGTCATTCAGTGCTACCATTTTACAATCTATTGAAGAAACGCCCCTTTGCGTTTACTTAGAAAATGAATTTTTCATAACGAACAGGTTTCGCAGATACACACGTCGTTGAAATTACATGTACACATCACAGATTGCTTAAGGTACAGTTTGGTTCAAGGCACATGTTTCTACGACCTTGGGTTTAAAAACGACAACATTTTGCGCTTTTTAGTGACTTTCGCCATATTTGTTTTTCCTCAAAATTTACACAGACCTGCACCCTCTCCCTGAGCATATTAATATAGGTTATCATGTCTCTAGCATAAACCCAGTGTCTGCAAGATTAATAAATCGCAGGGTTCGGTCTCAGAACATCACACAGAGTTGAGCTTAGTCTCAAATTGTCGGCACATTTTTCATATAAAGAATCTCCAAATTGTACATTTCTGTATAGGAGATACAATATTTTATAAGCAATTTAATAAAACATACATTTGCCCTTAATGGAATTCACATCTGAGTCTGGGTCCGCCCCCAGGAGCTTGGCTTGACTCAGAGATCAAATGTCTTCCTTCCCCCAGAGCAACTGTTGACAATTACACCTCAAATCGGCATATCCTATTCAGCTGAAGAGTCTATTGTGTTCACTGAGGTCTGCAGACCAGGGTGCCACTCTGCATCTGATTAACACGACCATGTGATCTCCTGTGCTGTTGCTGGTAAGAGCAGGTGCCTAGGCTTCCCATGGACAGAGGCCTCTTGAACTTTTTTAATTGAATCAGACTGTCTTCTTGTGAGGAGTTCTGAGGTGTGAAGGCTTCCCATTTACCAGCAATGCTTTGAAGTTTCCAGCTAACTCAGTTTCCTTTGCAGCTCCTGAAATACTGGTCTCCTGTCAGAGTTTAGACCGCTAGCGCCGGTTAGTGTCAAGCAACGGTACTGCACCCATTTTTGGGAGCTGTCTTGAATTAATCCATTTAAAAAATGGGATTTTACTTGATAACATATGATCCTGGCTAACATTGTATTGATGTGGATTCTGCAGTGGAGTAATGTAGAACACCCAGCCAGAAGTTGGATTTTTGTTTGGTGGTTTCGTGCCCATGATTTTAGCAATTTTTGACATTTATTAAAACAGATTTTGAACAGCACCATATTCCTTTGCACTGATTTCGCTCATGGCACTTCTGGCCCATCAACCTCGCACTGGTGGGTTGCAGGTCAGACGACCATTTTGGTGTGCGCAAAAACTGCACAGTTTTCCTGGATTCCGGCACAAATGTGGGCTTTTCGTCCATCTTGGATTTTCTAAGCCCACAGCACCAAATGTTGTAGCATAATAATTCAAACGTGGATCAAGACACCTGACAGTGTCTTTAATTAGACCAAGGTTGGCATCTGCCTCGTCGGCCGAAAAGCCCAAGGTTGTTCTTTTTTCTGTAATATGTTCTATATCCTCATAAGACATTTTATACTTGGGGCCTCATTACGACCCTGGCGGTAAGGGGTTAACGCCAGCGTTAGCTGCGCCGACCCCTTACCGCCAATTACGAGGTCCCTTAGCGCCATGGCGCTTTTAACACCTGCTTTTAGCAGGTGTTAAAATCCATGGCGCTAAGGGACCATGGAGTTAATTACGCCACCGTAATTTACGGTGGCGTAATTAACGCCTTCCCCACTCCCATTATGCCCTATGGGGCAAAAATGGGAATGGGGAAGGGTAAATGGGGATTGGGGACTTACCGCCCCGCCGACCTCGGAATGGGGCGGTAAGTCCGCCAACCACCATGGCGTAAACGTAGTTTACGCCATGGTGGTAAAGTCACGGCCCAGGCGGTAACTTACCGCCTGGGTCGTAATGAGGCCCTTGGTGTGCTACGACTCAAAAATCATGGATGTGAAAACGAGAAGCCAAGGAGAGGTGAGTGTGCACAACCTAACTTTCAATTCCTTAATTCTCTGTGACGATTACTTAATGATTCTGCTTGGGGTGCAAACCCACTGGTAAGGTGCCTCTGTGAAATGGCACTACAAACTAGGACAGAAATGGGACCTTGGTCATGAAGCCAACGGTGTGGGCTGCACTCCCAGATACCACTATGTGTGGTGTATGTTAATAATATTATATTCAAATACAATGTAGTTCCAGTAGTAGTATTAAAAAAAGAGAAAGATAGTATTTCTTCGTTCATCTGATTTTTTACATAATTAGAATCCAATATTTACAGATGCATCAGAGGTATGGCCTATGCATTTCAGACTCGCGTGTCCTTTGTCAGGCCCAGAAATTGGTATTTACTCATATACCAACTTAGTTATGGTCTGCATATAGCATTATCAAATAACAAAAAAGTTTCAGAGCAATGCCAATTCAATTACATTGAGTTTTACAAAACACAAAAGTTTTCAATGGTTCCCAGTGTATCAAGAGATTGCCAAAGTGTCCACCACGTTGAGAGAATAAAAATTCGAATATATGCACCACACGTTACACGATCACAGTAACCACCATATTTGTTAGTGAATCATATTTTGAGTTTGCAATATCCCCATCTTCGTATTTATCATGGACATTCAGAATTGCGTAATTTTAAATCATTCGAAAAAATCATTGTAGTGACATTTATACATACGTGTTATCACGGTGAGAGAAAGTTGCAATATAAAGAGTAAAGAAAGCGAAGCAGAAAGAAAAAAGAAAAAAAGTCAGTTAACGTGTTGATTAGATGTTATATCAACCATGCTTAGCTTTTAAGTTTGCTGCATTGACTAACATGATGCTAGTCATATTGATGAAAACTCTGTAAAAGGTAGATATATAAGAGAGTGTAAGTATCACAAAATAATCTGGTATTTAGGTGAAAACTAAATCTGCTCAAAGTGCGCTTCTTACCAATAATCACGCAATGTCAGATCTCACGTGTCAAATACTGCGCTCGCGTATGCGAGAAGCACTGCTGTTCCACTGTAAAATATATCTAAGTCTACGTTGAGCTTTACGGTCTTGTGGACAAGATAGAACTATTCTCATCATGAGGGGGCTTACCTTGCTCGAATACGCATACGCCCAAAGTGCTGATAATGTTTGGGTGGTTGTCATGGAAACGTATGGTGATGTGGCTTAGTGGAGGCGGCCATCTTAGAATAGTCTGCGGTTTACTCTACTCATCTGTTGTAAAGAACTGATAGCACTCTAATCAGACCCAAATGTTTGAATTATGCCATAAAAGGAATGTAATTCTGTGTTTTATCAATTGTATTCAAAGAGAAAAGAAACAAAGGAATTGCTGACACGCTCGCTATGGTCACGTGTGTAGAGTCAGAAAAGAAGCATGTGCCTTGTAAAGTAAACTCAATAGTACAACATTGTTTTACATAACCTTACTTTAAATGCCCAAAGCTACACAATGGTTGATTTTGCAAGTGCACATTCTAACGCAAAGGACGGCTACTGATTCGGAACGGATACCTGACACTGCTACAGATGCCCAATCGACTACTGAAGGTTACTTCCCAGAGTACCATCCCCTATCCTTACTCCCAGACTAAAGGCCATCAGTGCATTACTGTATTTATTAATGACCACAAGGATTAAGGTGAAAATAGCATGATCTTGGAAGTTAACTCTTGAACAACGTCAACTGATGTTTTCCATCATGGGTTCCAACCAAACACACCCTGAAATAAATTACTCAGCATCAACCCTTTCATCTAGCCCATCTCTCTTCCCTTCAGAAGACACATTTATAAATTCGAACTGAACATATACATTAGAGAAAACAGGCACGATCTTGGGTGATGTGACATTGAGGACTGGGGGTTGACTGGGATTAAAGCCAGACGCTGGATACTGCCATCATCCTCCTTCTACACTAGTCCTCGCTCATCAATAAGCAAAATATTCTTGGCAGTTTCCTTTCTGAGCAGCACTACATCTCTTTGGGAGCATGGCCATTTTCTTCTTGGCCATGTCCTTTGAATCAGTTTTGATAAAGCTCACTTCATGACCCATTATCCCGGCTCTCAGCCATACTCCACAGTGCTTAAGCCTCTGCACATCCTCTATTGCTGATGACAGCGGGATTACAGCGTGTCCTGAATGCAGCAAGGACGCCTTGTGGCAGTGGGGACAGCTTCATTTAAAGGTCTCCTGCCTTCCTCCCTAGCGTTCATCAACTGAAGTCAATTAGGGCTCCAAAACATGCTTGGCCCCTAGTCAACCCAAGTACATTGATGCACATTTCTGTCCACAACCTCCTCCTTCTTGCATACCTCATTCTGGACAGCCTTTTGCTCTGTCTATTGCACCTCAGCGACAAGCTTATCTTAAATTAATGGAAACTTCCCCCTTCTCCAGCGCTCTGCAGGAGAATCCAGCTAAGGCTACATGGCGATGCTTGCCCCCTCCACACCCCTCTGCTCGCCCCACACATTGCTCCAGGTACAGCAGTGCTCAGTTGTGGCACCACCTTCCTTGTTCACTCAGGACCACATTTTCCACTGCTCCTTAAATCTGGAAGGAATATTTGAAGAGGGGGCAGCGAGGACACCATCATTGGATTATAAGAATGAGAATTACTGAGCAGGGAGTAAGAGTGAAAATGAAAGGGCACAGTGAACAGCACTGACACACAAGACACACTGGCCTGTCCAAGGAAGGTATTTTTGAGAATGGTGGAAGTTTGGAAGGGAGGATACAGACCAAAGGAGCATTACATAATAGTCCTAACTGTCCGGCCTCCAAATACGCTCGTTCTTACGCACACACTTTGATTTATGCATGTTTATCAATAATGCAGAGGCAATTTGTATTTACAATTCTTACTTTTGTGATTAATCCTGTCTCAAGCATGTAACATTTGTTTAAATAAATGTTCGTCTTTGGGATTATGTGCTCATATTGTTATAGTGTGTTGCCCTTTATTCACAAGGGCTTATCATTGATCTGTAAATAAACATGATTATTAATTTTAAAACGGTTTCGGTTCATTGCACTTTACAATTGTACTCTCAGTTCTCGTATCCAGGAACACTTGCTTAGACCTAAAATTTCTTATGGAAGCGGGGAGGGAAGGGGGGGGCCTGGTTGTTCGGGGAAAACATCTTACTGACTGTAAAGCAGATTTTAAAACTAATCATTCCTTGTTTTGCAATTAATGCCGCTCTGTGCCCCATACATTGTCCTTGGTGATTACAATTCGAAAGGGCATGCTGCTTTCATCTTGCTGCTCTGCACAAGGTGAAAAATGTTAGCTATTTCCACACTCCAGGGATCCAGATGCTATAAGCATTAAAAAAATTACCTGAAACATAAATTTATTGCAGCGTGATTGCAATGGATTGCATGTCTGCAAATGAATTTCATTGTAAATTGATGTTTTAAATTAAAATCTGGCACATCAGCGATGATGATTATATAATATGGCGGGGAGGAAAGCAATGTTTCATGTAATTGCAAAAAAAAAAAGATGAGATGGCAAATGGCACGTTCTAAAACAGCAATTCCTGCTAGAGCTCCTTTTTAAGAGCATAATACAAATATTTAAATTTCTTTGATGAGTCTTTGATCTGCATTTATTATACATTAGGCACAGCATTATTGTATTTTTATTTAACATGATTTACACCCGAAGTTTGCCATTAGGCGATGGTTGGGCTTTCAGATGAATAATGTGATTCTCATCGGAAACAAAGTAAAATATATTTAAACCCATTGCAGTTTTGGACTTGAATAGCTGCAATAATGTGCCCTTGAAGGCCAGAGTGTATAAGGTTTGCACTTGTGCAAAAATGGAGGAAATTCATTCTGCATGTATTTTGACTCCCAACTATTGAATGGAGCAAATTGCTCCTTACAATGCATAGCACATAAAGTTCTTTGCACTGGGGCAAAAACAGAGCATATTTAATTTTACATTTTCTGTCGCTTCACATAAGACAAGGCAGACCAAACTGATTCAGCGCCCGATTCATAGAAACATTTGCATGGTGCAAAGTGAAAAAGTACACTTTACACTGTGCAAAACTCCTGTTGCTGATTCATGGATTGGACTTTGCATGTGTCTGCACTCACTTTGCGCTGGCCCTTTCTGATATTGCGTGGTGCTTAGCACTTTGCGTGATACACTGCGCCAAGTGTGGGAAGGGCCAGCGTGCGTAGGCACATATACATGCCATGCACACCGCAGGCAGGGCAGAGATTGTGCCAGGATTTTTATGCCATAGCACTCTTCCGACAGGTACTGGGAGTCATTGATTGCACACATGTTGCACTACAGACCCCATGATTGACCAAGCACATGCACCGCAACCGGAATCATTGGCATTCAATCAATGCACAGGTCATCCACGATGCAAAGGAAGTTATCATACATGTGAATGCAAATTTCCCCAGAAGCAAACATGATACATTCATTGACTGCCGTTCACCACTATACCATCGGTGAGTATCAACTATCATGTACATGCAAGCAGTCACATGACACACAGAATAACAGATCATGACATCAATGCCAACAACATTCCTACATTTGCAGGGGACAGTATCTACCTGCTCTCACCATTCCTGTTCACGTGATTCAGGAATCATGCCACCCCAGCTGAGGTAAGGTATAACGCAGCACACATAGCCACTAAGGGCATAGTGGATCACACATTTGGGGTGCTCAAGTAACGCATCTGCTTACTTGACCTCTCTGGTGGTGTATTGCTATATGCCCCACCAGTAGTATGCAAGATTATTGTGGCATCTTGCGTCCTGCACAATGTTGCCACATGGCGTGGCATACCAATAGAGCTGCAGGAGGGACAACAACCTCAGACACAGGCACTACTCATTTCCTTGGCAGGCCAATGGGCACAGGGACAGGATGCACAAAATTAGGTCATGCAAACCTACTTCAAATAGCAGCCTCTGTGGAGCGTACACAGTGAAGCCACATCCCTGGGACCCTTATATGATGAATCAGGGCTAATCCACCTTGCTCATAACAACATCATAAGAATGCGTGTCTGGGAGAGGCAAACTGTGTGTGTCCATAGCCATCAAATCAAGTGAACAAATCACTGATACAGTCATAGCAAGTGGAAACAACAGTATCATTGTTGCTCACACAAAGCATACAACACAATCGATGAGACCTGTAATGACATCCACATGCTCACCACCAACCATTGTGCACTCAGACACCCGATAACACAAAGGAGACCCCAAGTAGAAAGGCACAGCATATAATGTAAGCAGGAACAAACACTTATTAGGCATGTCTCACCTCAATATACAGGTGGAGTGACTACTCCATTGCCTGACAACATTACAGTTCATAAAACACATCTACATAGAAATAGTCATACAGACTGAGAAAAGTGCAGGTTCAGTCTAGGAAAGATGCCATCTCACCTGAGCTCTTTTCCTTTGAGTGTGGGCTCCAGCTGTCCCCTGTCATGTTGCAATGTACTTCTCTGCAGGTGTTCAAAATAGTCTACACAGCCGAGATTTGATATGCATGCATTCCACAAACGTGTGTGTTTGCATAGCAGCAAACTTCTCCCCCAGCAGAATGTCTCAGAAGAAAGTGAAGCACAAGGTCAAAGCAGGTAACACACCCAATGACACTGTGCCCTGTGCCCCCCTGAGTGCCATGCGGCAACTGCAAGCAATGACTCACCATCCTCCCATCTCCCTGTCTACCTCTGTTCCCATGCAGCTGGACCTGCTCACCTCAGGCCAACACACATAAATACACCCAACAGAGTGAACACATCCTTGCCTCCAATGTCACCATACCCTATACTCTGTGCTTCCCTGAGTACCATGAACCAACCTGCATAAAGTACACACCTGTATCCCATCTGCAGCTTTTCAACCGAAATCACCTTCTCAGCTTGCATAGACATACAGTGTGTGAAGGTAAACCAACCGGACAGACTTGAAGTGTCCGATATGGATCAAGGTAACTTGACAGCTATGCTCTACCCAGTGGCACCAAAGGGTGGGGTAGTGCCCTGCCCTTGATGCCTTTGAGCTTTGCCCTCCAGAGTGGACTGGATCCCCTGTGAGGAACTCTGCAGAGTAACATTGCTGACACACTGAATCAGAGGCAGGTGCACAATGGCTGATTTAGCCCCCCTGGATGGCCAGGGCATTGACTGGTGCACCTCTGAGCATTGACATCTGGAGAAGCCTGTGACTGGCCTGTCAAAACTTCTTGTCTTCTCACCTAGGCATGCATTGCAGAATAAAATACAGACTTTGTCAATTAAATATGCATGGAACTGTGGAACTTGACTACCATGATTTACTGAGCAGTGCCCTCTGCATGCCTGGAATGTGCCTCTGGCCCTGCAAAGATCCAATGCATTTAGCAGCTACCTGCCCTGCCAAGGTACCTGCAGCTACCCCTGCACCATATAACCACCTCAGCATTAACTCCTGGGGCCACGTAGTAAGGACTGCATCTAGCATTGCATTACATATCTTGTCACGGAATAGAATGTATCCTTATTGTCTTGCCACATCTAGACTTGATACTGCAACATGACATCTAGAATTAACGTTCGTGGGCACTCAGGTTCTGCAATCACTGTAGTTCACAGGAACTACATTTCCCACTACCGACGGTCCTCTTCTTCCCAACGACGGCGCATCAGCGCCAGTGCATTTGGAGAGACCGGCTGTCGCCAGACTCCATATACCACCCCTTGTGCCATTGCCACGCTTGTGTGTGTGCCTGTGAGTATTGTTTGGTTCATTTGATTCATTTATAATGTTTGCAAGCTTACTGTGTGAACGTTGAATGCTGAAATTGCTTATTCTTTCTTCCAAAGCAGAAAGGACTGCATCTAGCATTGAATTACAGATCGTGTCACTGAATGCTCATTGTCTCTTGCAAGCAGTAAGGACTGGATTTTGCATTGCATTACATATCATGTCACAGAATAGAATTTATCTTTTTTGTCTTGCCACCTCTAGACTTGACACTGCAACAACGTGACAGCAACAATTAACGTAGTGGGCACTCAGGTTCTACGAACAGTGTTGTTCACGGAAACTACATTTCCCAGCACCACCCGTTCTCTTCTTTCTGTCAGCTGCACATCAACGCTGGAGCGTTTGGAGAGGCTGGTTGTTGCCAGTTTGCACAAGGTGCACGCTCTGGGCCTGAGTCTGCCTTCCTTATACGGATATCAAGGTATCACCTGTGCTCTTAACTCTTTCTATCAGGATGTCAACAATCATTGATCTTATTCAGGCACTGCGTAACAAACCACTGTATATGCCAACTCACAACCCCTCCTTATTTCAGACCAAAAAGGAAAGTATTTTGCAGCCCTACCTCCTCCCTTGGTTCCCCCCTGCAACAACTTTGCCCTCCGTCCCAACAGCCGCACTAAACATGTCCCCTCCATCTGCCGTCGACTCAGGTGTACCTGAGTCTCTGGACTCTCCTCCGTGTCACAAAGGTCTGAGGATACATCTCATCAGGAGAAACACCTATTGCCCCATGAAAGACGGCTGTTAGCTACCCCCGCTGAGGTGGCATTACCGCTAGTTCACGGTGACATAAGCTTGACCCAGCTGGTCTGTTTAGAAGATACACACATTGTTCCTATTACTCCCAGGTTTTTTTTCTCACATGGCGGTGACTACGTGACCCCTATAGATGTTGTACAGATTCCTGAATACCCTCATGTCCGTGCATACTCGGTTGCACTTCACACATTGATGCACCTGAATGAGGAAAGGTATATGACCCTGTCCGACCCTCTGATGTCCTTCTGTCTCCTTAACACCCGTTCTGTTACTAATCATGGCATAGAAATTGCAGATTACCTTGCAGAATCTGCACCTGATGTGTTGGCACTCACTGAAACTTGGCTTAATGATTCCTTCTCCATCGAGACCACATTGTCACTTCCCTCTGATTATTCAATTCGGTGCACAGATCATACCAGCCCAAAAGGGTGGTGGAGTGGCCCTTATGTTTAAAAAACATCTTGACTGCCATCTGGTCACACACTCTAGCCTTGATGGCTGCGAAACCCTGCTCGCAAAAATTAAAATGAACCCTCATGTCTCACTGAGTATTCTGGTCATTTATAGACCCCCTAAGGACATGCCACTATTTGAAGGACACTGCCTTGGTCTCCTCAATGTAATTACTGAGAGCAAGACTCCCCCTTATTATCCTCACATACCTGAATGTACGGGCTGAAGCCCCTTCTGATAAACTTGCAGTTTCTTCAATCTCTGCAAGACATGGATTACTCGGAATGGGCTACAGGTCCTACTCATACTAGAGGACACAGTCTGGATTGGGTTTTTAAACACTCTTGTTATCCGCCTAAGGTTGAAATCAGCCAGTGTGCGTGGTCTGAGCCTTGTCTAGTGGATGTACTAACTTGGCTACCAACGTCACCCATAAGAAGAGATCTTCTACCTCAAATGGAAACAAAAGTCAGAAATTTGAAAAATGTCACGCAATCCAAATGTTCCACATTGTTAGCGGCTAGGCTCCAGCCAATCAACAACTTTACCACCTTGTCAGATATGGTAGCCTATCTTACATCTACCATTGATTCCATCATAGAAACCCTTGGCCCCATGAAAGCAAAAAAGATTAAAACTGAAACTCATAAAAATGCATGGTACAATGACAACATCACCTTGCTTCGACAAAATAAAAGACAACTTGAAAGAGCATGGCGTAAGAATCCCAGTCCTCATTCATTGTATTCATTCTTATAAATTGGCAGATAAAACATTTAAAACAGCCACTGTAGAGGCCAAATCAGCCTACCTCAATAACAGAATCACGAATGCTCATTCAAGCTCTAGTGAACTGTTTAAAATCCTGAATGAATCCGATGATAATCCGAGTAACAATCACGATCTGGATAAAGACTCAGCATGGTGTCAGACAATTCATAATACATTCTATTCCAAACTATTGGGGCATTACAGACAATCAAAGATTTACAGGGGTGCGTGGACAGACTTGGAGCTACCTCCTCATCCCTGTCATACTCCGACTGCTCCCCAGCCAATATTGATACCTTCAGCTTCACCTTCTGTTCTTAGAGTGAAATCTCCAAAATCATCAAGGAGGGGAAACCCACATCTTGTCTGGGTGACAGTTGCCCGGCCAATATCCTGAAAGGTGCCCATCAATCACTGGTCCCCTGGATAACGAGACTTGTGAACCTCTCCTTCAGTGAAGGTATGGTTCCTGCAACCATGAAAGATGATTGGATGACCCCACTGTTCAAGACATGCACCCTGGATCCAGCTGTAGTCAAAAACTACTGACCCATTACGACAGTACCTTTTTTTCTTAAAATCATGGACAGGGTTGCTTATCTACAGCTCCAGGGTTTCATGGAAAATCGCGCCATCCTGGGGGTACATCAGTCATGTTTCTGAGCTAAGCATGGGACAGAAACTGCTATGCTGGACCTTAAATCCACCTCGTCCAGCGTACTTGACCAAGGACATACCACCCTGCTAACGCTGTTATATCTCTCTGCGGCCTTTGACTTGGAGGATCACTCCCTTCTGGTGTCCAGATTAAGGGATCAGGCTCGTTGTTACGCCTCAGCGGCTCAATGGATTGCATCCTCTCTCGGGCCTCGTACCACCAGAGTCACAGTAGGTTGTGCAAGTTCTGCCCCTATTGTCCAAACCTCTGGTTTTCCCCAGGGCTCGTGTATTGCTCCTATGCTTTTTAATATCTACGTTAGACCTCTTCTTAGCCTCTTGGACCAACTCGGTGTACATTACACCAACTATGCCGACGACACCCAGGTCGTCTTTGAGCTCACCAGGGACCATGCACAAGACTCCATAGCCATAAACACTGTCTACAATGCCACACAGTCCTGGATGGCTGAAAACTCTCTGGCTCTTAATAAAGGTAAACTGAGCTCTTGATTGTGGCCTCTGCCCCATGGCTCAAGAAACTTAATCCAGCATACAGCAGTTTCAATATTGATGGGAATTCCATCTGTGTAGCCAAAACAGTAAATACACTTGGCGTGTTTCTTGATGCTGAGCTTACTATGAATTCCCCTGTCTCACACATTCAGTCCTCCTTCGAATTTACAAACAAGCGTCTTCATCACATTCGGCTCTTCATTTCAGCCAGCAACTGTGCTGTTCTAGCCACTGCCTTAGTGAAATCAAAACTAGATTACTGCAATAGCTTGCTGGCCGGAACCACGAAAACCAAATTGAATGCCCTCCATGTTTTCCAAAATAGCCCAGTATGTGTCATTTTTGGTCTTGCCGAACAAGATCATGTCTTCGTTGCTAGAAGGGAACTGCATTGGTTACCTATTAAACACAGGATTACCATTAAGATCTCAACAATCGCCTATAAGTGCTGGACCAACACGGTCCCACAATACCTAAAAGACCAAACCAAAGCTAACATACCATGTCGCTCTTTGCGTTCTCAAGATTATCTGGAAATGGTAAAATCTAGATACAAGCTTGTCAGTTTTCATGGTACACTGTTTGATGTACAAGCCCCTCTTCCCTGGAACATGCTACCAGCTTTCATCAGAGTGGCAGGCTCCACCATGCTCTTTAAAACGCTTGTGAAATGCCACATCTTTGATCATGCTCCAGGGTAGTGAGTCACGTCTTGCCTCTGCTTGCCTATGGCACTACGATCGGCTTTCTTGAATTGACCTGTCTTGTTTTCACCTGTCTCTTGTTTATTCTTCTTTCTGTGCTCCCTGAGGCCTACAGGCATGCAGCGCGTTATAAAAATTAAATAATAATAATAATAATCCTGGTCAGTTACTTGTCCCAGGCTTAGTGAGAAGGTAATATTCCGCATATACCAGCATATGTTCTGAGGCCACACTGGGTGAGCAGAAACTCAGGTTCCTGGTCTTGATCTGAGCCCTATCGTGGTGTTTCCCCAGCAAGGCACCTCTAGCGTCGTAGAGTGTGTGCTGTCCTGATCTGCAACAAATGATTTTGCTGGTGACTTCCGCTACACCCTAAGAGTATATAACATATTCATAAATCATTCAATGATTTTCAAAATCAATGTAATGGTGCTATTTATTGTTGTACTCGATAACAGCCAACACGTCTTCCGACACTTGGTCGTCCACAAGGCTGTTCAGTGCACATTCAAAATTTGAAATTTGTAATTCCACACAATTACATTATACAAAAGATACATTCCATGTTTAGTAAAACAGTATACATTCATTATAGAAATGGTTACATACCCATGATGAGTAGGTAGTTGGGGATGAGAAGAGGAAACAGACAAGGGGTAATCTTGGCTTAATGTACCATACATTTTTACTTTATATATTCATATAGTGCACGTTTAGCCCTTGTTGCTTGTCCTCGGAGATTTAACATAGGAGATGGGTGACCTGATACCATTAGGGTGATTGCACAGCACTTATCAAAGACCTTGCCAGTATAAAGTTTGGTGTACTGGGGTCATATAGCGTATGATTGAACTCATGGAAGGCCCAACACATTCCTTTACCTCAAAGGTTACACAGGTCCAGAGAGACAGCAGGTTCAAACTGTGGTTTATCACAGCCAAAACCAACAAGGATCAGTACAAGGATAGACATGAATCCAGGACCAACCCAACATCTCCTGGACCGCGGGCCAGGTTTGTACCCGAATTATGTCAGAGTGACGCTGCACCCTGGGCCTTTCTCCAGAAAACCTATCTTCATTGAGGATTGGGTGTTGAGTGGCAGTCCACCTATAGAGATTCTTTTACGTATTAGTTCACTGGCCCGTACATGTCAGATGCCTGGCCTGGTCCATCCCCAATTACCTAACACTATACAATGTTGCAGTGTGCGGGTCTTGTCATTGGTTCTTGCCCATTGATACTCACCCCTATGGCCCTGAGCTGTTATTGGTGAGAGCTGACGCTCGCTAGGCCTGGCATTCGAAAGGTTCTCAGCTTGTGGTTTACCTTCTCAAAGTAATACGTTTAACTATGTGTCTGCATTGTAATGTGTGTGTACCGCCAAAGACTATGAGAGTGCTTGTTCTCATCATGCAATATTTGTCTCCCGATGTAACTTCTTTGTTGCAAGCCTTTGTTTGGCTGCATGAGAGTGTTCTTCGTTCCCAGCTGCTAGTTTCAGTTCATCATCGACTCAGCCAGTCATGTGTTCAGAGACCGTGATCTTGAGCTCTGCAGCTCCGAATTAGCTTGAATTTATTGAGAATTATTTGCGTTTTCTATGGCTGGAGTTACTGTAGTTCAGGGGATGGAATGTCACTTGTATCTTGGTGGCCTTGGCAGCCGTCCCTGTCTCACACATCTGCTCCTCTGTGCAGCCTAGATTCAGCTTGCTCGGCTGTTGCTGAGGGTCTTAGCCTGCAGTGATTTTCCTAAGCCATGGCATGGCTTCTACCTGTTCGTGCTATTCTATATCTCTCCATATGTTAGTAGTGCCGTGGTTCTCTCAGGTCCCATAGGTGCTCCTGCAGTCCCGGTGGGTTATTTGCATGTAAGCTTCTGCAAGCTTGTTCAGAATCTCGTGCTTCTCAAGGTTTCTGCGTTGCTGGGGTCAAGCTAATGACAAAATGATAAAGCAAAGGCAGTATGTATATGTATCCGTCCTCTAGCTTATAGAACTGTACACATGTTCTTCATGTATTCAGGTGTGTGAGTGTGTCCCGATGTGCAGATGGCATGTGTGCTTCATGTCTAACGTGGCTATGTCATTGTGTCGCTAAAGACGTCAATAGCACAGCTTCTTGGCACTTTAGTTGAGACTGTCAATTGCAGTCTCCTTAGTTGCATCTTGAGGCTTCTCATCCACTCTAGGTAATGTTTATGCTGCTCCTGGGTTGTATGGCTGGTGGAGTGGGTACTTTCTGCATACTTGTCTGCCATGGGAGCACTAGGAATCAGTCTGAAATGTTGCAGGTGTAATATTTGCGGTTCTTCTTATGGGCCATGTGTCTTGTGGGAGGGGTAGCAGGCATAGGATTCGACCATCCCTCTTCAGTCCCCCCTCTAATCAACTTGTCAACCACATCTCGAAATGTCAATTCTTCTCTCTGGGTCACCATATCTTTGTTATCCCTCCAAGGTGTCCATAATAGTTTACATGGTCATCGAAAGACCAGTACATGTACATGTAGCAGCATAATCCTTCAGGGTTTCACCAGGTCCATTTCCCCTCATAGGCTCTTGGATCACAGGGGTTGTCCACCTTTATTGTTCCTGCTGGGAATAAGCCACAATGTGAGATTTCCACCCTAAGTCTGTCTCGTTCATTCACAATGTCATTCTTGATCCCCTCTAAGGTCACATCCATCAGTATCGGCATTCCGATTGCCTCTTCCGCTGTCTTCTGACACCTTGCAATGCATACCCTGATCCCATATGCTAATGCTGTTCCTAATATGAGTACTCCTGCTATCACCTTCAGGCTATCTGATAATCATATGGCATCCATGACCATAGATGTGCCAGCCAGCTCTTGCTTTTCCTGTCCCACATGCTTCATCTTCCATCTTCGCATGCCTATGTGCCAATTGTGCTGCTGCATCTGAGAGCGTTCCATTATCTTCCTCGTTAGTTGGTATAAATATGCAACCCAAACCTCCGATTTTTGGCGCAAACTCCTTCTTCCATCGCTGTGAGGAGATACAGAACGTATCTGTTCTGGAGTGCCACCAACCTAATTGCTCTGAGCTCTTCTTTTATGGCGGTGAACCCTTTTAGGGTTGAGTTGATTGTTACCTTCAGCTCCCATCGAGTGATCTGTAACTACTTGGCATTTGTATATGTCTGTGTTCCTGGTATTAGTGATGCAAAAAACATTTGTGTTCAGCTGAACAGACTGTACTCTGCTGGTATTTCGCCCAGTGCCGCTTCTGATTTTCTTGAGAAGTAATTCCCCCCTCTTTTCACTCTTCTCACTCTGCTTCTTTGGGTTCCATTGTTGGCACTTCCTCAACTGACCTCTTCCTTTGTCTGTTATTCTCCATCTTTGGGAACTTTTCAAGCTTCACATCCTTCTTGAATACCACCAATGAAGGCATGTTAATGTGTACCAAGGAGCACACTCCTCCCCAATCAGGTTGCAGTTTCTTGTACACCTTTGATCTGCACATCCAATAGTGACCCATTAGTACTGCTGTGCCTATGTTCATTGCTGGAAGTTGCTCGAACGTCTTGCATCCTATGTTCTCACCAAATTCAACATCACCATGGTTCTGGTAGCACAAGGCTAGTGTCTTCAGGGGAATAATTGCCATTCGTCCAGCTTCATTTTCTACCCATGGTAGTAAATTTGCGCTTGTGTCCCATTCCTTCAGGCACTTGTCATTTTCTTCCTGCACCGTATTCACTGCTGACTGTGCCAGTGTCAGTGCCTTGCTTCCCACAACTCTGTATTCCCATCCATCATTAGTGTATACTCATCCATAGATCAGTATATATTGCCTCTTCCTACATCCAGGCACTCCTCTTATCTCCTTTACTCTCATCCGTGGGCATGGTAAGTCCTTCAGTGTGATTGTCTTTGTTTCTGCATTCTCTGGCCCATCAGTTACGTACTGCAAGCCTTCATGTAGCTGCCAATAGTTGTTCATCATGGCTAGAGTCTTTATGTAATCATCTTCATAGGGGAAGGTCTTTTCTGAGGGTTGCTGTCCTCCCTTGAAATTTTCTTTGCGTCTGCTCCATCGCAAGATACATCAGGCACTGTGCTCTTGCTGCAGGTATTTCAGTTGCAACTAATGTTCGTGTAGCACTTATGGCATAGGGGATTAAAGAGCAGACATAACAACTCTCCCCGGTGGTATCCCAACCTACTTTATACATGTGCTTATACCACATGTTATTTGTAACCCGTGCTGTGTCTGTGAGATACATCGCAACTCCCTTCATGTCTGTATCAAAACTGCGCTTACCTCTCCTTACCTTATCAGCAATGTCTTCTCTTCCACCTGACATGGTCATCCTTCCTGCTAGGGTTGGGATAATGTTAGTAGGGGACACAGCGGTAATAACCATAGCATGATAAATAGACCAAAACACGATGGCTAGTACCCCATTGGAATCAGTAGGCACACAAGAGTGATGACTTCCTTAATTAGCCCCTTCATGACCACTTACGCTGCTGGATACTTGCAGCTGATGAGATGATAAAGTTGCCCACCTGAAAGCGCACAGAAAAGTGTTATTTTGTTAGTACTTGTCAGTACCCTTAAGCTCTGCAAACTAAGTAGTCATTAAGTGCGAAGCAAAGGCCTCCTCCTAGACTTGTCTTATTAGGGGCTCTCTTAATGTGGGCAGAACGGGGTATGCACTGTGTTCAAGTTGCAGGTATGCTTGGGCAAAGTATTCTATAAACACAAGAAAGTATATTGTAGGGGATCGAGCTCGGAATCTCCGGGGCCTCCTTAGGTAGTGCACAAACTGGTTGGAAAACATTTCAGGATTGTCAGTGGGAGGTAACATTAGAAGAGTAGCCTATACACCCCTCAATGCATTCACGTAGACCTGCATGTACGGAAAGGAAAATAACAAACAGTGTTTTATCACTTTCACGTATGCCTGATTGTGCGGAAGGAAAAATAACAAACAACATGGTTTTCAGCTATCTATTTGGACCAGTATGCCAGTTGCAACTTCTGCTACTTGGGATTGTCATATCATTGGATGTCCTGCCCTTTCTAACTCTGTGTGATACATTGGTGTTTGTTGCTTGTCGAGATCTTGAACGTTGGCCCTGTTTGTCACTGTAGTTTTGTTGCCAGGTGCGGCCACCGCTTTGTAGGGTTTTATGTCCTGGATATGATTTCAAACGGTTTTCCCCTCAAGCCTTACTGCTCGGTTAGTCAGAGCCTATACAACATGAGGAGGACAAGGTCCCCCACCTTTACTGAGTGTTCAAGTCTGCTATGAGAGTCTGTATTACTGCAGCCACTCTCTTCGCTGTCTGCAGGCACGCCCTGGGTCCACTGTATCTGGCGAGAGATAAAAGAAGCACTAGAAACCAGGGAAGATATATGTTCAAACATATCCTGCCCTAGCACATCTGCACTACTTTTACAATCCTTCAATGCCCTAGTAGGAGGAGCCAAGGGAAGATGCATGTGCAGTCCTGTCAACACCTTGTGGGGCGTTAAATGGTGGTCGGAGCCTGACTTGTGCAATTCGAAGAGTGCCAATGGCCAACAATGAAGCCAGCTTCTCTTGGTGCTCTGCTGAGTTTTGGCAATGCACTCCTTTAGGAGTCCATTCAGGCATTCACACACCCATTTGCTCACGGGTGGTACAGATAGGCGAATTTGTGCTTGATGTCTAGCAGGGCTGTGATGTGCTGAAATAGTTAATTGGCTAAGTGAGGGCCATTGTTAGACCACAGGACCTCACATACGCCCCATCTTGGGAAAACCTACCGGTACAGAAAATGTGCTGCTCTGAGTGTGTCGGCATGGGAGCAGGGACCACCTTCTATCCATCTGGAGAATGGGCAAACCGCTACTATCATATAGCAGTATCCTTGACAGACTTAAATCATGTCCAGTAATCTACGTGGAGGTGTAGAAATGGGCGTACAGATCTTGGTATGCCTACTCTCACAACTCTCAAAGTATGCCCTGCTGTGAACTGCTGACAGGTCAAGCAATTACTTATTAAATCAGTTGCATCTTCATTCAAATTTGGGCAAAACCACGTTTCTCCAATGCGCACAGCAATGACTTCCTTCCCTATGTGGGTTTGATGGTGCAACAGGTCACCACCTTCCCTGTGTTGTTTTGTCACCATAAGGCATCTGTCGGAGACATTGAGCATCCTCTCTTTACCCATAGCTTCTTCTCTTCCTGTGGTGCAGATCTCTGTAGCTCCATAATCTGTGTTTCTGGTAGAGCATTGTATCTTTCTCTCATTACCATGTTCCTTACCCCTCCTTGAGCTTTTGGCCTCTCCTCTTACTCCCACAGTTCCCCGAAATATGCTGCGCACTTTGCCACATAGTCTGCTGCTTTGTTCCCTCTTGAAATAGGATCCTCTCCTCTTGTGTGAGCATGAGATTTCACTAGGGCCACCTCCCTTGGATATGCAATTACTTCAATTTGCCTAAAAAGAGCGCATGCTGTACAGGGGTCCCTTCTGCTCTCCTGAACCCCTTTCTGTTAGACCTTGCCAGTCCTGAATGCATTGTTGATGTGACTAAAGCACTTCAGAATATATCATCACACGCTTCTCCACACTGTGCTCTAGGGCTGAAATGAGTGCCACTAGTTTTGCTGCTTGTGCCGAGTAATGGGACAAAAATAGCACACTCACAACTACTTCACTTGTCCCATCCTCCGTCAGTTTTACTACTTCTGATCCCATCAGTCTGGTCAATTGTCGATGAACCGCCAGTATACAGAATGTCTCGGTCACGAGCCTCGCCCAAAACCCCCTCTGGCAAACCCATTGGCCTGGTGGAGTCAGGACCCGGACCTCTAGAGCCTGGCATCCTCTTCAAAAGCCCTCATGGGGCCAGTCCTGGTGCCTATGGCGCCAGGCTCATACACCATGAACAACAATGTGCTTGGGAACTACTTTATTGTATTGTCAGCCAACATGGAGGCATCCACATAGCTTGGTTCCTAAGAACCAAGCTATGCGGTCTAGTGTTTTGGGTGTGGCAGGCCTGGAAATACTTTCCCTGGTACTACTTTACCTGGGCTATATAAACCACACCCTAACTGCAGAACATGCTTTGTGTTACTTTGAAGCTTGCAACGTGACGCTCACCGTGTCCAGCTATTCCCTCGAACCTCGGAGAAGCAGAACCTGCAAGGAGACAAAAGGAACATCATTAGCAGCAGCATCTTACCTGCAGTCTTCATCTTTAAACAATTGCAGCTACTGAGAACAGCTTCCTCGAATCTGCACGCCTCCCGGACAGAACAACCTGAAAGACAGCTTGCAGATTTAATGAGGTACTCGTATGAAAAGCCCCCCAATGGCAAATTCTCACCCATTTACATCCCCACATGGTGATCCATGATCTCAGTCTCATAAGAATACATTCATCTCATGCTCTGAGTTGAGTCCAAACTTCACACATCATAAGTAACAAATACATCTTGATTCCATTTGTCGGAGTTTGAGTTTCAGATCACCCCTCTTGTGTCTTGCTGTCAGGGTCGGACTGGGAGAAGAAATAGGCCCGGTCACCCAAAAAAAAGTGGCCCAACCCGCACCTCAAAAAAGTGGCCCACCCCTCACCTCATGACCCTTGACCTCTTATGACATCACTGACCCCACCCCAAAGTGACATCCCGGGAAGCATTGAAACACGACCTTTCACCCCTTGACAAACCAGGAAGTGGCATCAAATAGCATTATGCTTAAGTACACTAAATTATTGTGAATCCAAGCAGACGTCCAAGGCCAAATGATAATATGTTATTGTACAGCACTTACGCTTAAGCCCTTTTTTTATAGAACAAATATGCATACAATATCACCCAACTTGTATTGGTACTCATATATCAACCTAAGAAGAATGAAAGGCTTTTTGAAAATATTTTTGTTTACATTTTGTTTTCTTCCAAACCGGCCCAAGCATGGCCAGGAACCGGCCCTCACTCCGAAAGGCCGAGGGGCCAATCATGAGGCCTACGAATTGCAGATCTTTTTTGTCCGCCATCTGGTGATTAGTGTTAGTTGTTGATCTTGGTTAGACAGGTTTGCCATATGCTTCCTAATCCTTATTCATAGTTACCTGATAGTGCTGCCAACATACATTTTCTTGCAATCGCAGATGATAGCATACACTAAGTAATTGGCCCTGCAATTTATGAATTCTTTAATCTTAATTGTTCTGTCTCCTGTGTCAGTATACTGCCGGCAGTCTGGGTGTGCATACCTGCACGTACCACATGTGCCACACTTAAAAAACCCTGTTGTTGGTTTTAACCAGTTTTAACCAGTCCAGCAGTCTCCAGAAATAATGGGCAGAGCTTATTCATAAGGGTAGGTGCCCTGGTATACACCAATCTTGATTTCTTGCTTAGGTATGGACATAGGTCTGAGTCCATAAGTAATATGTTCCAATGTCTTTGTATTATTTTGTACAAACTGTGTGCATCTTTGTAATATTTCGTAATGACGTCTATGTTGTTCCGTTCCTTAACCGATCTCACAGTGGGTTTCAGCATGTCCACTCTTTCCTGTTGTCTAATTTAATTTTGTGCTTTGCTGATTACATTGTTCGGGTACCCCTCCCCTGGAATCTGTCAGTCAGTAGATCGCATTCCTTAATGAAAGAGTGTTCCTTGCTACAGTTACGACATGCTCTGTAGAACTCACCCATCGGTATATTATTGATAGTTGTCCCACGATGGCAGCTGCCTGCATGTAAGTTGGAATTTACCTCTGTCTTCTTTCTAAATGCTTTGGTCTGTATTTACCATCCAATATATAGATGTGAAGGTTAAGAAAGTGAGTCTGAGATTTATCACAGTGGCCGGTCAATTTGATACCAAGACTGTTGTTATTCAGATAGTCAGTACATTCAACAAATTCTTTCATTTCGCCATGCCAGAATATAAAAATATCATCAATGTAGTGCCTCCATGTTTTGATATTGTTTGTGAATTGGTCATTGCCTAATGCATGTGATTGTTCGTAGTCAGCCATAAACAGATTTGCTAGTGACGGAGCATACTTGGCTCCCATGGCGACACCTTTTGTTTGAGCGTAGTACGTGCCTGCAAACAAAAACAAATTGTTCTCAAGTGTGAATTTCAGGAAGTCCTCAAGCATCTTGACATGTTGTCTATAGGATGCTTAATAGTCTTGATATGTGTGGTCAATAGCCCTGTCCATCTGATGAATTTAAAAATATCTATCTGGAAATCCGTTTAGTCGGTCCCTGTGGTGGGTGCAAATGATAGTCCCTTATTAAGGACTCACTCTTCTATCCCTGTGAGCTTTCTGTCTGATAGATTTACCAACAGGTAATTTGCTGTCATATCCCTGATAGTTTTAAATTCATCAGAAAACTAAACCTAAAGAAATTCTTTGCATCACAAGTGAAAACATATATACCAAGGACGATACAGGATCCTCTGAGTCTACTGACAATAGATGACTTTGAAACGACGCACTTACTCATGTCACTGGAAACAGAATTGAATTTTTTGCAAAAAGATATCTGTACAGAACTAGACGTGCACGCACAACATCTGCCAATACCCCCTCACCCACTCTAATCTTTTGACAATAACCGTTCAGGTGCTGTTGACGGCCGTATATAGGACAAGATGGCAGATTATCCAATGAACAGGGAAGAGGATTGAGCTGCTTTATTTGCACCTAGTGGGAGCACTAACAATGCTTTCAGTAGAAACTACAACCACGCAGAAACATTGGGACAAAAATGTGTAAAACTGGAACGATTTTCCAAAAAAGAGATGAATAAATACTGGGAAAAAAATCTCAATGAGCCATTATCTAGAGAATAACAAGATCCCAAGGGGCCTTACAATCCTCCTTTTTCCCAATTTTGATAATAAAGCAGACCAGGATCTATCCAACAAATGGGAAAGCAACTTAGACCAAAGCTCTAAGGTTATGATCAAACTCCTGGTAGAGCATGCGACTAGAGAGCAAACACGCGTACAAGAACTAATAGAAATGACCAAACAGGAGATCAAGGATATGGCGAATCCACAGACCACTAAAAACAAGCATTATGCTAAAATGTATGAGATTTCGGGCAATTATCAAGACGAAGTGAAACTACAAAGTTTGATGAAATTGCAAGAAAGACAAGCGAGAGAACTCCAAATACATCATCCAGCAGCTCAGACGTAGACTCCGATGGAGATGTAAGCACCAATACAGGAGCACCGGTATCAGGAGCTAAGACAGATCAACCACAGGGAAGAGGTTTTTTAGAAAAAATAAGAAGGTATCGAAAAGGAACACAACACAACATCAAGCAAGTAAGGTTCCAGGTACCAACACAAAATACTACAACATGGAGCACCATATCAGGAGCCAAAGGGGGGCAGAAGGAAGCATGGATGGGGTAATGAGGCAAACAGGAATTATTGCAATGTCAGGATCAAGGAAATAGAAGAGGGAGTCTTTAATAAGGGACTATCATTTACACCCACCACAGGGGCCGACTATACAGACTTTAATTCATCAGAAAACTATAGCTAAAGAAATTCTTTGATATGATATTTTATTTGTATCGCACCCATACAAAAGACAGCGTGACGAGGCAAGGGAGGGGAAACAAGCGAGGAAAAAACAACGATCTTTCTAGGCCCAGTGACATTGAGAATGTGCAAGTGCAGGGGAGAGGAAAGGGGGAAAGTGCGAGGGGCAGGGGAGGAGTGGAAAGTGCTGAACACGTGATAGAATACAACAGGTAGTTCGGCCAGCAGGTGGTAAGTGCAAGAATAAGGTGTAGGCAACAGGTGTCCGATAAGTGATGGAAGGGGACTGTAGGGTAGCAGATACAGACCCAAGTGCAAGGGCTGCCAGAATGCAGTGAGCATGTGAGGCTGATCTGGCGGGGATCTGGTCCCAAAATCAGAAGGTAACCAGGTGCCCGGTGCCAAAGCAGACAGATCAGCAGGGGAGAGGAAGATCGAAGGCAGAAGCAAACAGGAAGATCTTGAGGTGCTTCCGGAACTGAAGATGGTACTCCTCAAATTTCAGAGAGGCAGGGCAGCTATTCCAAAGGGAGGCACCAGCTGAGGAAAGGGATCTCCCACCAACTTGTTGCTTGGAGAAGCGACTGACCCCAAAGGAGTTGGAGGTGAAGGAGCGAAGAGCTCGAGAAGGAAGATATTTATGGGGGGAGAGTTAAAGGTAGTGTGGACCCAGGCCCTAGAAAGCCTTGTGGACAATGCAAAGGGTCTTGAATTTGATCCTTGTAGCCACTGGGAGCCAATGAAGAGATTGTAGTGCTGGAGAGATACGATCCCCGGGCTTGAGGCGTAGGACAAGTCTCACAGTCCTGTTCTGGATGAACTGCAGAGGGTGGAGAGTGGTTGCAGGCAGATTTAGAAAGAGGATGTTGCAATGGTCCAGCCAAGAGAGAACCAGAGCTCTGGAGGCAGTGAGCATCTGGGGGAAGGAGAGGAAAGGAAGAATACCTCTGAGGAGGTGTAGTTGGTAGTTACACTTTTTTGAGACATGAGAGATGTGTGGAGAAAAGGAAAGCATGGAGTCGAAGATAACCCTGAGATTCTGAGCCTTGCAAGTGGCAGCAGGGAAAGGGCCTAGGGAGGCCAGCCAGAGAGTGATAGGAAAGGAAGGTGCAGGTGTCCTGATGAGGAGGATCTCTGTCTTACTGGCATTAAGGGAGAGGTTGTTGGTGGAACATCACTCCTGGATTGCAGACAGAAAGTCAGAGATGAGAGAGAGAGAAGAGGTGGCAGAAGGGACCCTTTGAATTACAAGTGAAAACATATATACCAAGGATGATACAGGATCCTCCGAGTCTTCTGATGATAGGGGACATTGACAGCACACACTTACTCATGTCACTGGATGCAGAAATGAATTTTTTGCAAGAAGATATCTGTACGGACCTAGAGGTGCATGCATGGCATCTGCCAATAGAGGAACTTAAACCTAAATCTAAATGTACTCCTCAACTCGCCAATGAGAGCATGATTGAAACCTTCCATCAAGCAGTCATGAACGACATATATATACATTTGGACAAGATGGGTCCAAAGACTAGAAGAATAATGGGCAACCTCAGTAAAGAGAAGTGATACAAGTATGGTGATTAAAGAGGCGGACAAAGGAGGGAATGTGGTAGTTATGAACAAGAGCGACTATCTTAGCATGGGCATGGCACACCTGAATACTCCAGGGTGTTATAGTAAACTGACAACAAACCCAACCAAAACAACTGTTCATAAACTACAATCTCTAATGTAAGAATGGCATGGTAAGGAGCTCCTGACATACGATGAAGAGAGGTTCCTCAGTGTTAACGACCCAACCATAACAACAATGTATTTTTTTTACCAAAAATCCATAAAGAGTTTGATGTACTACCAGAGGCGAGACCGATCATGAGTGGAATAGGTTGGGCCACAGAGGGCCTGTCCAAATATATTGATAACATGATCAAAAAACGTGTATCGAATCTCACTTCATATATTCGGGACAGCACACAAGTTCTTCAGCTGTTGTCTGATAAAGAATGGCAGGAGGGCTACCAACTAGCAACAAGGAACATCACAGCTCTATATACATCAATCAGTCATGATCTGGCCATAAGGGCTATTGACCACTGTCAGAGCTGAAGCTTCCAGGTGCAGCGGTGGCAAAACCAACCACCACCACTGCGGTCTTGGCACTTGCGAGAATGACCTTACACAAGCCGCCGAGACTCTTGCAGTGGAAGAGGGTTAGGAACTCGATGGTTGGATAGGTTCAGTTGAGAGGATAACCGGAATGAGGGTTGGGAAAGGGGAGGTGGATAGGTAGGGGAACACAGGGTAAGAATAAGAACTGTATTACACATACACACTCATACATGCATTTTACATTGCTTTCACACAATTCAAGGTAATCAGAAATGCACTTAGCTCTGGCGGTGAGTGCTGGCCTCCTGCCTGTGCACTCTCAGGTCCGGTTTCAGGAGCAGTTCAAATGCTGCAAAGAAAGGCCGGATTAATGATCTGTGTGTTGCCTACACGTAGTTCAAGGCATAACGTGTGCATGCAACTAAGACTGATGATGCCTACCAGAACTGATTAGAATGGGCTCATGCAAGATAAGCCTAGTATTGTCTACAAACTCCATGTTAATTCACATGCGGGCCGTAGGGTATGCGGTTCAGAGTGAGAAAATGCACATGCAGCTGCTCTGGCCACACATGGTTATTATGCAGCAATATGCGGTTTCGCTGCACGTGGCTGAATAAGGCTTGTAAACAGTTGTTTGCCGCATGTGGTGAAAATAACTGAAACTACGTGCAGTGCCTCTAGTTCACCACACGTGGCTAGGGGTCCACGATGCACTGATAAGCACATGTGGCTAATTAGTATGCATGGTGCTCGTCGAGCTTGCGGATGCTCTATGGGTGCCAATAGGCGCTCTGCGCTGCGTGCCAGGTCGCTGCTCTAATGCTATTGTGCAGTTACTTAGCTTCTCTGGGGAAGGGGGGGCGTTAGATGACCCAGACTATGCCCCCTGCTTGTGCCCCTTGCTGCTGCTCTGGTTTCTGGACTCTGTTTTTCCCCCACGGCCTTAATGCTGCCTTTTTGCCTTTGTGCGTGATTGCCTGAAGCCTGCTTGCCCTTGCTAGCAGTAGCACCACTTATCTTTTGCTGGTGAGGGGCCGGAATGAAGGTGTCCTGGGGCGTGGCCCCTCACACGTGCCCCCGTTGCTGGAGCTCTTGAGGATACGTCTGCTCTGGTCGGATTCTGAAGCTCAAGCCCCATGCCTTTGTGTCTGCGCGTGCACGCGCACGTGGCATACCCTGTGTGGGCATGTTTGAGTAGTACTTGGCCTGGGGGCTGCTAGGGAATGTAGTTTGCAGGCCCCTTTTCCTGCAAAATAGACAAAGAAGCCTTCTATAAGGCTGGAACCTTTTTCTCTTTGTCTGTTTTGTTTTGTTCCTTGATGTCTTTTGCCTGCACTTTGTTAAGGAACCCTGCCACCCCAGTTCAACATCCTGCACACATACTCCCAGACCCTGAGCCCTGACAACTGCACATATCAAGACTATTCAACATCCTATAGACAACATGTCAAGATGCTTAAGGACTTTCTGAAATTCACACTTGAGAACAATGTTTTTTTCTTTGCAGGCACGTACTACACGCACACAAAAGGTGTAGCCATGGGAGCCAAATATGCTCAGTCACTAGTAATTCTGTTTATCACTGACTACGAATTAGGCAATGATCAATTAAAAAAACAATACCATAACATGCAGGTGCTACATTGATGATATTTTTATAATCTGGCATGTCGGAACAAAAGAATTTGTTGAATTTACTGACTATCTGAATAACAACAGTTTTGGTATCAAATTGACCAGCCATTGTGATAAATCCCAGATTGACTTTCTTTACCTTCACATCTATGTGTTGAAGGGTAAAATATAAACCAAAACATTTCGAAAGAAGACAGAGGTCAATTCCACCTTACATGCAGGCATCTGCCATCATAGGACCACTATCAATAATATGCCGATGGGTGAGTTCTACAGAGCGTATCGTAACTCTAGCGAGGAACACGCTTTCATTAAGGAATGCAATCTACTGACCGACAGATTCCAGGAGAGGGTTTACCGGAACGATGTAATCAGCAAAGCACAAAATAAACGTAGACAACAGGAAAGAGCAGACATGCTGAAACCCGCTATGAGATTGGTTAAGGAAAGGAACAACATAGATGTAATTACGAAATATTCCAAAGATGCACACGTATTGTACAAAATAATAGAAAGACATTGGAACATATTACTTATGGACTCAGACCTATGTCCATACCCGAGCAAGAAACCAAGATGTGTGTATTCTAGGGCAGCAACCCTTAGGAATAAGCTCTGCCCATCATTACTGGAGACAGGTGGAACGAGTGGAAGTGACTGGTTAAAACCAACAACAGGGTTTTTTAAGTGTGGCACATGTAGTATGGGCAGTTATGCACACCCAAACTGCCGGGAGTATACTGACACAGGAGACAGAACAATTAAGATACAAAAATTAATAAATTGCATGACCAATTACGTGGTATATGCTATCATCTGCGTTTGCAAGAAAACGTATGTTGGTAGCACTATCAGGCAACTACGAATAAGGATTAGGGCGCATATGGCAAGCCTGTCTAACCAAGATCAACAACTACCACTAGCAAGCCACTGGCAGGAAACTCTTCAGATGGCAGACAAAAAAGATCTGCAATTTGTAGGCCTCATGAGGGCTCAGCAAGACACACGAGGGGGGATATGAAACTCAAACTCCGACAAATAGAATCAAGATGTATTTGTTACTTATGATGTGTGAAGTTTGGACTCAACTCAGAGCAAGAAATTAGTGTATTTTTATGAGACTGAGATAATGTATCACCATATTGGGATGTAAATGGGTGAGAATGTGCCATTGGGGGGCTTTGCATTTGAGGACCTCCTTAGATTTGCCAGCTGCCCAACACTCAAATACTGCATATTACTGCAATGAGGATTTTCCCACATATACAAATATCCACTAACTCATCCCAAGCAAAGGCTTCTGCCATGCAGTCCGGTGCAGAATATACCAATCAGGATTCATCCAGAGCTTTCATTGGAGGACTATGTTCACTAGGTGACTTCTCCATAAGAGTTACGTGCAGGCATCATGCCAGGCTCTATTCATGAGTTCAAATCAGGAGATACCCAGAGCTTACATTTCAGTACTATGGTCATCAGGCGACTTCTCTACATGAGTCACACGAAGACAATATACCATGAGATTTCTTTTCATCCACTTTTTCCATCCTCACTCAACATTACTGGTATGCTTGTGATGATTAATGATGATGAAAATATGAGGCATCAATGCCAACAATCAATAATTAAAAGCAGACAGGCATTGCATGTCTGGCGCTCCCCGTTACAAGAATGGCATTCTATAATATATACACTTGAAGCTAATACATAACATTGGCTACACAGGTTTCAAGGGCATGATATTTACTTGCTCTTGAAATCGAATAGGAGACATTGCCAGAGGGACTAGACCGAAGTACACATATAAGGACTGAGAATAAGGACTGAGAATATAGAACACTGGAGCATCACTTATGGGGGTAAGTGCACCCTTTCTGACAACTGCCAGAAATGAAAACAAGTTAAAGAAAAGGGTCTTAATGCTACTTTATTCCTACCAACAGATATTTTCCAACCAGAAACAGTTCGTAAGAACAAAACATTATTTTTCGAAATAGTAGGTTAACAGGTTCTTTGAACCTTAATTTATGGGTGTCACCGAAAGTCTAGCCCTAAGCATGAGTAACTATTCGCTGCCACCTGCATGCTTAAGGAACAGCGCACTCACTGATCATATGCCATATGACCACAGTACACCAAACTTTATACAAGCAAGGTCTTTGTGAGGTGGTGTGCAATCACCCCAATGGTATCAGGTCACCCATCTCCAATGAAAAATCACTGATGACAAGAAACAGGGGCTAAAAGTGCACTATATGAATATATAAAGTAAAAATGTACGGTACATTAAGCAAAATGTTGTGACAACTAGCTAATGTGCTTACCCCTTGTCTGTTTCCTCTTCTCCACCCCAACTACCTACTCATCATGGGTCTTTAACAATTTGCATAATAAATGCATACTGTTTTACTAAACATGAAATGTATCTTTTGTATAAAGTAATTGTGTGGAATTACAAATTCCGCATTTTGAATGTCCACTGAACAGCCGTGAGGACGACCAAGTTTCAAAACACGTGTCGGCGTAGTCGAGTACAGAAATAAATGGCAGCATTACATTGATTTTGAAAATCATTGAATGACTTATGAATATGTTATATACTCTTAGGGCGTAGCGCAAATCTCCTGCACAATCATTCTAAATGTATACTTTTTAAGTAAGAGGTTAAGGGGAATATCTTGAGGTGCCACCACTGCAGTTTACCACACACTATTAGTTGACAGCCTTAGCGCACCAATCTATGGTTTTACCCCCACACACACTCTAATTTTATCTGAAACAAACAGCACCTGGGGAGTGCTTGCCTGATGGATGTGTTTGTGAGCCCTGTGCCCCACACCAGTCCCCTACAGGCTGTTGTGGAACACCACAGACAGCCACATGTGTAACAGCCAGCTGCCTTTGGGTAGATGAATGTGTGTTGACGGGTTCAGCCCACCACCACCACCACCAGGTGCATACTGTGGGTGTGCCTCACCTGACCCAATGAGGAGTGAAACTGTGAGGCCAGGAGTCACTGCAAAAAAGTAACTGCACCAGGCCCATGGGTTGAGTGACAGTGCTGATCTGGGTCTGAGTTTAGGGGGACAAAGGCAATGGGGAACCTGTGACAGGCACAGTTGCACCCCGGGGAGTGCCCTGGGACAATTGATGTCAAAAGCGACACTCAGACCGGCATAGTCTCAGGATGAACAGATAGCGGCACGGTGAGATTGAAGTGACGATGACCAATGTGTCATAGAGATCAAACATACAAATTGCAGCTGGCTGCATCTTTTCATTGATACATGAGGTGAGTGATCCATCAACACGTGCAGGAGAGGCTGTGGGGAGACAGTGTTAGCTGTCCTGCCTGCATGACGAGATGGACCCATGCCCTTTTCACCATCCAGACTTGGGAGACCAAAACGATCATCGTGGATCACAACAAACTTCTTCCCGGTGCACTGACCTTTAAGTCTGCTTGCTGGTCTATGTGGCAGCATGACAGCCATTCACATGGTGACAGTGGCCAAGGTTTGTGACAAGAATATGTGTTCCTTGCGCAAGACCCCCAGCCCCATCACAAGATAGAACTAGGGCCAATTACAAGTGCACCAACTGTAACATATGCATGTGGAGCTGGACCCACAATGGCTGCTGCCACCAGTCTTGACCCCCAATGGTGTGAACTGAACACATTTGATTCACAGGGAAGCAAAGGAATCCTGTGTTATCGATTCACGCCATTACCTAACCAAATTGTGATTGGCCAATTAGCATGCCATCTGCCTCCTTTGGAT
This sequence comes from Ambystoma mexicanum, assembly GCF_040938575.1. NCBI lineage: Eukaryota > Metazoa > Chordata > Amphibia > Caudata > Ambystomatidae > Ambystoma > Ambystoma mexicanum. The sequence continues at coordinate 1,271,814,946 of NC_090930.1, read as the reverse complement.
GTGGTGGTGGTGGCTACTTATCAGGCTCACTCACTTGAACTGAAACACAGTTCAACCTTACCTATGAGAACCTTGGTATGCACATGAGGTTGAATGACCAGACATCACTATCTAAGTTTGCCATCATGGGGCGGTGCAAACTGACCAAGTGTAGCTACAGCAAAACAAAAGAGTTGATGGCTGGAAGGTTTAGAATAAATCTTGACCTCTGGCATTGCTCTGGGCAACCCTCCAGACCATCTTTCTTCGCCTGCCAAGCCATTACAAAAGGGGAAAAACCATATGCAAATCAGGCTTGGTCCCACCCCCAAAGGGGTAGTCCAGCCCGAACTGCTAGGTCACATCCCTTTTGCACGAGACCACAAGCATCCCCAGACATGTTTCAGCCTTGTTGGGTGTCATCAGTGAGGAGTAGCTTGGGTCTCTAGGCCCAGCAGGCAAGGGACCCACGTCTGGGCATACCCTTCCCACTCGGGGTGACAATAGCAAAACAAAAGAGTTGATGGCTGGAAGGTTTAGAATAAATCTTGACCTCTGGCATTGCTCTGGGCAACCCTCCAGACCATCTTTCTTCGCCTGCCAAGCCATTACAAAAGGGGAAAAACCATATGCAAATCAGGCTTGGTCCCACCCCCAAAGGGGTAGTCCAGCCCGAACTGCTAGGTCACATCCCTTTTGCACGAGACCACAAGCATCCCCAGACATGTTTCAGCCTTGTTGGGCGTCATCAGTGAGGAGTAGCTTGGGTCTCTAGGCCCAGCAGGCAAGGGACCCACGTCTGGGCATACCCTTCCCACTCGGGGTGACAATAGCAAAACAAAAGAGTTGATGGCTGGAAGGTTTAGAATAAATCTTGACCTCTGGCATTGCTCTGGGCAACCCTCCAGACCATCTTTCTTCGCCTGCCAAGCCATTACAAAAGGGGAAAAACCATATGCAAATCAGGCTTGGTCCCACCCCCAAAGGGGTAGTCCAGCCCGAACTGCTAGGTCACATCCCTTTTGCACGAGACCACAAGCATCCCCAGACATATTTCAGCCTTGTTGGGCGTCATCAGTGAGGAGTAGCTTGGGTCTCTAGGCCCAGCAGGCAAGGGACCCACTTCTGGGCATACCCTTCCCACTCGGGGTGACAATAGCAAAACAAAAGAGTTGATGGCTGGAAGGTTTAGAATAAATCTTGACCTCTGGCATTGCTCTGGGCAACCCTCCAGACCATCTTTCTTCGCCTGCCAAGCCATAACAAAAGGGGAAAAACCGTATGCAAATCAGGCTTGGTCCCACCCCCAAAGGGGTAGTCCAGCCCGAACTGCTAGGTCACATCCCTTTTGCACGAGACCACAAGCATCCCCAGACATGTTTCAGCCTTGTTGGGCGTCATCAGTGAGGAGTAGCTTGGGTCTCTAGGCCCAGCAGGCAAGGGACCCACGTCTGGGCATACCCTTCCCACTCGGGGTGACAATAGCAAAACAAAAGAGTTGATGGCTGGAAGGTTTAGAATAAATCTTGACCTCTGGCATTGCTCTGGGCAACCCTCCAGACCATCTTTCTTCGCCTGCCAAGCCATTACAAAAGGGGAAAAACCATATGCAAATCAGGCTTGGTCCCACCCCCAAAGGGGTAGTCCAGCCCGAACTGCTAGGTCACATCCCTTTTGCACGAGACCACAAGCATCCCCAGACATGTTTCAGCCTTGTTGGGCGTCATCAGAGAGGAGTAGCTTGGGTCTCTAGGCCCAGCAGGCAAGGGACCCACGTCTGGGCATACCCTTCCCACTCGGGGTGACAATAGCAAAACAAAAGAGTTGATGGCTGGAAGGTTTAGAATAAATCTTGACCTCTGGCATTGCTCTGGGCAACCCTCCAGACCATCTTTCTTCGCCTGCCAAGCCATTACAAAAGGGGAAAAACCATATGCAAATCAGGCTTGGTCCCACCCCCAAAGGGGTAGTCCAGCCCGAACTGCTAGGTCACATCCCTTTTGCACGAGACCACAAGCATCCCCAGACATGTTTCAGCCTTGTTGGGCGTCATCAGTGAGGAGTAGCTTGGGTCTCTAGGCCCAGCAGGCAAGGGACCCACGTCTGGGCATACCCTTCCCACTCGGGGTGACAATAGCAAAACAAAAGAGTTGATGGCTGGAAGGTTTAGAATAAATCTTGACCTCTGGCATTGCTCTGGGCAACCCTTCAGACCATCTTTCTTCGCCTGCCAAGCCATTACAAAAGGGGAAAAACCATATGCAAATCAGGCTTGGTCCCACCCCCAAAGGGGTAGTCCAGCCCGAACTGCTAGGTCACATCCCTTTTGCACGAGACCACAAGCATCCCCAGACATGTTTCAGCCTTGTTGGGCGTCATCAGTGAGGAGTAGCTTGGGTCTCTAGGCCCAGCAGGCAAGGGACCCACGTCTGGGCATACCCTTCCCACTCGGGGTGACAATAGCAAAACAAAAGAGTTGATGGCTGGAAGGTTTAGAATAAATCTTGACCTCTGGCATTGCTCTGGGCAACCCTCCAGACCATCTTTCTTCGCCTGCCAAGCCATTACAAACTGCCCCTTTTGGGGTGGGGCCAAGCCTGATTTGCATATGGTCTTTCCCTTCTGTAATGGCTTGGCAGGCGAAGAACGGTGGTCTGGAGGGTTGCCCAGAGCACTGCCAGTGGTTAAGATTAAGTCTAAACCTTCCAGCCATCACCTCTTTGTTTTTGCTATGTCACCCCGAGTGGGACGGGTATGCCCAGACGTGGGTCCCGTGCCTGCTGGGCCTAGAGACCCAAGCTACTCCTCACTGATGAGCCCCAACAAGGGCGAAACATGTTTGGGGATGCTTGTGGTCTCGTGCAGAGGGGATGTGGCCTGGCAGTTCGGGCTGGACTGCCCCTTTTGGGGTGGGGCCAAGCCTGATTTGCATATGGTCTTTCCCTTCTGTAATGGCTTGGCAGGCGAAGAACGGTGGTCTGGAGGGTTGCCCAGAGCACTGCCAGTGGTTAAGATTAAGTCTAAACCTTCCAGCCATCACCTCTTTGTTTTTGCTATGTCACCCCGAGTGGGACGGGTATGCCCAGACGTGGGTCCCGTGCCTGCTGGGCCTAGAGACCCAAGCTACTCCTCACTGATGAGCCCCAACAAGGGCGAAACATGTTTGGGGATGCTTGTGGTCTTGTGCAGAGGGGATGTGGCCTGGCAGTTCGGGCTGGACTGCCCCTTTTGGGGTGGGGCCAAGCCTGATTTGCATATGGTCTTTCCCTTCTGTAATGGCTTGGCAGGCGAAGAACGGTGGTCTGGAGGATTGCCCAGAGCACTGCCAGTGGTTAAGATTAAGTCTAAACCTTCCAGCCATCACCTCTTTGTTTTTGCTATGTCACCCCGAGTGGGACGGGTATGCCCAGACGTGGGTCCCGTGCCTGCTGGGCCTAGAGACCCAAGCTACTCCTCACTGATGAGCCCCAACAAGGGCGAAACATGTTTGGGGATGCTTGTGGTCTCGTGCAGAGGGGATGTGGCCTGGCAGTTCGGGCTGGACTGCCCCTTTTGGGGTGGGGCCAAGCCTGATTTGCATATGGTCTTTCCCTTCTGTAATGGCTTGGCAGGTGAAGAACGGTGGTCTGGAGGGTTGCCCAGAGCACTGCCAGTGGTTAAGATTAAGTCTAAACCTTCCAGCCATCACCTCTTTGTTTTTGCTATGTCACCCCGAGTGGGACGGGTATGCCCAGACGTGGGTCCCGTGCCTGCTGGGCCTAGAGACCCAAGCTACTCCTCACTGATGAGCCCCAACAAGGGCGAAACATGTTTGGGGATGCTTGTGGTCTCGTGCAGAGGGGATGTGGCCTGGCAGTTCGGGCTGGACTGCCCCTTTTGGGGTGGGGCCAAGCCTGATTTGCATATGGTCTTTCCCTTCTGTAATGGCTTGGCAGGCGAAGAACGGTGGTCTGGAGGGTTGCCCAGAGCACTGCCAGTGGTTAAGATTAAGTCTAAACCTTCCAGCCATCACCTCTTTGTTTTTGCAAGTGTAGCTACAGTCACTGAAGCAGACATGATATGCCATATTGTTCTAGGTCTGTATAATGCATGCATCCCAGGAGATTAGCGTCTGCATGTATTAGCTGTACATCCATCATGGAAATCAACGTAGCTGAGCCAGCTGTCATAGAGGACATCACTAACTCAATGACCCATTTGCACTGTCTCTGTACTAGCCGTGTGGACAAAAACATGTATGGCTCACTCACTGAGACAAGCAAATGCCACTGACTGGATACTCACAGTGGCAGCACCTGCCTGAGCGTAGCAATAGGGGTTCCTTGCACCAGCCTCAGGATGATCTGCACACCCTTGGGGACTTCTGTGGGACACAAGCAAGAGAGCAAGCAAATCCCAAAACTTAGGGGGTGGACAGGTCAACCACACATGCACCAGCAGGCCAACTTGCACCGGGGGTGGTGATGGAAGGGGGGAGACTGGTCTCAGGCACAACTGAAAGTGGGAGGGGTCATGACGTACGCCACCACCAGTATGTTGACAGGGGGGTTGTCAACCCATGGAATGGTCATTCTGAACTGTTGCACATACTCGCTTGGTGGCGAAGGATGAACATCATGGCTGAGAGGGCTCGCACTGGGGCAAACAATACCCAACCCCGTCCACTATGAACTTGCCACTAGTGATCTTCCAGAATGCTCATCCTCTGCTGTGACTGTAAGGGGAAGACACCCATGCAATTTGTCCCACCAAGATGGGCATACCCTTGAGAAAGTCTTAAGGTGGGTGGAATCCATTACCTAAAAAATTACCCCATAATTGGGAGGGCTGTGTGGGTGACACCAGGCAGAGCCACAGTTCAGGACCATGGATCAACCAACATGATGAGGATGCATGTCCCCCCTCTGGCAACCACCAGAACATCACATCAAAGAGTGTGAGTCCCAATGAATACACCAAAATAAGAATAGAGTAATCACGGACAGTGATGTAAACAAATTGCCACCCAAGTACGTTATGCACTCTGGACAAAGGGGTTAGCCTGCCTTGGGATGCGGGCACAAGGCGGGGCATTGATGGCAGCATACACGTTAGGCACACCCACTGTCAGTTTTCCCAACGGCTTGTGGGGTATCCTTGGAAGCAGGGGAGGGAAAGGGACACCAAGGGAGGAGTGGAAGGGATGGGGAGTGAAAGTACAAGTGGGGGAGCTGATGGGAAGGATGAAAGAGGGCAAGAGGGACAAGGGAGAGAGGAGATAGGGTGAAGAATGTGCAGCTGGGGAAAGAGTGGGAGTGGGAAGCAAGGATGAGTTCTGCTGGTGGTGAGATGCAGGGACCAAAGGGGGCTGTTAGAGTGGGTGGGGGCTGAGAGAAGGGGGAAGGGAGGAAGACAGAGAAAGAAGGAGAGGAAAAGACAACTTGAAGTTCGTAACATATACAGTATCTTCACACATAATCCTACCATGGAAATTATAGACAATTTAAACTACAAGTCACATAATACCTAGTCCAAGATGCATCTAAGAGGCCTTGGTCCATTACCCACCTTCCCCTGGGCACATAGTGACCAGAGAAAATTCTATAGGATATTCTGGTATGCATGAATGTAGGCACATGATTTCTCGCATCAAACAAGGCCGTGTCAAACCCCACAAGCCATTCCCAGACAATGCCCAGATATAGGCCAGTAAATGCAGTAGCCTGATTGCCATAGTATCACATTCAGGGGTGTTAACCAAACAGACCCCTCATGAACAATGATGCAGGATGCACTGCACTCTTGTACCCATTGAAAGCCACTGAACCCCCCCACTCCAACCCCCCCCTGACACCACAGGGATGTACAGAGTATAATCCACAAACACATTTGAGCACACAAAGGCTCCCTGCACAATAGGATTGGTTACAAGCAGTTTGACAATCAACAGTCATGTTCAGCACTGTCCTTTGTATCTGTTGTAGGTGACTCAGGCCATCTGCAGTTACTGTGGTTGATGAAACCCACGAGGAACCCTGGTACACAGCATGAGGTTTCCTATAATGAGGCACACGAGAGAACCAGAAAATGCATTGAGTGTACAATTGGACTGCTAAAAGGAAGGTTCAGGTGCCTTCACCCAACAAGTGGGACACTCATGTACAGGCCAGTAAAAGTAGGACAAATTGTTGACAATGCACAATGCTGCACAACACGTGCATACAGCGGCATATTTCATTGCCTCCACATGAGGACAAAGCACCCCCTAGCTCTGAAGATGAAGAAGGCACAGGTGGCAATAGGCCACTTAAGGATATACGTGAGGAAGTGAGAGAAGGACACATTGGCTGCCAGGACCTAATGGACAACTATGTTTTATTCTACACATATGCACCTGTCACTGTACTGTTACCTTTCACCAAATTCACATGTATCACTTAAATGAAATGACCCCTGGATTAATTGGCTGTAGTTCTAAGTGATTTATTTGGCATATTCATACTCTCAACTCCAACACCATACCCTCCTCTCACCCTCATATCAAACACCATACTCTCCCACCACCCCTGTCTGCAGACACTATGACAGTTATATGTCCACGTCTATTTTTCCCTGTGCTTAGGAGCAAGATAGTATCCTCTGTGATCTCCATTCTAGAGTGTTAGGGAAGGAATTCTCTTTGGGAGTGACAGAGATGGAGCTGGCTGTGCCTCTCCTGATGTGCTGTACTGTCACTGTGCTGACCCTTAGAACTGACATGGCCTCTGACATGGCATCTGTCAGCTCTCGCACCCTCTGCCCAACCAGGGTGATGGCAGCTGTGCCATCAGGAATGTCTCGGCCTTGCCTCTCCATGACACTGGCTACCCGGCTCAATCCCCCTTGTTTGCCTAATTTCCCCGATGAGTAACCAACAAAGGACTCATCAGGGATGAAAATTGTGGCAGTGCTCCTAAAATAGTCTAAGATTCATAAGCTTTGAATGTTTCAAAGGTACACTGTTACCCTGTGAACAGCTGACAGGGTGTGTTCCAATTGTTGGTGGTGGACATTATAAAATACAATGAGCTACAGGTTGCTGTAGCCTGTGGGTTTTCCATTAGGGATCCCCTATGTGAATCCTGTAGCAACCCCAGCCACTAGACATGTCCTACGGGAGAGTGCATTGAACATATAGGTTTGCCATATATGTCAAAAATTACAGCACCCCCTTGATTGCGGTAACATATGTCGCCGGAATCACATATGGTCTGTTTGTGAATGGTGTATGGCATTTGACCCTGGATCCGCACCTGATAGAAAGCTCATGAGGACACTCACAAATGCTGAACGTCACAGCCGCCAGTGAATGGGTGGCTGCCAAAGGTTTGAATCAATGCCATTCTCTGATCATGAGAAACATAATGCAATCTACCAATGCTATACTAAGGGGAGTACAACAACCTGGCATTGCTACAGTTATTGGGCATAACACAACCTGGTACTGCCATAGTAATTGAGCCTGGTTAAATCTGGCAAACTGGTGCTATCTGGGTAAAATAAAATCTGCGGAGGCATAATGGAAGCTGCCACTGCTTTGCTTACTGTACGTAATGGAATGTGGCACTTCATTTTGACAGCAGGCATTGCTTTGCTGCGGGGTGTAAGGGAATCTGAAACCGCTGAAGTATCTGGGCATATTGCAATGGGACAAAACTATGCTAACTTGGCATAATTAAATATGAACATGCTGTGCCAACTGGGTGCATGATGCAACCTGGCATATCTGTGCTTATTGGGCATATTTTTGGCAATGGTTTGAGAACTTCAGCAAGGGACCGGCAATTACAATTGGGATTTGATGGCAATCTCTGGCTATTGTGCCGGTAAATATGTGCCAGAATTCCATCTGGTTAGAGAAGGATTGTGTTGTGTCTTGTGTTCCCTGCTTTGGTCCTACATAAATGCTTGCCTGAGAGAATGCCTGTTGGAATGTTATGCCTATGGAATGTTGTGGTCTGAGTGCCCCTGTAAGCTCCATGAAGGTCATTTGGAGTGAAGCCGCCTGCGAGAGAGTAGGCCCGTGGATGTCTCCTGTATACCTTCCTACTTACTTACCCTTGGACTTACTTGATGTATACACCTTGTCACTGGAACTTAGTAAAGAAGTTCACTTCCCTTACCTGAGTATCAGACTTTCATTTCAGCTGCAACAGATGGCCTGAGCACCACCTCCAAATACGACAGCATATAATAATAGAATTTTTATCGAATCCACCTGGTTTTGACTAAGTGTAAAACCAAGGCGGATTCCATCCGAGTCCACTTGTTTCTCACGCCTGCATGAAAATGTCATGCACGCGTGAAATGAAACGCATTGACAAGACATAGGAGGATTGCACGGTGGAGAGTTTATCTCCACTCTGTGCATATTCTCCACCCTCTCACTGCATGAAAATGTGGTGAGAGGTAAATCAAGGCTTATGAGTATTCAGAGGACAATTGCCTGGCATTTCAGTGCAGGAATGCGCTTGTGGGTGGGACAAAGACTGATATGCAGAGGGATATTTTTCTCCTCTGTGAAGGGTGGAGTGAGCTAAAACATGGCTGTAGAGTGAGGCGTAGACAGGGTAGGCCCAGAGTGGGCCATGTCCACCCAAGATCTGTACATGCCCACTCAGCAGCACTGTGTGAGCATTTACAGATGTTAATGTCATTGCACTAGGCCCAACTACCTTCGCTTCAGGCCCCACTTTTCAGACAATCCTGGCTGCGTCAGACCCTCTACAATGGAAGAAATTCCATAGAACAGGGTATTTGTCCCATGTTCATTCTCAGTAGAGGGGCTCCCACCCTCCTTTTCAACTTCAAAGTATTACGCCTTACGTTTTATGCCACGGTTTACCACTACACCCCATTTAAAATGAGGCTTTACGACTGGCACTTAAGCCCATCTTAATTGTGCTGCCAGCACCCACGTAGGCTATGAATCCATTAGCCTCCTCCTCCATGCCTGAAATTAATTTGATTATGGCGGACGGGAGGCGGGGATTCGTTTGTACAAGTGCACTTACCCGACAAAACGCTGAGTTTCGGTATGGTGTTTATAAGTGAGTCTTCATTCATGTCCTGCAGCAGTTCTTAAAATATCTAGATTCCATTCAGTTGACCATTGGCCCAGTGTCATGGTTCCTACTCATGAAAGTGAAGCATGAAAATGTTCTCAAACATGTGGCAATTCGTTTTGCAGTTGGCTGCCATATTTTATTAAGGTCACCATTCTTCCCAAGGTTATGGAGGGCCATCAACACCGTTTCATATGAATAGGGGATTCCTGCCTTTCCTACATTAACCCACACAATGCAGTCAGTCTTGCAATGGCGACCTGAGTAGTGCTGCCAAGGACAGCGGATGTCATGGCGATTCGGGGAACAGAAAGATTACCTTCAACGGCGTGCAGCAGTCGCAGTGCAGCTGTCCGTCTTCACTGACCTGTTGAAAGTCCATTTATCAACACGATGAAACAGTAGCCAACTCAGCTGTGCTCCCAATCAAAGAGGTGCATTCCTGCGTTTGAGCGGGCTGTTCCAGAAACAGAGAAAAAGATTTGCGTTCATCAAAAGGCATTAGTTAGTCATCACGAGGAAATATGTTGGTGCGTGGATCACGAACTCACTGCGTCCATTTGACACGGGTTGCATCTTGCTAAATGTGAATGGGGACGCTTTGCACTCTTGAACATGTTACATGGAGAACAGCACATGAGGAATCCCATTGCGTAGCTGCAATTTCCAACAAATAGATGCCTCCTCTGATAATACATACATGTTATGAATGCAGACATTACATATGGGTTACACTGCTGCTGACTATACATGATAAGAAATGTACATTTCACTTAGTGCTGGCTCTGTGACCCTGTAGAAGTGTGAGGCTACAGCCAGCACTCCTTACTGTAGACTCAGAACACTTGAGTGGAAATGCAATATCCATGTTTGCTTACAGTGAGGAGTATTTTGTTCTTGATAATATAATTCCCAGATCAGATCAGAAAAACCTTTTTTCGGCTGAAAGCCAACAAACATCAAGTAGAATACCACAAAACATTTCATAAAATTGACATACTACAATAAAAACAACAAAGCAAATGATCATAGTCAATCTAATAAGAACAGATACTTGTGTGATCTAAAAATCCACAATGTGGCAGATACCAAAATACACATGCTAAAACGGCCAGATACCATCCATAAAAGTACCCTTTTGGGTAACAAAGCAAATATGTTACTCATTCTACAAATGGCCATCTACAATTCATTCCAGATTTTCCTGCTTCATAGGATCTCTACTTTAAGTCCGATCCCCAATTACAATGTAAAAATAAAGAATCAAGGCATATGCTCAAGCAATAATCTCATGACTTTGTTGGCCCCTGAGACAAGACAATAGTTCCCAGGCAGTAGAACATGAATTAGCCATCAAAAGATATTAAAGATCCGAACAATATTGTGAACATCATAATTGTCTTAACACCTGTATAATGGTCCTTTTTGGTATATATAGGCGAATATGCAGGACAAAAGGAGGCACAATTTAATAAATCTTCTACTCCTGCGCTGCACAGATGGCAACCACTATCAGAAGAAAAACCTTGCCACTTTGCAGCGTTAGCTCTTAAACTAAGGCTATCAAAACGTGCAATAGTGATTAACCAGTGATCTGTCTTTTTATGACTAAAAGTAAGATATGGTTGAGGCGAGTCAACACTACTGACGATTGCATGCATTCTATTAAAATTAATCATTAGTGCTCTCGATTCTCTCCATTCTTTAAAAAACACTTTAACATATTTCCTTATAACAATTTTTTTGGGCATCACTCAACAAAGTGGCAGGTGCAAACCGTGCTTGTGTATTGATCTGTGCCAGGCTCGATTTATTATTATGTAACCAAGGGATCTTCATTGCACCTTCCCCAGACAGGACTTCCTTGATTATAAATTGAGTAAGGAGCACCTTGGGGTTCCCCCAAGTTCACAGCCAATGAAGCAGTGGAGACAAATGCCCTTCATCTTCCAAATATTCTGCACCCAACTCCATATGGACTGTGAAATTGGCTGCTGAATTTGGGAGACCTAATAATAATTTTTTTTTTTTTCATTCTCAATGGTTTGTAGTTCCAGGATATTCTCGAAACCTCATAACGAGGCCCCATAATTAATTACTGCATTTGTATGTGTATGTGTAACCAATTTCTTAAGATTAAGCGCCTAAATACCTCTGGTTTTGTGCGCTATATAAATGTTCAAAATAAATAAATTAATAAATAAATAAATAAAATAGACTTTTAAAATCGTTTGGAAAGGTTGGCCTTGACACGTTGCCATAAAGCGAATGACTCCCCCTAAACATTGACTCTGACGCATGTTTTGTTTGCACATAAAACACTCCCAAAACCCTTCAGCTATTTCGTATTTCAGCAGCTTTTTGAACTCCTCATTTAATTTTTCTGCCTCTCCTATTCTCGTGCTATACATCTTTTGCTATTTTGCCTTTCCTTTCCTCTCTCAGCTACTTCCTTATTTTATTTACTTTTCATGTTTCCTGATTTTTCACTCTCTAGTTGTAATTCTCTAACCTTGCTCTATTTGCAATTTTCTTCATTTTGTCTCGTTATTTCTCATTCTCTCTCTTTGCTCTCTGCAATCATGTTTATTTTCCCCTTTGTTCTTCCTATATCTTTATTGTTTGTCACTTTATCACTGTTACAGCATTTTGACTTTTTTAACTTTCTTCTCCTCTTTCCTTTTTGTCTTCTTTTCTCTCCCTGTGCTTGAACGCTTTCTTAAGTACAGATCCTATCCTGAAAATAATCACCACTCGGCAACCAAACACCACCTCACACAAACAAACACTGAAAGACACAAGTTCTGGCTCTGGTAGAAGGCATTGTGGTATCACTACTCAGATATAATACGTTCTTAGAGTTGATTGGTTCTGGTCATTTCCTATTACAGGTGAGTAGCAATGTCACTGCAATACAGGTGTGTGATTGTTGGGAGGTATTTGAATTAATCAATACCACTTGCAATGGCTGTGAGCAGCCTCAAATTCAACTGTTTTTTTAAATGCTGCATGCTGCACTAATACAGAATGTAAAGAAAACACCTGGCATATTTTGGTCTCATTGGGCACCATCAGTGAACTTGTGATACATGTCTTGACATAACTGTCCCATCTACAGGTACTTTACAACACTTGAGAATCTTGGATTCAACCCCTTTGATTTAATCACAACCACTGACAGCTGCCAGGTCCTCCTTGTGACACTGTTTTTAATGTCACAACTGATATCAAATAAAATTGTGCACTGATTTTTAAATGGTCAAGTCAAAACAGTTTACTTTGGGGTCAAATGCACATAACCGTCCAGCATATGCAAACTCAAAACCAGAAGAAAGAAAACTTAAAAATATAACAATAATGCCTGGTCCTTCAGATAAAATTAAAATGAAAACAGTTTTGGAACATCCTCTATTAAGTCAATAATTCATTATCAACAAATATGCAACAGCATACAGCATCATAACTACTTCATGCAGCATACAGCATCATAACTAAATCCGATCACACAATACTATTATAATTAGAGATAATTTCAGTTAGTTACACTTCTTTTTCCTGATGTTCCGTTCTCTAAGTAGAATTTTGATAATGGTAAATTGAATTGTGCCTTGGCAAATCTGCACATTGTAATGCGATTTAAATGATTTCCAAAATATATCTTAGCCTAACCATTCATTTCACAGAACAGGCATCTCTGTTCTAACACCCCCTATTACGCAATCCCAGCCCAAAATGATGTGTCAAGAAACAGGCTGTATTTGATATGTATATTTAATTTGATTAAAATAGTAAATCAAAACCAAATTCCGTCCCCTAACTTTATGCTGGGGAAGTACCCAAAAATGTTATACAATTACAGGCAGCTTGTCTTCAGAAAGGAACAAAACATCTGCCTGCAGTTATCTTGCTAATTTGCAAGGCACCCAAGCATCCATTCGTATAAATCAAATCTAACCCTCTAATTATGTTAAGAGGAAAAGATCAGGAAATTTAGCCCAATCAAGAATGACATCATGGACACTGGCATTACAGTGATTCCCTGAGATGAAAGTTAACTGGAGGAAGATAAGGGGACACTCCAACACAACAGAAGAAGATAAGGAAGGGAATGCTAAGGCTGACCAGTTGGCCAAGATTGGGGCGGTAACAGGAGAACTGTTTCTCATTGAGCACTTATTGGTTGAGATATAGATAGATATAGTGACACGTTCCAAATCTCAAGGGGTTGAAAATGGACCAGTGGTTCAATGGAGCTCTGACACACCTGATCAGGATTTGATTAAGGCACAAAGGGAAGACTTGGTCATAGATATGTTTTACAATCATATGATAGATGCAGAAAGGAATCCCATTACAGATGAAGACTGCAAGGGCAGAGCAGAATTGAGGGTAATGATGAAGAATAAAAGAAACAGTTTCAATTACAAGAAATCAATTTCAGGCCAGATTCAATGGGTGGCCCCGTCTCATTTCGGGGGCTGATGTTACATATTGCCCATGATGCAATAATAGCACAGGGGTGTGCAGAAAATGTGGAAGTGGAATTGGACACACATGGTTGTTTGGTGTGTGTGTCGCTCCAGCCAACTTCCCCAAGTCATAGAGCAGAATGAATAAAGAGAGGATGATTCCTCCCTGGTCAGATTTGCAAATAGATTTCATTAGCCTGGTCCAAAGATCATCACAGGGAAACTAGTACATGCTGACAGTCATCTGTTTAATGTCAAAGTGGTTGGCATGTTCACCTGCTCCTGATCGCAGCGCACAGATGTGGCTATTTTGTTGGTGAATGAAATATTTTCCAGATGTGGCTTGCCCCGGAGAATAGAGTCAGACCACAGAAGTCATTTTACCAGTGAAGTGAAGACCAAGATGTGGCAAATTTTAGGGGTAAAGAGGAAGGTGCATGTTTCGCATCAGCCATCCTCCAGTGGTGGAGTGGAGAGATGCAACAGATCAATAATCAATGTACTGAAAAAGTTTGTGGCTAGAGTCTAGTTGGGATTTATGACTCCCATTAGAGCGACACCACCAAGATCTACAAATCTCAGCCCACATGAGATAATCACAGGCAGGAAGATGATACTTCCCCAACATTTATTGTTTAGGACTAATGAGCAAGTCTTGGTAAAAACATTCACAATACATGAGTTGAGAAAGCATTTGCAACATGCATTCAAATTTGCACAGCGCAATCTAGAAAAAGCAGCTGAGGGTGCCAAGTCATACTATGACAGGAAGTAATCTGTCTGGGAATATGAGATAAGTGACCAGGTCTACAAGTTTAATTTTGCAAAAGGAAAAAGTAAGAATTCAAAATTCATGACATCCTGGCGTGGCCCATCCAAAATTGTGGATCAACTTTGCCTTTGGTGTATAGAATACTGATGATGGAAGGTTCTCTGACTGTGGAACAGTTTGTCTACATGAATCTGATCAGGAAATTCCATGAAACACATTAAATACAAAGGATTGAACATTCAGGAGAAACCAACAAGGATGGAAAGACGTAGTGATATCATAAATAAGCATATATCATGATCTAAGTGAGTACATTGGTTTCCAATGGCCCACAATAGGCAGGCCATGGAAATGTGAGAAAAGGGATTCATCGTAACAGGTAATTATGCATGTTTAATGTACCTGAAGGAATTAATGAAAGGTGGAGGTATTGAAAATGTAATGAATAAATAAATAAACAAGGGAATTGAAAAGAAAGGAAAAACCTTGGATACAAGTATTGTGCTTTGTAATTAACCCGTCTCTCTCCTCTGTTATCAAATCCAATAACTTGTTTCCCCCCAAAAAGGTTCACTGGGGCCTAATGTCCATGGAGGAGGCCCCAGGACGAGAAAAGGTGGTGTCCTTAAATCGGAAAGAGACCAGTGGATGTAGAGGGGAAGTCCAGATGATAACACAGTGGTTCACGCTATGTGGGAAGAAGAAAAGAGTCAAGAATTATATTAATTTGTTTTTTAAAAATTGGCAGTGACATTCGTAGTCACACAGGCCACACTAGCACATGGACAAGTTCTACTTGAGCTGGGCCAGCATCAGGCATCGTGATGGCGGATGCCCCTGGATTTTTATTAAGGAATAGATGCCTTTTGCATCAAAACATTTACACTAGTGTGGTCCCAGATAGGGTTTTGGAAAAAAGTTTACATTTTACGGATGTTAAATCTGCTCAACTGAGACAATGGGCCTCCTTACGACCCTGGCGGTAAGGCAACAACGGCGCCAGTAGTGCTACCAGCGCGGTTGTTGCATCACCGCCTCATTACGAGTTCTGCTCGCGGGGCCGCCCTGTACGCCTGGTCAGACAAGATGTGCAGAGCGGCACCCACTAGCAGAACAGGATGTTAACAAAGGTCCCATCATTAACAGGACCGTTGTTAGCATCCTCCCCATTCCCATTGAGCCCTATCGGGGCTCAAATGGGAATAGGGATGTACTAGGTCCGGGTCCCGCAAATGGGAATTACCGGGCCCGCAAAAGTCAGAATGGCCCAGTAATTCCCATTTTTCGAGACCCGGACCCGAGTTTGGGGGTAGCCATGCCACTAAAAATGGCATGGCTACTTCCAAACTCTTAATGAGGCCCGATGGTTGCAAATATGTAGGGCAGGAGCTCAAAGAGCAGTGAAATAAATATTGATGCAGTTGGAGAAGACCTTTGTGAGTACATCAAGTGTTAAGAGAAAAGGGACGATAGAATAGCAGGTTTTGTGATTGCGGCAATCATGGTCACAATAATTGGGGCTATCATAGGGACAACTTTGTCAACAGCAAATGCAGTGTTGGTAAACACATTGGGTGACAAGGCCCGATAGTTTGAAGATGATACAACAAAGACATGACAAGGTTAGGCTGCAAGAGAAGGAGGTGGTTCAATATGTGAATGAAATTATTTTAACACTGAATTATCAATCAATCCTATTAGAGCATATTATAAACGTAATGGTCAAGCAGGTTAGGATATTAGAAGATATACTGAATTTTATGATCCCAATGGAATTGCTACTCACTAAATTAGAGCGCAAGGTCAATGTGGGATATCTCAGTCGATACAGGGTCACATTAACACATCATTATCATTATCAATATTACATTGGATTTCATTTCGTCGAAAATCATCCAGCAAATGATAGCAAGGATAACACAGAAATAGAAACAATGCAGGAAATAATTGCGTGTGAGAGGGGAAGTGTGATTCCCCTGTACATAGATACAGAGCGGATGGAGGTTGGGTTCCTCTTGAGTATTCCATATATCACCCCAGAATTTATATATATCGAACCAAAATCATACATAATGTAGGCTTCTGGTAGAGTGATACATAAATATAAATCATGACTCCTGAAATGGTGGCCTTTCAAACTTGGGACACAGGTTTGTACCTCATTTCAAAATTAGATACTTGTGTAAAGTTCATGGAATAAAACTAAATCTGCCCAGGGAAACCATTCATACCTGATACAACAAATGTGCTATGTGGGTTTGAAGCCGATCAGAACGTTACAGAGGGATGTGTGGTATTAATGCGTAATCCAAAAATCTGAAGAGTTGGCTCATGCCAAAGTAATCAAGCACAGGTGGTTGGTCAGTACCTGTGCAGTACATTATACAGTTACACACCTCAATCATGGGTCATTTGTTGTTAGGCCATTGCAGTACAATGTGTTCTTTATGACGGTGCCCAAGGATACCATGGTAACCGTTGGTGGTATAACATTGTTTCATGTAGATGGTGATTTATGGGAAGGGAGAATAGAAAATATTGAATTATTCCGAAGAAACAAATGTCCTTTAGATCCTAATATAGAGTATCTCCTGAAACATAAGGAAGTACACACAATCAAATTGAACATATGATATGATATATTTTATTTGTATCGCGCTCGTACACAAGTGTTTCAGAGTGCGACTGCAAGGGAGGGGAACAAGGAAGAACACAGCACAACATAAAAACGACCTTCCTAGGTCCAGTGACATTGAGAACGCGCAAGTACATGGGAAAGGGAAAAGGGAAAAAGTGCATGGAAGGGGGAGAGTGGGAAGTGCAGAAGCCGAGGAGCGCAGATAAATAAAATTAATAGAAAATTGAGGCAAACTGTGGTAGTGCAGCCAGCAAGTGGCAAGTGCTGTGTTTAAGGCAGCAGACTGGGTAAGTCTGAACAAGTGCAGAAAAAGAAGAAAAATGGGGGGTGGCTGTATGGGTACAGGTACAGTCCTCAGTGCAAGGGGTGGCCAGGAGGCAGTGCAGGAAGGTATCATGGTGAGCAGGCACCTGGGTCCAAGGGACAGAGGGTGGCCAGGTGCACAGTGCCAAGAGAACAGGTCAGCCAGGGAGAAGGGGAGCGAAGGCAGAAGCAGAGAGGATGGTTTTGAGGTGCTTCTGGAACCGGAGATGGTTCTCCTCATGTTTTAGAGTGGCAGGGAGGCTGTTCCAGAGGGAGGCCCCAGCAGAAGATAGAGATCTACCCCCAGCTCGTTTCTTTGAAAAACGACTGACCCTGAGGGAGTTAGAGGTAGAGGAGCGAAGAGCTCGAAAGGGGAGGTATTTGCGGAGGGATAGCTGAAGCCAGAAACCCTTGTGGACAATGCAGAGGGTTTTGAATTTAATCCTTGCATCCACTGGGAGCATATGGAGAGATTTCAAAGCTGGAGAGATACGATCCCAGGGCTTGAGGCCAAGGAAATGTCTCACAGTCCTGTTCTGGATAAGTTGTAGAGGGCGGAGAGTGGAGGCAGGTAGATTTAGAAAGAGATACAAAGGGATAATATCCCAGTGAGTGATTAGAGTTTGACAGACATAGATATATCCACGTGGGGAAATTGCAGTCGACAGAGAAGGGAATGATGATAGTAGGTGTGTCTATAGTTCCCATTTCAGTATGGTTAGTGGCTCTTACAATAAAGTTGCATAACAATTCAACTGGGTTGCAACCATGGAAAAGAAGAAAATGCGTTTGAATGGGGCATATGATTTCTAGCCCAGCAGGTAAGTTGTTCTGCACAGTCCCCATGTTTAATCAGTGTCCTCCGGAGAAAAGGGGAGCTATGTAGGAGAGGTTATGAGCTAAAGGATTTGTGCAGTATATTCTGTGTGTAGTTTAGTACATTGATACT
This sequence comes from Ambystoma mexicanum, assembly GCF_040938575.1. Lineage (NCBI taxonomy): Eukaryota > Metazoa > Chordata > Amphibia > Caudata > Ambystomatidae > Ambystoma > Ambystoma mexicanum. The sequence continues at coordinate 1,271,796,753 of NC_090930.1, read as the reverse complement.
AAGACTGAGTTTTGGAGGATAGAGTGGGTTAGATATGTTAGGCCGCAATAGTGCTGGCACAGCGATAGGGTCATGAACATGCAGCTTTAAAAAATAAAGAAGAATTAAAAAGCGATGTAACAGCGCAATGGTCCTTGAAAAGAGCACGCTTATTGTTCATACAAAGGCAAATGCAAGAACGATAGAAGGAAGTAAAACTGGTGTGTATTCATCTAGGACACAGAATGGCGTGATGAACAAAAATGCTGTTTAGAGGTCGCCAGAGTAAAGTTTGGAAAATTACGAGAGGTGGTGACTGGTGACATCACAGAGCAGGAGGGAAAATGTTCAAGAATACATACATACCCATATGAAAGGGGCAGTGTTGATTGAAAAGGATTTAAAAGGTTTAGGGAAAAGACAAGGGAAAAAAAATATGTGGTCTTTGGTTTGGGCTAAGGTGGCTTGGCTTTTGCTGAAGTGAGTTAAAAAGCTTTGGGTTTTTGGGGAAACTCAAGTGAGAAATCTAAGAACTGGCTTGTTAATTGTGCTACTCCTGAATATAAAGGCCCTCATTATAAGTTTGGTGGTCCAGAAAAAAGTGCCAGTAACAACGGTTATCCGGCACCTTTTCCGGACCGCCAAACTACAAGTATGCTGGTAGGGGTTGTGAACTACTAGCAGGCCTGCCCTGCCGGTAGTTCCAACCCCTACCGGCAGATTTTTCATGGAAGCACCAGCACTGTCACTAATGGTGGCAGAGCTTCAGGGGAATGGGAACTTACCCTTCCTCCGCCGCCTGTAATATCTCAGTAACACTGGGATATCGATCAGCTGCATTTGACTTGGTTCACCCCGCCATTCTGGTTTCCAGAATGGTGGAGGTGGCAAATGTTTCACCTCTTGTAGTTCAATGGATAGGGTCTTTTTTAGCAAATAGAGAAAGTAGGGTTTCTGTGGATGAGGTAGAGGCTGCTCCGGTGCCAGTGGATTTTGAGGTGCCACAGGGGGCTTGCATCTCCCCATGCTTTTATAGCATCTTCATGTCTCCCTTCTTTGCCCTTTGGAGCAGGAGGGAGTCATGTTTTCTAAGTATGGGGATGACACCCAATGTTTCATCCCGCTGACTGGCTTTCATGCCACAGATAAAGGTGAACTTAATAGAGTCTACTCTCTGATTGAGAATTGGATGGATGGCAACAATCTCTCCCTCAACAGAAGTAACATTGTGTTGATAACTGTAGGCACTGCATCGATGCTAGTGAAGTTGCACCCTGACTATTGCTGCTTTATGCTTGGTGAAGTGAAACTTTATCCATAGACAAAAGTAAAATTCCTAGTGGTTACTCTTGATCAACTATTGAATATTAGGTATCACGTGGCTTGCCTTGCCTCGGCAGCTGTTTATTATTCGAAGCTGCTGGCGCACCTGAGACCTTTTATTTCCCAGGATAACTTTGCAACCATAGCAAGAGTTATTATTTGTTCTAAAGTACTCTGGTTGGCATAGATAAAGAGGACATCAACAGACTCCAGGTCGTCCAGAATGGAGCAGTCCGAGTCGTAGTTGGTCTCTCCTGCCATGACCATGTCTCAGCGTCAAGGCAGGCACTGCATTGACTCCCGGTGGAAGCTCGAATCCGCTTCTGCCTTTTGGTCATTACATTTAAATGCAGATCCGGCCTTCTGCCTCTGTCCTTGCAAAACCTCATCTGTAAAAAGGTTAATAGCAGATCCCTTTGGTCCGATAATGAAGATCTGCTGGTCACGCCTAGATGTAAAATGAACAAGGTTGAAAATTGAGTCTTCTTCTCTGCAGCCCCGAAGGCTTGGAACTTGCTCCCTCCCGAGCTACGCCGTCTTACCACGTTGAGTCTTTTCAGAAAAAAGATGAAAACGTGTCTGTTTTCGTAACTTGATTGGACATGTCCCCTGCCTCCCTCCTATCTGACTAGTTCTGTATTCTGACCTCACCTACTTCTTACTCCCCCCTCTGTGTACCCTGTTGTCCATCTTGTTATGTGCCCCAATGCCCAAGGGTCCATGGCTGCGCTATATAAATATAATAAAGTAAAGTAAAGATATCGGGCTGCGGAAACGTAAGGTGAGTCTGCCAGTAAACCTCTGGTTGCACCGGTGGGTTACCGGCAGACTCATAAAGCCGGCATGTTCCTGGTTTAAACTAGGAGGTTGTGAAAGGCTGGGACCTTGGGCTGCCGGTTGATGTGACTACTTGCTATCTTTTAGAAGCTGGCAGAGAGAGCAGCACAAGGAATTCATTGAAGACAGTGTCTGAACTCAGGGATGGTGACTTAACAAGAACGATTCCTGAAGACTGCAAGTGTGAGCCTGGGCAGAGTTCGGGCAATTGAGAGATGTGTTGTGCATAGCTGAGAAGAAGGCAGGTCATGCCCTGTGGGGCGAGAGCAGAGGCAGGCCCATCTAAAAGACACCATTTGCATTGATGAGTATGGTTTTTCAGCCAATAGAAATAAGTAATTAAGGCTGTTTGTGTAGGCTGGTTGGCTGTGTGTCGGAATGGGCACAAAGAGCATTATTTCCTTAATCTTTCTGGTACCAAAAGATTAAGGAAATATGGTGCATATAAATCTGGAATGGGAGATTGTCCCATTAGTGCAAGAGGAGTCATCATTCAATAAACCATGCAATGAGGAGTGGGAAGGGAGAAATATAAAATAATCCAGAAAATAACTGAATCTATAATCCATGAAAACAGTTGTGTATGAGAGCAATATAAATCACATATCATTTTGTAGGGCTTGCATAACAGCTGAATATTTGGGGTTGTTCTAAGATAAGAAAAATATATGCTTATTCTAAATTTGTCATAATATTGCGCATGTACCCCATTTTAAAGGTTTTATTTCTATGTGATAGAATGACAGTGCTTGTTTTCTTGCTGATGAAATTGAATATATAAAGTGTCTTACTGTGGAAGTGTGTAGTGATTTTCCCTGTGTCTAGAGCATCTAGAGCTTGTCCTTTTCTTGCTGGTTTTGGTGTCCTAAGCCAATCAGGGGGCCGTGTAATGTTTTTTCAGACATCATTCCTGGTCGCTGATTTGTTGATTGATTAAAACCATGAAGTGCATCAACATTTTTGAGGAGGACGTTATGTTGGATCTGCCAACCGCGTCCATCGTCCGCGGCCAACGTGGCAGAAAGATTGCTATGGGAAATACATTTCTAGTTATTTTGAGGATGAAAGAGTGTCTGGGAAGGGTGGGAGAAAGAAGAAACAGAAAAATTGAAGCACTATCATGGGTTGAAATGGCCGTGGGGTTGTCACCGAATTTGCAGTAATTTTTACTGTCCGTGACCAAAACGGACATCAATATGGGACAGCAGTCATCTTTTGGATATGATGGTGTTATGTTACAACAATGCTTACTTTGGATTGTATAGTTAAACTAGCAAAAAGTACCCGTACTCCCTACTGGTTCTGGAGACGGACATAACACTCTCATCAATTGTTTAAAATCAATGATTCTCTAGGTTGCTGTTCCGAGTTTCTTATCGCTTGATGTGCTTTGCACACTGAAGTAAATTGCACTGAGTATGGGCACATGTGGCTGTCTGACATACCCCAGAGCAGATGTGGAGGGGAGTACTAGGACCTTCTTTCTGTGTGCTCACACCACCTGTCGGCTCACCGTGGCGCAGTGCGTTGGGGTGCAAATATCTAGGAAATGGTGCATCCTAGGGCTTTGAAACATGTTTTTTTTAGCCTTTCAGGTTTCGTTCCTCGCCCGAGATGCTTAAAATGAGCTTTGTTTGGTCCTTCTATGATCACATTGATATTCCAACGATTTCAAGTCACCCGCTCATGTGTTAAGGGGCTGAAATCCAGATATAGGGTTCAGATTGGTAGAACTGTGTGGAATTGTATAAGGAACAAACTAACATATTTTCAGCTTTATATATAGAAATCATGAAACTACTGTATGTTAGTAATATTTATGTGTAGTTGTAATAACAATACATATTTTTGTGGCTATGAAAGTGGCTAGATGGTTTGTGACATGGTCAAAGCATATTATTGTGGCCATGGCAAGTGCCTAGATTGTTGGGGGTATGCAATATGTTTAATTTGAACAATACGGATGTGGTCATTGTCACAACAATACCAAGTGAGTAGATTGTTTGTGATATGGGTGAAGCATATTGTTGTGAGCATGGCCACAGCAATATGTTTAATTTGAACACCATGGCGGTGGCCATTGTCACAAACATATGTTTACTTTGGGTTGAATATATCGGAGAACACTGGCTCATGGCCAGAACAATATGTTTTGTTTGAACAATGTGGATGTGAACATTAAGAAACCAATAATCTGGTCATTGGACATGGCTACAGAAATATGTTTACTATGGTTGGGTTCAATGTGAGCCACGATGTGGCTGCTGGCCATGGCTAAAATAGTGCACTTAGCTGGACATGGTCAGCAGGGTATAATCTTTATTTCTCTGTCTGTAAAGAAAAGAAAATATTGGTAATTGTACAACAAAGGTTGCAAGATATAAATACTTAAGGTTTTACACCTACATTTACATTTTTAAACCCTTATAAGTAGTACATTGTATGTACTGTGTTTTGTACAACATTTGTGCATGATACACTGTTGTTGCATTAACATCTTGCAATCATTTGGTAATTGGGAAAAAAAATCCACGGTGAATGGAAAAACACATTTCCAACATTTACTGTAAATGAAATTAACATTCTCTTCAAACTTTTCTTCATTTCTTTTCAGACTGTTGCATTTATGAAAGGGAGATACATTTTGTATGTCTAGCAAGTATAATAGTGGTAGTATGGGTGTACTTAGTAATTAAATAGGTGATAGTGTGTTGTAAAGATAATGTGATTAGGGAATTGTTGTTTTGTGTTTTTGTGTTTTTGCTTATGTTTGAATTAGTTAGATAACCATCAGTGTATTCTAACTGTATAATATTTTTAAATATGGATACATTAAGTAATTACAAAGGTTATGGTGTGTTTAAAGTGTATTGTAATTAATTAATATTTGATTTGTGTGTTTGTTTATGTTTAAAGTAGTTAGCTACTCTTTGGCTTATTCTAACTGCATATTTTTGTAATTGTGAATTTAAAGTATAATTTAATGACTAAATGTGGATTTAAGGAATATTAAGTAGGCATTTGTTAGATGTGCTGGTAACCTATGTTTTTGAGTAATGGAAGTTTTGTTAAATTCAAATCAACCACTTTTTTTCACACATTCAGTATAGTGGCCTGAAGTGGTTGTGGTACCAGTGTGCTATAATATGCCTACTGTTGTGAAAGTTGTCTTGCCAAGAGATACTTGGGCGTGTGTGAAATTAATGAGTCTACAGTTATTTTTATTGCTATGTGCATTGTATCTTAAAAGCATGAATATTAGGTACAGGGCATTTGAATCTGTTTGTATGTCGCACCTAGAAACACTTGTTTACAGGCACTTTATAAAGGACATGTCATATCATATGTTGGATAGATGGTCTCAATTGCAGAATTAGCATAATTTCGTGAAGATCTAATTATGCAGGGGTTCAAATGTTATAAAGCATTTTTATATTTTCCTTACTTTAATATATTTATAAAGTGAACCAAATTACCCAGAGGCTTATGGGCGCGGACACCAAAAAACTGACAAAACATAGTAGGGGCAACTAACAATGCAGGATGAAAGCAACACTCTCACTGTGAGACAGAATCTAATCAACATCACCTAACCAACCGGACCTAAACATTGCAGGGGATCGCTTTTCCCTGAGATCTGGATTAATAGCATTCCAGGCTCTGGGAGCAGCCAGAGAGAAAGCACAATTCTTCCTCTGCATCAATTTGCAGGCCTGTATTTATTGAGTTGATTAGTATTGTTGGATCCAAGAGGCCTTGTACTGGACTTATAAACCAGTGCTTCGCTCAGGTATAAAGGGCTTACATCAGCCAGGCATTTATGAGTGAGCAATAATAGGCAGAATTCAATTCTTGACTCAATAGGCAGCCAGTGCAAACTGTGTCTGGCCTCTCACATATGATAACTCCTGTTGAGTCCAATGATCACTTTGACTGTACTATTTTGCTAAGTTTGCAATCTAGCGCTGTCAGATTTGGTGATGCCCACCAACAAGGTACTGCAGTAGTGAATTTATGACCCTATAATTTCTCTCGATATGGTCTCACAGCTGACTTGGGAGATGTGTGGACAAAGCTGTGCTAGAAGCTTAACATAGTAGGCAATGGAAGAGACCAGGCTATTCGCATGAGCTCGCATTTTGAGGTTCTTATCCAGATAAACTCCCAACATTTTCTCTTTGTCTTTCGATTTTATGTTGCATCCTGCCACATGAAACTCAGTGTATTCAGTCAGTACCCATCTTCCGTAATTTAGTCTCTGCACCCACTACCATGAGTTTGGTCTTTTCTTTGTTCAATACAAGACCATTATTTATCATCCAGGTTTGTATAAGATGATATATTTTATTGATAGTCTGTTTGTCCTCTAGATGATTGCCAGACATTTGTATGACACATTGCATGTCATCGGCGTAACTTGTAAAGCCAACACCGGTTTCTTCAAGGAGATTGAAAAAAGGGACAGTAAAAATATTATAAAGTGAGGTGGGTAGACAAGCCCCTTGTGGAACTCTGAAGGCCAGGAGCGAAAAGGTTCAGCTTCTGCCTCCTTGCTACACAACCTGTTGTTAAAGAATGAACTAACCCAGAGGGCAACACTTTCAGAGAAACCTGCAACATCCTTGAGCCTGGTGACCAACAACCTGTGGCCCACCAGTTCAAAAGCTGCAGATAAATCAAGCAACATGAGCATTGTGGTTTGCCCCCTGTCCAAGATCTGTAGTAGTCTCGATTTCAGATTATACAGGGCTGCTCCCGTCCCATGCCCCTGCTTGAACCCTGACTGCCATTTGTTAAGAATCTCATGAGCATTCAGGTGTGTTGAGATTTGAATATACGCTACACGGTCCAAAATTTCAATCAGAAACAGCATGTTAGCAATAGGCCAGTAGTTCATTGGTGTTTCAGGGTCCAAACCTGGCCTTTTTAATGACAATGTTATCCAGGCTTTTTTAGACTTGTGGGAACGTTATTTTCTCTAAAAGATGCATTAACACATTTTCAAAGAATGCTTATCAGCGTAGGGGTACAAGCCTTTATGACCATTGCCAAACATCCCATTTTCAACAGGTTGGTTTAAGGTTATCAATGAGTAGGCCAAGTTCCAATTCTTAAATAGGTTTAAAATAGAACTGATTGGTTGGTATATTGTATGTACATACTACCACATCTGGAGTATCTCCTACTTGTTTATTAGTTATTTTACTAGTCTCAATATTGTGCTTTATTCGGTTGAGCTTTTCTAGCGTGGCTTCCTGAATAGACGAGCACCAGGCAGCATCATGAACAATTGTGTCTACTTTATTCGTACAAGGTTGTTGCAATCTTTAAAAGTTCTTTAGACTCGGATTGAACTTTGTTGATCCTAGAGTCAACGGAGGATTTTATTTCCGCTATGACTGTTGTTTAAAATATATTAGCCGTCCTCATATAAGCTTCCCTGCCTGAAGTGTCCTGGGAGGCTCTCCAAGTGTAAACACGGTTTGTTTCAGTTGTTTTAAGTTTTTGAAGTTCTGGGGACAACAAGGTGTTCCCCATTCTCTCCACAACCTGTTATGTTATGTTACTTGGCATTTATATAGCGCCTTATGTATCATTGGTATGATCTCAAAGCACTGGTAGGTTGAACACCCTCGTGAACCGCAGTTCAGTCAGTAGAGAGAGTGTGGTATGGTGCGTGGGAGCACCGGATATGTGTGCAGCTGGTGTGTTTGTTGCATGAAAGCTGCTTCTTAGCAGTAGGTGTGCTGCTGAGGAAATCATTTTGATGTGTTCAGTCTGGAGGGTGGACACCCAGACTGAGTTCTGGCTGTGTTAGGCCTGAAGAGATGCTTAAGCTAGCTGGAATGTGCTCAGCTAGCTGTGTTTTATATGGATGATGTGGAGTTCGTGGGGTCATGTTATTATGAGAACAGCTAGATCGAATGTGTCATAGTACAGCTGTGTTCTAGTTGAATGATGGTGTATAGGGGAGAGTAAGCGTAGTAGTTTGATATGGTGGTTGTCAGTAAAGCACCTGTGATCAAGCACGAGAGCAGGACAGGGCGCTTACATTAGGCACAATTTCTAAGTTCAACAATACCACAGTTACGCTATTAGGCACGATTTCTAGATTCAGCATTTAACACAGCGATGATATTAGGCACACTTTCTAAATCCAGACTTTGGCAGAGTGATGCTATTAGGCACACCTTCTGAATTCGACTATACCACAGTGACGCTATTAGGCACACTTTCTAAGTTCAAACTTTAGCAGAGTGATGCTATTAGGCACACTTTCTAGATGCAACTTTAGCATAGTGATGTTAAATTAGGCATACTTTCTAAATTCACTATACAACCGTTACACTATTAGGCACATTTTCTAAGTTCAAACTTTAGCACAGAGACATAGTTAGGCACACTTTCTAAGTTCAACTTTACCACAGTGACGCTAATAGGCACACTTTATAAATTCAACTATACCACAGTTACGCTATTAGGCATATTTTCTTAGTTCAAATTTTGGCACAGTGACATTGTTAGGCACACTTTCTAAATTAAATTGTACTAGAGTGATGCTATTAGGCACTCTTTCTAGATTGAACTTTAGCACAGTGACGTTAATCAGGCAAACTTTCTAAATTCAACTATACCACAGTTACGCTATTAGGCACACTTTCTAAGTTCAAACTTTGGCACAGTGACACTGTTAGGCACTGTTTCTAAAATAGATTATACTACAATGATGCTATTAGGCACACTTTCTAGATTCAACTTTAACAACTATACCACAGTTATGTTATTAGGCACACTTTCTAAGTTCAAACTTTGGCACAGTGACGTTATTAGGCACACTTTCTAAATTCATTTATACTACAGTGATACTATTAGGCACACTTTCTAGATTCAACTATACAACATCTACGCTATTAGGCACACTTTCTAAGTTCAACTATACCACATATACGCTATTAGGCATGCTTTCTAAGTTCAAACTTTGGAGCGGTGATGCTATTAGGTACATTTTCTAAGTAAAAGTATGCTACAATGATGCTATTAGGCACACTTTCTGGATTCAACTATACAACAGCTATGCTATTAGGCACACTTTCTAAGTTCAACTATACCACAGATACTCTATTAAGCACATTTTCTAAGTTCAACTATACCACAGATACGCTATTAGGCACATTTTCTAAGTTCAACTATGTTAATGTTAAAGGATATTTGTACCGTGCACTATCACCACCGGAGTGGTCCCATGGTGCTCTGGGTGAGTTAGTGGGAATAAGCTGGAAAAGTGCAAGAGAGCAGTGATGCTGTTGGCAGCCTCAGCCCAGTGGGTCTGTTAGCTGGGCTTGAGGTGTTCCATGGCCGTCAGTCGTCGTGTGCTGTTGTGCAAGTCTATGTGTCGTTGGTTTTGTTGTTGCAGTGTAGTGATGTTTGTGCGGATTGCTGTGTTTTAGGCTTGTTTTTGTGTTTGGTTAGAGTTTGAAGGGTGTATGCAGAGGGATGAAGTTGTTAGTAGATTGGTTAGTTGGCATTGCTGTTCTTGCAATTATGTCTAGGTGAGATGCTTGCTATCATTCACTATTCCATCCGGGTGGGGTACTGGCTAATTTTCAATATTTTGTCTAGATGTGAGGCAGGCCAGTGATCACGATTCCATCCAAGTGTGGCACCTGTCACCACACACAGTTTCATCCTAAGTGTGGCATGTGCTAACATCCACAATCCCATCTAGATGTGACGCAAACTAAAGTTAAGAACTCTATCTGAGTGTGGCACATGCTAACATTCACATTTCTATCTAGATGTGACGCAGGCTAAGGTTAAGAATTCTATCTGAGTGTGGTGCATGCCAACAATCATGATCCCATCTAGATGCAACGCCGGCTAATCTTCACAGTTCCCTCCATGTGTGGCACTAGCTAACATTGGTAATTAAGTTAGTGTGTATTGCAAGGGAGCATTTACAGTCCATTTACAGTGGTCACAAGTCTCTATAAGTATGCATTATGTAAGTATATGGCAGTCTATGCTATGGGGAGGTAAGGTAGAGTGGCAGGGGCTTTCTGGAGTACAGTAATTGCTCTACAGCCCACCCATGCCACACTCACAGTTTTTGTTGGTGTCTGCTGACTGCTGGCTTCCCCTGCGGACAGCTGCAGACACTTTCTGGATCCCCCTCTGTGGGAGCCGCCCTTTGCCTTTGGGTCCTTAGCCGCAGGGGCTGCACGGGCAGAGGGCTGCCCTGGGATGGGGTGTCATGAGGCGAGGTGGACCAATTGGGTCGCGAGGGAGGGTTGGGAGGCAGGACAATATGTGCCGGGGAAGCGGGCATGGAAAGGGACACACGCCGCGCACAATGTACTTTTTAAAGTACTAAATGTTGATTTTTTGGGGGCAGACTAAGGGGATGGGTTGCACACTCTTACCTGGCCTCATGTGGCTGGAGAAATGGCGAGGTCGGGTGCCTGCAGTAGGTTCATGCCCTGTGTTGTGCGGAAGACGAGGGGACCAATCGGGTCACGAGGGAGGGTTGGGAGGAGGGACAATATGTGCCAGGGAAGCCGGCATGGAAAGGGACATACGGCACGCACAATGTACTTTTTAAAGTACTAAATGTTGATTTTTTTGGGTGCAGGCTAAGGGGATGGGCAGCACACTCTTACCTCGCCTCATGTGGCTGGCAAAATGGTCGTTTTCAGTGGAGCTAGAGTATTGGTTGCCTCTTCAATGGTATAATGATAGGCGTCCAAGATATCTTCGGCCCGCGTAAGATCCTTACCCATCTCACCCAGAGGCAACAGCCACAGATCCAATGCATCCTCTGTGAGCTTTTTTTAGATTCATGGTCACTACAATAACTTTTTCCCCTCCCTCCATTTGAATGCCTTTTCACAAACTATAGTGAAGTGAACAAATAGATGATCTGACCACAGACATGGTAACACCATCACATCCGTTGTTTCAGTCCTGTTTGTGGACACCGAATCTAAGGTATTTCCTTTCACATGCGTGGGGAGTTTGATGAGTTGCTTAAAGCCCAGGTTCCCTAATGACTCTTCAAGAGACCGTTCTTGAGAATCATTCTTATTACCCAGCCAGTAGTTAAAGTCTCCCAAGAATAAAGCTCTAGTATTAGCTTTAAGAAGATGTAACAAGAAATTACGCAATTGGGTTGCAAACTCTGGCATAGAGGACGGGTGTCTGTAGACCAATACTTAATCCATTTGAGCCAATTCATACATGCCACAAAAACATTCAGAACCACAACAGCAAATCATTGTGGGTATGCAAATTAGCCCAAATGCATGCAGCGTTGTGGCAAACGTGACATGGCAAAAATGGATTATCCGACTAATATATATTACATGGCCACAGTAGTGGCCATGTAGTTAGGGTTAATTTGCTGTTTCCATAGGAAGAGCACTTTTTGGGCGGCTTATAACTTCGCTCTCCCTGGACGGATCCTCACCAAACTTTGCAAAAAAAGTATTGGGTCACTCTGACTTTTTTTGCAAAGTTTGGTGAGGATTCATCCAGGGGGGGCAAAGTTATAGGGGGGTCCGAAAACTTTTTTTTTTCCCATCGACTGAATGGGAAACAAATTTTGCTCGCGTCTACAGCCCAAACCGCTGGACAGATTTTCACCAAATTTGGACCAGGAGCAGCAGCTTGGTACCGAAAGCATGCTTTTGCAAATTTGGTGAAAATCCATCCAGTAGTTTTTTTTTAAAATGACCAAAAAGTAGGTAAAAAAAAATTAGTGATATCTGTGTTCGATCCACGGACACACTTCCCTGTTCGCTCCACGGACAGTGTCCTGATTGGCCAATCGGCTTGCGTGATGTTCGTGGACATGCAACGTGTTCACTGATTGGACGGCGTGGAGCGTGAAGCGCGTCAGATTTTCGGTAGCGCCCGCCATCTTGGATTCGCAGTCATCCGCGGACAGCGCGGTGAAACTTTGTTCAAAATTTGTATTTAGTAGAGTGTGTTGGTGTGTAGGAGTGTTTGGGGACGGTGGGAGTGTATGAGATAGGATGAAAGTTGTGTTTTTTATGTGTTAGACGTTCTTTTTGTGTTCGATTTGTCTGCGGACATCACAGGTGTTCTGAAATGTCCTAAATAAACTGAATGGGGGGTGTTCTGAGGACTCAATATGTGTCCGTTTTGTTCGCAAGCAAACTGAAACTGTTCTAGGAACACTTGCAGTGTCCTGAAATGTTCGCAAATAAACAAAATGGGGGTGTCCTGAGGACGCTGTCCGTATTGTTCATTGTCAAGTTGAATATGTTCTAGGAACATCGCGGTGTCCTGAAATGTTCGCAAATACACAAAATGGGGGTGTTCTGAAGACGTTGTCGAACATTCGCTGTGTCGTGAAATGTTCGCAAATATGAATGGGGGTTGTGGCTGACAAGTTGAATGTTTTCTAAGAACACTCGCGGTGACCTGAAATGTTCGCAAATAAACAAAATGGGGGTGTCCTGAGGACGCTGTCCGTATTGTTCTCTGTCAAGTTGAATGTGTTCTAAGAACACTTGCGGTGTCCTGAAATGTTCGCAAATAAACAAGATGGTGGTGTTCTGAAGACGCTTCTAAGAACACTCGCGGTGTCCGGGGAATGTTCGTAGGGGGTGTCCTGAAGACGCTGTCCATATTGTTCTCTGTCGAGTTGAATGTGTTCTAAGAACACTCGCGGTGTCCTGAAATGTTCGAAATAAACAAAATGGGGGTGTTCTGAAGACGTTTCTAAGAACACTCCCGGTGTCCTGGAATGTTCGTAGGGGTTGTCCTGAAGTCGTAGTCCGTATTGTTCGCTGGCAAGTTGAATGTGTTCTAAGAACACTCGCAGTGTCCTGAAATGTTCGCAAATAAACAAAATGGAGGTGTCCTGAGGACGCTGTCCGTATTGTTCTCTGTCAAGTTGAATGTGTTCTAAGAACTCTCGCGTTGTTCTGAAATGTTCGTAGGGGGTGTCCTGAAGATGCTGTTCGTATTGTTCTCTGTCAAGTTGAATGTGTTCTAAGAACACTCGCGGTATCCTGAAATGTTCGCAAATAAACAAAATGGGGGTGTTCTGAAGACGTTTCTAAGAACACTCGCGGTGTCCTGGGAATGTTCGTAGGGGGTGTCCTGAAGGCGTAGTCCGTATTGTTCGCTGGCAAGTTGAATGTGTTCTAAGAACACTCGAGTGTCCTGAAATGTTCGCAAATAAACAAAATGGGGGTGTCCTGAGGACACTGTCCGTATTGTTCATTGTCAAGTTGAAAGTGTTCTAAGAACTATCGCGTTGTTCTGAAATGTTCGTAGGGGGTGTCCTGAAAACGCTGTCCGTATTGTTCGCTGGCAAGTTGAATGTGTTCTAAGAACACTCATAATGTCCGCGGACATTAAAAGTTTCCATAGACCATAGTTGAAAAGTTTGACTCTATGGATGTGATATGCTGCAGTGGTTGTTGCCAGGGCATAGAGTCTTGGGTGCATGGCCATTTGGCCATGCACCCAAGACTCTATGCCCTGGCAACAACCACCGCAGCATATCACATTCATATTTGCTTATAACTTTGGGTGAAAAACAAATGTATAAGGAACAAAGGTTTTGGATACTATGGATGTGATATGCTGCTATGGTTCTCCTTATTATTGTATACTTACTGTTTGGTCTAGTAACCGGAGTACATGTATTTCTTGTTAATTTCTGTGATAAAAGAAAATAGCATGTTAGTATTAGTATTTTGTAATGACTTCTTACATTTTATAATCAATATACTTTTTTTTTTTTGGACCCTCATATTTAGTAGATTACAAATCAGAGTACTGTGCAATTTGCTCAGTTTCTGTATTTGTTGCTAAAATCATTGGGTCTGTGGGAGAAAGAAAAATCCATGTTGGATTAAAAAAAAACCTTTTTCTGTTATGCTACGGTTTATTTGTTTGTTTGTTTTCAGTGTTCACTTGTTGTTTCTGGTTAATGCTTTATACTTTGGCTTGTTGTATTTTTTTGGAGCAGTAATATATTATTTATTTGTTTTGATATTATAAAAGTTTGGAGCAGTTAGATACCAATTGGCGTATTCTAACTGTCTATTTCTTTGATATATTTTAGTGGTATTGATTTATCTATTTGGATATTGTAAATTTTAGGACAGTAAGATACCAATTGGTGTATTCTAACTGTGTATTTTTTGGTCTAATTTAGTGGTATTCATTTATCTGATTAGTTGTTGTAGAATCTTTGAGCAGTTAGATAGCTTTTGGAGAATTCTAACAGTTTATATTTTTTTAACACAAGTTTACTTAGGGTTTAAATACAGTTTAGTTATCAAATTTTGATTTTAAGAACATCAAATAAGCGTTTGTAAGATTTCCTGGTAATCTCTGCTTTAGAGTAATGGTACTATCATTACATTTAAACCATCCACATTTCTTTTTTATAAATGTAGTGTAGTGCCCTGAATTGGTTGTGGCTCCTGCGTGGTAGATTATACCTATTGTTGTGAAGGTTTTCTTACCAAGTGATATTTGACCATGTGTGAATCCAGTCAGCTCGCAGTTGTTTTTGGTACCATCTGCATTGTAACGTAGAAGCATTAGTATTATGTATTTACTATGTGTTTGTATTACTAACGTGGAGTGATTATCTGAATTGCAGGTAGAGCATAATCTACCATGGTTTGCATTTTGTACAAGTCGCTGAAATGGAATGGATTCACAATTTGGTATTGATATATATATGAAGCGTTCATTGGGGATTTCTTCTTGTGTCACATTGTTGCAGAGAGTGCATGTATGTTTCCACATGTATGAAATCTGAAAGATTTCATTTATAGGTATGTTTTTGTTTTCCAGTACTTATAGTAAGTACATTAGAAATTCTTGTGGATCTTCCTGTGAATTTATAGTGAATTTCACCATTCCAGCACAGTAGTCCAATTGTTGTCTTATTCCATAAACACTATACGTGTTGTCAGGATTGTTTGCTGCATTTCTGTGAAGTACTAACATTTGCAAACACAATGGGTCTGTACTGTGTAAGTAAATGTTGTCAACAATTGGTGGTAATTGAAATAGAATATTCATTGCTACATTTGCGTAGCAACTTACACCAACTATATTTGAGAATTTAAATGGTCCAGGTAGTTCTGTATCTAACTGCTTTTTTTGGAGTTTGTCTTCCTTCTTTAAAGAAGTACCTGGTTTACTTTCCCTAATTGATTCTTTTTTGCTTGTGGTACTTGATGAAGTATTAGTTTCTTTTACTCTCTTTGGAGGATTTGCAGTGACATCCTGTTGCATTTCTGTTTGATTTATTTTTCTTTTATAACGTTTTACTTTTTGTGGAACAGAATATGTGTTTAGGTGGGGGGTGTATAGTGAGCGAAGTCTATTGTATTCTAAAATGCAAGGAATATCAGCGTTTATTTTACTTGCATCAAAGTTGATTAGAAATAGACCGTCAAGTGTTCGTAAACGTGATAGTGCTACATAGCTCATGCCTTCTTTAAAGACTGTGTTACCAATATCTATCATTGCTTTGTCTAGGGTAAGACCTTGTGATTTATGAATCGTGACTGCGTATGCAAGAGTTAGAGAAAATTGTTCTCTGCGTACATACATATCTTTGAAGAGAAGGAATCTAGCTGTTGAGCGTCCTATCCTTTTTACTTCTGAAAGTTTGTCAAAGAGTATATTGACAAACTGAATTTTGTTGTTGCGTGGGTATGTTTGAAAGCCAACAACTGTACCCAGTGCTACATTAACTAGTCCTTGGTCCACGTCAAGGTTACGTTTAAGCATTACTCTGCAATTTAAGGATAATTTTAATATCTTTTCTAAGCCTGCTGTGTTTGAGATTGATTTTTCTAAACTATTTAGTCTTGTTGTGGCTTGGTCACACATGGGTAGTGTCATACCATGTACATCTAGTTTGTCTGTGGCGCTAATTTCCATGATTGGTTGCATTTCTTTACTTAGCATGATTTCTTTGAATTTGAAACAGCTTGCAAGAGTTGGCATTAAGGCCATACAATTGACATTTTTGTGGGCTAATTGTTCCATAACATCTGTAGCACATGCATTATCGCCATAAAGTGCATTAATGTGCCGGGTTTTAAATATTGCTTCTGCTTCTTTAGAAAGTATACCAACTCTGATACTTTTTAGAATGTTGGCATAAGTGAGATCTGCAGATTGCCGCATGTTTTCTGTTAATTCTCTGTATTGGAAATGTTGCCAAAGGTTGACATTTACAATGCTGCCAACAGTTTTACGGCAGAGTTTGTGTCCTAATGTTTTAAAAATAGGCTTACCTTTTACTGGTGTTAATTGAAGCAGATCTCCAAAAACAATAATGTGTTTTCCTGCAAAGAGCTCTTCATAGTCTGTTTTGAGTAGTTCTTGTAATCTGAGGTGAATCAAAGCTAACATCAGGTTGGTGACCATGCTCACTTCATCTATTAGTAGCATTTTCATTTGTTTCAAAACTCTGCGTAATTCCATTGCAGCTTCTGCAGAAAGTTTGTAAAAGTCTAATTTGTTCTGGTGTTCTACTGGTAATAGTAGTAATCGGTGTAATGTAAGACCACCTATGTTGTAGGCAGCTAAACCTGTGGGGGCAGTGACAACAGCTGACAGTTTGTTGTTTGTCAATTTTTGAAGGAACTTACTAATGATTTTGATTAGGAATGTTTTTCTAGAACCAGCTTCACCACTGACGTACAGTAGTATAGGTTTATAATTGTAGTATAGGTTTATAATTATGGCACGAACATTCTTTATTTTCATGTTTTACACCATGTGCAATTTGTTTTGTTACTTCTTGAAAAATGCTACTTTGCTCATTGTTTAGTTTTGATTGTAGTATAGTTAAGTCTTCCTTATCTTCATACTGACACATGGTGTTTTCTACTTCTATCATAGCTAATTCTGCCTCATTTATTATTAGTGGTTCTCCCAGTGGTTCTTGGCTTCCTGTTACAGAAGGTTGACTACTGTCAGGAGTGTCCTTATCTAGTTGGGCTTGGAGTTCTTCTTCGTGTTGCTGTTCATTGTGCAACATTGTTTTGTACTGTGTAAAGTTTACATCAGTTATAGTGCTTTCATTTGCTTTGAAAGCATCCTCATATGAGTCCTAGTTATCTAGTAATTGTTCTTGTTTCTCCATGGTTTGAAGAGTTGTAGCAGGGACATCTAATATACTTCTTTATGTTGAGGAGTCTTTAATGACAATTTGATATGATTAATTAAATTTGGTTTAGTGAGTTTAACTAAGCTGCCTTCACAGTTTGTCACTCTATATTTACCTTTTTTTTTCATCAGGTTTCATATTATTTTTGTATGTGTAGTTTTGGGCTATGTGGTATAGACACATGTTTTGCAAAGTATTACTTCTGTTTGGGTAGTATGTGTCCAATAAATAGTTTTTTTAAATGTCTTGGCTGTTGGGATCATGTTTGGCTATTGTTTCTATATCTTCATATGATTTTAGAACTCTTTTTCTAGATTTAGCTGGACCAAGACTTAGCCATACTATATTTTCAGATTTACCATACAATGCAGTACCAGTTAAACGATCAGCTGCTTCATATGATCCACATTCTCTATGGGTGAGCATTTTTATGTCAAGCTGTATAATTTCTGAGATACTGTTTTATCTGATGACAGGTAATTCCAGAGGTCTTGGAGCTCTGTCTTTTCTGCTTTAGTTAAGTATGCTGTGACATATCGTGCAACTGCAGTAGCATTGTCTGCAATGTACTGCACATCTATGTTTGCATTCCATAAGTGGGCATTGATTGCATTATAATCATTGATATATTTTTCTTCTTCTTTTCTTTTTATGTAATATGTATTTTTAGGTGACTTACCTTTAACACTATGTCTAACTGAAGACATGAGGTTGTTCACTTGACCTGTATTTGTAAATGGTCTAGGGAAACCAAATCGGCTTTTGGTGTAGTATTTCCCTTTGTTTTTGTATTTGCGACGACAATATTTTCCACATTTGTGTCTTTGAAATTGTAAAATTTGTGCATGAAGATCACTATTTGTGGCTTCTGATGGAATTTCACAAGTGATATATTTTTCAATAAACTGTAAAACAGTGGCATCATTGTCTTGACCAAATTTAGGAGCATTTTTAATCCATAAAAGCATGCGGATATGTGGTGCTCCTCTGGCTTGGTATTCATTTCTCCAAAAGAAGTGTTGCACTTCTCCAAGGGGAGGAACAGTTTTATTACAAATAAAATGTAGCATACCAATGAAGCGATGGTGAAAATATCTTGAAACATTAACAGGATCCAAAGAACAAAGTTCTCCAGGTGTTAGTATATCTATGTTTGTTTTATTTTTATTTGATATGCGTAGGAAATCATGTAAATCTTCCCATGCATATTCTGCAAAACTTAATGTAACAAACCAAGTGGGTGGGCCAAGGTTTCTGATCATACAACGTACATCTCCATGACGTCGAAACCAGTACTCTTTAGTACCACGCATATTTGCTAATAGATTTGTAATATTTGATTGTAAAACCTCATCCTTTTGTTGCACTTTTTCTAATAATTGTGTAGCTGTCATATTTTGAAAGTGTGATCCTGATTTTAATATGTGTGCAACTCCGTAACATAAAGTTGCTATTTCACTTTCAAAGAGTAGGTCGAATATGTATTCCACAGTTTGTCTAAATCTGGGATCTTCAGAATACATCCGTAATGAGCAGCATTCTGAAGCTGATATTTGAATAGGTCTATCATCATACCTTCCTCCTTTGCCAGTAGGAAAGAGTAGAGGAAAAGCACGCCCTTCTATACTTTTTTCCATATGCTGATTGGCGATCCTTTTGTTTGACGCATTTGGTAAGTTTCCAGTCCATCTTCTACGGTGTCATTACAGTGCAAAGGATGAATTGTATAATGGTCTAAAGTATTTGATATTGTATCAGGATCTAGTAGCTCAAATTGACCAGCTTCTTGTGTTTCTTGAATTATTTCAGTTGTATCTTTCACGTTTTCTTCAATATTAATTTCTTTGTAATATTCATTATTCTCTTTAAGATATTGGAAGGCTTGTCTAACTTTATATAAATCTACCAGCTGTTGCCATATTTTTTTGTCTTTTGTAGGTACTCCATTTACTAAGATAATTAAAGATTGCTGCATTGGACGTTGCACTCCTAGAGGATGCACATTTTCTTTTAGATCTAATGGTAAATAAACTACTTTTCCACAAATGCCTTTTACCAATTCAGAGGGAGGTAATTTTGCTGTTTTTGGTTGAAGGCGTATTATTGCTTGAAATGGGTGTACTGTTTGAATTATGATGCTCTCATACAAATTAAGTTGTTATAGGGGTTTTGGTACTGGGTATAATTCCAAATTATTTGTGATAGCACGTGAAGGAGTTTGGTTGTTGTCAAGTTTTGTAGTGCAGTAACTGCAAAGTATTAAGGGCTCAGTTATTTCGTATTTGTTTTCTGCTACAAGGTAGAGAGCTAATTCAAACCATTTAAAATCTTCATTGTCTTCTATTTCGTATGATAGGTCTACAGTTTTTGTGTTACTTTTATAAAAAGTTCTACGGCAACATACACATACATGGTTTGGTACTTCAGCTGATGTACTTTTAAATTTTAGTATTTCTTTTTTGTATGTGTTTAGCAAAAGGTTGCCATGTATAGAATTGTTGCTTAATTGGTTTAAAGCTATTTCATTCTGTAAATGGCTTTCACTTCCAAAATATTTTTTCTGGATATAGTGAATTTCTTCAAGTAGGTCTTTTGCTGTACCATGTAGAAGGATGTTATTTAACTTTGCTAGTGCTAAAGCAGGACTTTTAGCATAGTACAGTTTATAGACTAGATTTCTTATAGTTGAATGATGTGTTCATATCCTTTTGATATCATGGAAAGTGGTTGTACAAGTAGGTCCTGTAATGCAGGCCAATGAATGTCCTTGTAGTCCTGTGTACTTGCGCACTGGACAGGTATCCATATTTTGCAGTAATTTAATTTTGATTTTGTCTTTGCTTTTTACATATTTATTGAGGAATCGGCGTAAAGATTTGAAACATTGTTTGGGAATGTGACACATTGATGTGCATGGCCATTTGTACACTAGACGTTCTGATTCAGTTGAATGGAGGGGTAATTCGAAGTTTTCAGGGCATATTTTTGAAAGGAGTACTTCTTGTTCCATTATGGTATTATTCACTTTTTCATAACCTCGACCACTGCTATGTATGGCAATTGTATTTATTTGCTTTTGTTTGTACACTTCTTCATTAAAATATGGTTCTGTGCTCGTAGTGTGATTCCATTCACCTCCGCAGATACTTAAGAAGTTCTTTCTGTTGACATTTCGCTTATTGAGAAGTCTTTTTTGTAATTTAGTTATTACTTTTGTTAGTGGTTTCATTTTGTTTAACAGTAAAATAAATAACTTTCTTTTGAGAAGAATTGCACTGTCCATCAACGCTTCTAAGATTAATTTCCTACGATAGGTTTTAAGCATTGAACCTGATTTCTCTCCTGTTTTTATAAGATTTTGAAGGACTTTGTGATGGTACATTTTGGCTAAAATACTTTTCTTGGTATGCTTACTTTGCACTATATTAAAATTTGAAGAAGTAGTTTTATCTGTAGTGATAGCTGATTTTCTGTTAATTGTTTTTTGGTTTGTTTTACATTTTGATAGAGGAGACAAAGTTTTTGTGTTTCACTAAATGACTATTAGCTGTTTTGTTTCAACTTTTTTTTCAAATTCTGCTAGAGATGGATGCTTATGTTGGACACTTTTATTTTCATTTGCTCTACTTTTGCGTTGCTTTCTACGGACTTGACTTTTGGTAGGCATTCTTTAGGGTCTGTTGAAAAAAATAAAGAAGATATGGGTTAGGGTATTCTGGAATGTATGTGTGTTGTGTGCATGAGTGTTTGAGTAAGATGATAAAGATGTATGTAATGGTGTGTGATTGTGCATTGGGAACTACAACTAGTAGGGATAGTTATTCTTGAATTAATGTGTTACTAAACTGGGGTTCAGATGACAAAAAAAAAGTAAGCTAGTGGTGTGGAAAAGTACAAATAGTAAATCTAATGTATACAATTAAAACAGTTGTTTGTTGTATAATATGAAAATTGTAGCGGTTAAGTTGGGTAATTTGTGTGTCCAAAAATAGGAATTTGTGGGCCATTCTGGCTGTAAATCGCTGTTTAAGACATGGAGATTTTTGGACAAAATGGTACACAATCTCTATTTTTAAGCACCGAAATAGCTTGTTTTAACGTTATAGTATGTTTGATTAATAATACAAATATTATGGTGATATTCTACTTACTTTTTTTCTTAAATTAACAGGTAACTTTTTAGTTCTTCTTTGTTCTTCGAATTCGGCTGCTTCTTTTCAGGAGACTGGTCTTCACTGCAATTGTAAAAGCTTCAAATTAGTAACTTTGTTTATATAGCACTGTTTTTAATTTAGATATTGATTTTTGTAATTGAAATCCTTCTTTAAAACCATTAAACTAATTTATTTACATAAGGTACATTGCATCAGTTCAGTACATATGATATTTTCTTAATGAACAAATTGTATTGAATGACTGACTGTAGCAAAAGAAAATATCTTTACTATGTCTTGTGAAATTTATAATATACCAGTGAATACCACTATTTCTGTAAGTAAGCTGTTCTAGGTAATAGCGCCTCAATGTCATGTCTAAATTAAAGTAATTAAGTAAATAAATAAATAAAAACAAAAAAATATGAAATTGTATAAGTATTTTTTTAAAGATTTAAACAGATTGTCCTTGCATGCAATTTTGTTTGAATGTATGTTGTCTATATATTTCATTTAAAAAATGTTAGTTTAACATGATTTGAGTGTGTGTGTGTATAAAGAAAGTAAATAGTATACAGGTTTATAAGTGATAGTTGATTTTAGGAAATTGAAAAAAATACAGTAAATTCATTTTACAGATTACACAAGCTAAAAATCTGTTTGAAAATGTGTTCATCTACTGTACAGAAAATATGCATACCTGAAGTTTGTGTTCATGCATATGGATATGCAGGGAGCTGCAAGTAGAAATCTTGGAGACTTGTACAGTATTTCTGGTAGATGGTGCTTGCCAATGATATGACACTTGTACTCAGACAGATTCACAGTACATTTGCAGTGCTGATCTAGGATGATGCAGTTAGATGTAGAGGTCTTGAATGTGATTGGTGCATGGTCATGTGATTTCTTAGCTACATCCAATGAGGGAATGGCAGAGAGAGTGAAGTGGAAATGGTAGAAGGGCTGTTCATGTTACGATATGTCCGCGGACATGGCGGTAGTTCGCGGACATCGGGAGTTACATCCGGGGATTTTTGGGTTCAGAAGTCATGCAAATGAGAATAAGCACTGAAAGGGATTGGTCAGGAAAGTTTAGTGGGTGTGTTGTGCCAGGAGAGAGTTTCTCAGATACTCTTTTTGCTGAGAGAACAAAAGATAGCTATGGCTGTGTGTTTCAGAAAACAGATTGTTTGAATTTTGGGAGATTCGTGGATACATTGGTTGAAGGTGCATGCAGAAAGCTGTGGAGTAGCTGTAGATCTTGGATTCCCACATGTGGAGGTACACTGGCATGGAGTACGTGGAATGAAGTGGTTGGACTTGCTACCTCTCTGTGCTACTTTGGAGACAGAGCAACATCCAGACATAATTGTAATTCATTGTGAAGGGAACAGTTTAGGACATGTGACTGGAATTTTTTTGCAATTTGCTATGAAAGAAGGACTTGGGAAGGTTATGGACATGTTTCCTAATTCTCAAGTGATATTTTCACGGATTGCGCAGAGACAAATGTGGCTTTGTTCTTCTTCATTTGGTCCACAAATGGAAAAAGCAAGGCGCAATGTTAATAAGGCTGTTTGTGCCTTTCTAAGAGATTTTGGCATGTCCTCTTTTCACAATGAAAATATTATGTTTCTTAGTACATACATTTTTCGCAGAGATGGAGTCCATCTTACTTATGCTGGCAATCAGATTTTTCTGAG
Organism: Ambystoma mexicanum; assembly: GCF_040938575.1. Classification (NCBI taxonomy): domain Eukaryota; kingdom Metazoa; phylum Chordata; class Amphibia; order Caudata; family Ambystomatidae; genus Ambystoma; species Ambystoma mexicanum. The sequence continues at coordinate 1,271,773,576 of NC_090930.1, read as the reverse complement.
AAATGTACAAAATGCATTGCAACCTTTTTTGGAATTACAACAACCATTTTGAAGTAGGTGTTAAGCATTTATAATGTTTGACTTACAAACACCTCCCAAAGGCTCTTTTCAGAGCCACCACTTCCTCCCAGAGAAAATTGCAATGTTTGTGATGGGGTAGCAACCCAATTTTTTAAATGTTCGCGAACTGTCCGCAGACTTCTTAAAAATACAGAGGGCCCTGCTTCATTTATTTTCACTTCTATTTTTTAACTGTGAAAGGCGGCTCTGAAAAGAGCCTTATTTTTTTTTTGATTTTTGATATTTTGTATTTTTTTTGGTTTTTTATACATGACACACTAGGAGAAGAGGGGAAAGGAAGGTAAAGGGGGGGACACCAACCACAGGGATAAGAAAGGGTGAGCTGAGAGAGGAAGATGTAGAGTCGATTTTATTTGGGTAGTGAGCAGATCTTCTCGTGCTCTGAGACGATAGTCTCAAAAGCACTACGAAGTCGCTCCCCCCTGCAGAGTACTGTGTCACAGTACATACATACAACTGTGACCCTCGAAAGGTAAGGTTCATCAGCATTCTGTATGGCCTGTGAGGCAGCTTGATGAAGACGCTGTCCCACAGAGGTGATCCTTGTGGTGACAGAATCAGAAACAGAGGATGAAGTAGAGGAAATCAACCTGCTACGTTCTTCGCAAGGTACAACCCTGCGAATAGCTCCACAGTGAAATGACCTCAGGTGTCGCTTCATAGTAGTGGTCCCAAAGCTGTACTTACCGTGCTTCCCGCGACTGAGTATCATTTTGCACTCATTGCAGGTAACACGGTTCGCACAAGCCTTAGGAACAGTCCCATGAATGGTAAATAACCGCCACACCCAAGACTCATGCCTAGTGCGGGTAGTAGGGTTTTCCTCTACCTCTTTCTCATCATCCTCTTCTTCCTCCTCCGCATCCTCACTCCTGTTCCCCTCTTCAGGCCCTTGGGGAGGTGGTGGTGGTGGAGGGGGTGGGGGTGGTGCTGAAGCAGGTGCAGCATCAGGTGGCAGTTCAGCAGCCAGGGATGCCATCTCGATGATGGTGTAATCTGCAGGTGGCAGCACAAATCGCTGTGTTTCGAAGAATAGCCAGAAACACAATGAGAATAAGCTCTAGGGTGTGGTCTTTTATAGGGGTGCTGGTGCGCGGTCCGCGGACATGTGCGCTGTCCGCGGACAGATCGAACACAAAAAAAAGTTTCAAAAGGTATGTAGAAACTCAGGATTACTATGTGGGACTTTTTCCATGGTGAGATTTTATTGAAAAATATTATGGATTAATTGAAAATGTACTTTTAATTTGTTCGGGGACCCGAACAGTGTCCGCATTCAGAACACGCGATCAGCGTCGGCGCGGTCATATGATCCGTTCACGAACAAGTTCGCGAAGGAAGCGCATGTCCGCAGGACACCAAATGCACAGAGATTGGCTAGCGCATGCACGTTGATGTTCTACGGACACTGTTCGGGTCCTGAACTAATTAAAATTGCGTCACACGTGAAACAAACATTTCAGACACTGCGTGTGTTCTTAGAACAGTTTAAATTTGCTAGAGAACAGTAAGGACAGATATAGTGTTCTTCAGGACACATTCAATTTCGTTTATGTAAGAACATTTCAGGACACCAGTTGTGTTCTTAGAACATTTTCAACTTGCTAGCGAACAGTATGGACAGATATAGTGTTCTTTAAGACACCTCCATTTTCGTTTAGTTATGAACAATTCAGGACACCGCGTGTGTTCTTAGAATAGTTTCATCTTGCTAGCGAACAGTACGAACAGGTATAGTGTTCTTCAGGACACCTCCATTTTCTTTTATTTACGAACATTTTAGAACACCTGCACTGTCCGCGGACTCATTACAACTCAGGCGTTAAGGGTTAACGCCGTCGTTAACCCTTAACGCCTGATTCCGATTTTAACGGCTGCTTTTACGCCACCGTAAAAGCAGCCGTTAAACCGCCTTGGTGCTAATTACGCCACCGTAATTTACGGTGGTGTAATTAGCGCCTTCCCCACTCCCATTATGCCCTATGGGGCAAAAATGGGAATGGGGAAGGGTAAAATGGGAAAGGGGGATTTACCGCCCCACTCACCTTGGAATGGGGCGGTAAATCCGCCATCCACCATGGTGTAAACTTAGTTTACACCATGGTGGTAAAGTTGGCGTACTTACCGCCTGGGTCGTAATGACCCCCAATATAAAAATTAAACTTTATTTAACATATATTAATAATTTATGACAGAGAAGGTGAGGCAGAAACAGAAACAAAAACAGGAGAATTAGGGGTTTCATCATGATTGTTATTAGGTGAAGAAGGGATGGAAGTCTCATCAAAACGTTTTGCGTTATGGAGAGGGTTTGGGGATAATTGACTGGGATATGGTGAGGAGGGACAAGTACATGTGGGGCAATGGTACGAGGGTTTTGGTTTAAAATGATCTTCCACAAAAGTTTTCAAATTATTAAAATTAGTCAACAATAAATCCATTTTTTCTTCTATACTGTGAAAAGTGTTATCCATAACAGGTTTTTCTGAAGTATTTTCTATTTTGGTATGCTCTGTACAAAAAAATATATATATATGTTAAATGTATACAAAATAATAATAATTAAATAGTTTATATTATAAAGTGTTTACCATTAGTTTCACTATCTTGTGACATTTCTTCATGTGGGAAATGTTCCTCTAGCCATTCCAGAGTATTAGACATATCTGTGAGAGAGAAAAAAAAAAGATAATATATTTTTTTATCTAATACAGAAAGTTTATAAATATATGAATAAAATTAAGTACACTTACTATTTCAGGTAAGATATGTCCTATGTACTCAGCGGGTCTGCTCTTGTTCTCAGTTCTGTCGTGTTTGTGAGGTAATTATGTTGGAAGCCAATTTATTTTCTTGTGGTATATTCCATTTTAGAACATAGTGCATTTAAATGAATGGTTAGTGTGTTGTATATATGGGTTACATTTCTTATGTATTAGTACATATAATGTGTTTGTGTGCTTTTTTTTGAATTTGTTAAATGTTCCTATGTTATGATATAACAATCAAACATACCACCCCAGAGTTTTTAGGAAGTGGTACTGTTCTTCGTACATGTCCGCGAACATTAAATGAGTTCGCGGACATCAAGTACAGTAGAAGAGATTCAGTCAGTTCCATATGATATGTATATAAAGTGAAAGTCATTATTGTTAAGTTGCACTACTAAAAACCTATGAAATTCAGTGAAAAAACTTTGTTAAAGGGTCGTTATGGTTCCAAGTAAAACCGAAAAAACTCTTGAAATTCGCCAGTTATGGTAAGCTAAGCAACCATAACTCGCGCCACCACCGTGCACTGCTAAGACTAACACCCAGGACATCAAAGATGACATCACAAATGTCATTGATGACATCACTGATGACATCACATGTCTGGCTCACTCTTTTTTCTTTTGCTGACATATCTAGGCCACATGGTTTTCTTCAGTAACAGTCAGAAACTAAAAATGTTATTTTATTTGTAGACGTATCCTTCAAGTAGGTTCTTACAGTAATTCCCTTAGAGTCCAGTCACATCATATGAAACATATACATACGGGAAGACACAAGCTTGAAAGACAGCAATCCTTTTTGTGCATAAAGATAATCAATAGACTTATGAGCACTTTCTGATAGTTCTGTTTTTTTATGGCTGTACCTTCCCTGTATATGGTCATATTTGTATACATTGTACTCACACTACTTTCCTTAGGGTCCAATCACATCAAGTGATACATATAAATAGCAGCTTTGAAACAGAGCAATCATTTTTTTGCATGAAAATAATCAGTTAAATTATGAATTGTTTCTGCTACTACTTGTGCTTTTTTGCTAACTTCACTTTCCCTGTATATACCCATATTGGTATGTGTTCTTGTGTCTTTGTGTTTTGTCTATAGTAATGCAATTATGTAATACATGTGTTTTATTAGCTACTTATTACATATTTCACAGTACACAAAAATCTATTAAGAAAACAATTATCATTTTATTATTCAACATATTAACATTACGAATATTATACCTTCATCTTGTACGCTGCACACAATGTTATGTTTCTGTATGAGTAGCTTAGTATACTAGATAGAACCCCATAATAGAATGCTATTTATATCAATGCATCGTTCAATGCACTAATTAGGGTATGATATTTATCGCAATGATCCTTGACACTTGTTTCGCAACATTATAATAAGAATCCCTTGTACACATATTTCATGAAAAGTACATACACATGTGATGTCATCAGTGATGTCATCAATGACATTTGTGATGTCATCTTTGATGTCCTGGGTGTTAGTCTTAGCAGTGCACGGTGGTGGCGCGAGTCATTGTTGCTTAGCTTACCATAACTGGCGAATTTCAAGGGTTTTTCGGTTTTACTTGGAACCATAACGTCCCTTTGACAAAGTTTTTTCACTGAATTTCATAGGTTTTTAGTAGCGCAACTTAACCATAACGTCCCTTTAACAAAGTTTTTTCATTGAATATATATATATATATTCAGTAAAAAAACATTGTTAAAGGGACGTTATGGTTAAGTTGCGCTACTAAAAACCTATGAAATTCAGTGAAAAAATGTTGTTAAAGGGACGTTATGGTTAAGTTGCCCTACTAAAAACCTATGAAATTCAGTGAAAAAACGTTGTTAAAGGGACGTTATGGTTCAAAGTAAAACCGAAAAACCCCTGAAATTCAGCAGTTATGGTAAGATAAGCAACCATAACTCGCGCCACCGTGCACTGCTAACACTAACACCCAGGACATCAAAGATGACATCACAAATGTCATTGATGACAGCACTGATGACATCACATGTGCATTTACTTTTCATGAAAACTCTGTACAAGGGATTCTTATAATGCTGACCAAAAACTGTCAAGGATCATTGGGATAAATATCATGAGCTAATTAGTGCATTAAGCAATGCATTGATATAAATAGCACTATATTCTGTAGTTCTATCCAGTATACTAAGCTACTCATGCAGAAACATAGGCAGTGTGTGCAGCATACATGATGAAGGTGCAATATTCATAATCTTGCCATGTTGAATAGTGAATTGATAACTGCTTTCTTATTAGAGTTTTGTGTACTGTGAAACATGTAATAAGTAGCTAATAAAACCCACTTAATACATAATTGCATTATTACAGACAAAACACAAAGAGACAACAACACACACAAATATGAGTATATACAGGGACAGTGAAGTAAACAAAAAAGCAGAAGTAGTAGCAGAAAGAGTTCATAACCTAACTGATTATCTTTATGCAGAGAAATTATTGCTCTGTTTCAAAGCTTCTACTTACCATATATATGTGTATCACATGGTGTGACTGCACCCTAAGAAAAGCAGAGTGAGTACATTGTATGCAAATATGAGTATTTACAGGGAAAGTACAGTAATACAAAAAAAAAACTATGAGAAAGTGCTGATAAGCCTAATGAATATCTTCATGCACAGAAAGGATTGCTCTCTTACAAGCCTGTGTCTTCCACTATGTATATGTTTCATATGCTGTGACTTGACCCTAAGGGAATTACTGTAAGAACATACTTGAAGGATAAGTCTACAAATATAGTACCTTTTCAATTTTTACTTCCTGACTGTTACTTAAGAAAACTATGTGGCCTAGATATGCCAGTAAAGGGAAAAAAGGGCGAGCTAGACCCGTGATGTCATCAGTGATGTCATCAATGACATTTGTGATGTCATCTTTGATGTCCTGGGTGTTAGTGTTAGCAGTGCCCGGTGGCGCGAGTTATGGTTGCTTATCTTACCATAACTGCCGAATTTCAGGGGTTTTTCGGTTTTACTTTGAACCATAACGTCCCTTTAACAAAGTTTTTTCACTGAATATATATATATATATATATATATATATATATATATATATATATATATATATATATATATATATATATATATATATATATAAAAAGTCACATTACTTAAAATAATTCACACCAGAAACAAAATGTGGTAATACTTAATTGACAAAATCTCAGAAAAGAAACCCGTTTAAAGCTCTAGGTCGCTGCCATCCCAAATTAAAACACGATGTTAGTAGGGGCTTGTACCCACTCACCCTTATGTGCTCTGGATTGGCATGAACAAGAAGAACGAGTTGGGAATTTTTACCAAGGTGGAATAAAAACCACCTGACTAGCATGCAACCATTCCCACAGAAATTAGAGAACGTCCCATCCAAGGCACTAGCACGTGTTTGCACTTTAAGGAAACATAGGGGCTGGAGTTCGAGGCCCTGCAGCTGTTTGGCTGTGAACTGTGAATGCGACACGGAGAGGCCTGTTCTGCTATCCATGGCCCAGGGCGAGGCATCCCGGGAGCTGACATGCAAATCATAAATCTCCCTGCCCATACAACGTCTCTGCTTAATGGCTGATAGAGCTCCTCTAAAGGGCTTTTGCTCTTGGTTTATAATGACATATAATGGCCTGGGCCTTATCGGTGTCTCTAAATGCATTTTCTGTGCTTTATCCCCACTAGGGGATTAAGTCCTTTCTAATGAACAATGTGCAGGATTGATTGTGCGCATGGCATAATTCAATTCATCAATTTAACATTAAATGAATATGCAAAGGGTGTCTCGGTGGAAGGCTAGCTGAAGAGGGACGTAGTTATTAATGTAAACGCATCTGAGTAATAAAGTGACTCTTTCGGCATTAGGTGGTTCTGCCTGCCGGATTTTACCGCCTTGTGGATGTTGCGGGTGTGTAAACAAGTCTATAGCCAATCACAGATACCAAAAACATGACAGGCTTAGCGCCCCAAAGAAAGGGGCAGCTCATTGGGACCGGGAATTACCGAGGACATGTGTGTCGCTGACAGAGACGTCCATTGTTTAAATTAAGGATTACTCATTCCGATCTGTTGCTGCTCTATGTTGATGAATCTGTTTGAATTTATAGACCAAAAATGCGTATTCATCTGTCTGCTGAAACGGATTGCGTCACCCCGCGAGGATTTTGTTTTCCTGGTCTTTTGAGTAAACGCAGGGCTGGACGAAGAAGTGTGGAGTCCATTTCAATACGATGCTTGAGGTCCCCTTTACTTGGGAAACCTGGCTGCCTAAGTTAGCAACAAAAATGCCTTGACCTGATGGATTCATGGCTTTCAAATGCAAATCGGCAATGACACAAATGGTAAATACTTTTTTTACCTGTTCTCAAATCCGCGCAAAATAAAAAGAAAATCAGAGGAACTGGATTGGATAATGACTATGGAGATGGTTGAAAAGAACAAACTCTTAAGTCATTTGCCACCTCTTCAAAGGAAATTCAATGATCCAGCGGAAATTTACAAAAGATTTCCTAGCAGACCACTGAGACAGCTCTTTTTAAGAGCAAGGCTAAATCTGCTGCTGCCGACAAACGAAATTTTATACATCAGAGGTATCGCCGCAACTAACTTCTGTAGGGTGTGCAAAGAAACGGAGGCAGTGGAATCTGTCCGTCACCTACTCACATCATGTCCGGCGCTTCAAGAAACGAGGCAAACTTATTTGGCAACTGTCTTAGAGCGCTCCTTGATTCGTGAGGAAAAGGGATGGTGGCCACGCTTAATAAGCGGACAAAAAACTGCATGGGCAATTGCTACAGTAAAAATTCTACAACGCGCTATTGCGTTAATAGCGCAAAGAGAAAGAGAAACAGAAGGACTGCAGATGACAGAAAATGGAAAATAGAGATCTGAAAACTGAAAAGCAAACTCGAGAAAAGACAAGAAAAAGACAAAAGACAAGAAAGCGCAAAGAAATAGTTTTTGGTAAATACAAATAAAACAAAATAAAAAAATAATTTGGGGCACAAGAGGTTTCGCCCAGTGCCCTTGTGTATCCTCGGATTACATATCCAATTAAACAATCCAACACCTTGATTTTAAATGGGGCGAGCAGGTCATGGAGTCACAAGTGCTGGTTGTAAAGCGTTTGCATCTCCATTTCTCGCACTGTCCCATTTTCGTGCTGACACAAGGCGGAGGAGGGTCATCGAGCGCAGATAAGATCTGCTCCATCATGTGTGTGCACTTCATGAGATTTGCATGCAGGCGTAAAATACATGGTCAAAACTAGGCAGAGTCCATAGAAATCCATTAGTAAATGTCCTCTGCAGAGGGGAACATCACGAGTAAACTTGAGTTCACCTTGCTTTTACTCTTTCCTTCTTCTCATTGTGATCTTTTAAAATTGCATGCAGCGCATGTCACAGCATGTAAGAGCAAACATCAGTGGCCCCCTGCAGGCAATTTACATTTAGTACAAAATGGGGCTGAATATATTCCTAGAAGTAGGAAGAATTCATTAATTGGAACAAACATAAAGGAATTCCTTTGGGGGAGGCAGCGGAGTGATGCATTGATCCACTGTGTGACATCCAAAGAGCTGAAACCATGGCAAGGGTGTCTCGGTGTCATGGTAAATTAAAGGTTATTTTTTTGTTTATTTATTTATATAGCGCACCAAACCCAGAGGTATCTGGGTGCGTTACAAGTAGATTTCAGCTATTCAGGTTACATAGAGAGTGGTTGCAGTAGTTAAGTACACTAATACAGCAAGAGAACAAGGTCTGATACAAAAGAAGGTACATTGCAACAAGTTACATGGCAGAAGACAGACACTGTAATGAAATGATAGGAAATCTGTAGATGTCCTAAGGGTATCAAATGTCCTTAGTAGCCAGCCAACTTTTAGTGTTTTTCCTGAAGCTTTGGAAAGACTGGTCTGATTGCAAAGAGGAAGGGAGGGCATTCTATAGATGGGCGGCCATAACAGGAAAGCTGCTACTGCCTGCTTTTTTCAGTTTGAATCTTGGGACTACAAGGCAGAAAGAGTTAGCAGTCAGCGTAGGACGTGTTGATGATTTTTTTGACAATTCTGTCCCTTAGGTATTGCGGACAGTATTGTTAAGACATTTGTGGATTAGGGAGACTGTTTTAAACTGGGTTCTATCCTTGATAGAGAGCCAGTTGTTCTTTCGCCTAGCCTCTGAGATGTGTTGTCTACTGGGAATACTAAGGGCCGTTCTGAGTGCATTGTTTTGGAGTATTTGAAGTTTATTGACATGTATTAGGTAGAGAGCATTGCAATAATCAAGTTTTGAAAGAATTAAGGCTCTCACTAAGGTGATGCAGCTCACAGTGGAGAGGAAAGGTTTACAAGCCTGAACTAGCTTACGGCTGTACGCTGTTGCAGAGGCTGTGGCATTCATTGTTTGCCTATAGTAAGAGCTGAATCTAGTTAGAAACCCAAGGTTTTTACATCCTTTGCCACTTTGATGTCAATGCCGTTGATATTGAAGGATGTGTATTTGTTACTAAGTTTGTTGAGGTTGGCTGCGGCTCCTAGGATCAGGAGCTGTGTCTTGTCATCATTCAGGCACAAGCCGTGGGAGGCCATCCACGCCTGAATGATTAGATAGATTTTGTTCACTAGGGCCAGGTCCGCATCGTAGTCACCAGTCAGGGGTATGAGGATCTGGGTGTCATATGCATAGTTGGTGTAGGTGACACCCAGATGGTGCCATGCATTTGGATGCATGGAACCACCAATGTTTGCACTTACGTGGTGTGGGGTCCTCTGCATTTGATTTTGAACGTTGCACGAGGGTGGAGAGACAGAAAGAGTAAAACAGAGGCAAACCCGCTTTTATTCTTTCATTTTGTAATCCATCTTGCAAAAAAAGTAAACCTATACTGATGAATTCCAGTAGAATCCGCCTGGTTTTGACCATGTGCAAAGGCAGATTAAGGAAAGCCTAATTTGACTAATGATACATACCCCAATTCAGGTGTGTCTAAATTGTATGCAGAAGGAACCCTTCTGTTTCATATAATCTCTCACCGGCATGAAAATTACATGCAGGCATGAAACTAAATGCTTCTCTAGGTGCCCCTTTTCTGCCTTGTCATTGCATGAAAATGGGGCGGAGCGGTAAATCAAGGTGTAGAAGCCTTACCACTTGATTTACCAATAATTCTCATTTAAAAAAAGTCTGTCTGTGATAACTGAACACTTTCAGTCTCATTTTATATAAAATGTAAATTGCATGCTGGTGACCACAAGTGCTGATTACTCTGCAAGCAATTTTAAAAGTTCACAGGACAGGGTGGAACAAAAAAGAGTAAAAGAAGCATTTGCGTCCTCTGGTGTTGCATGCTCCGAGGGCCGATTTACAATGGTGGTTGCAGGTTCCAAATCTCCGAGCGGGGGGTGTACCTGTTCCAACCCCCTTTGAACACTCTTACTACAGATGCTAGTGGGAGGGGTTGGGGTGCCACATTGGGTGTCCTCTCACTCCAGGGGTTGTGGGCTCCGGAGGAGGTTCATCGCTCGTCCAATTGGTAGGAGGTATGTGCCATTCTCTGGGCCCTGTTGTCCTTTGGGGTGTTTCAGGAAGGCTGGGCAGTGATGGTTCGGACCGACAATACCACAGCTTTTGGCCTATGTCAACCACAAGGGGGTTTCCGGCCACTCCTTGAATCCTCTGGCCATTCAGATAGGTTTCTGGGGGGAGTCACACCTGTTCTGGGGGGAGTCACACCTGTTATCCCTGGTGGCCACTCACGTCAGGGGAGTGGACAATACTCGGGCGGATCGGCTCAGCCGCAGATTCCCCTCCTCTTCGGAACTAATTTTGTCGGACAGGGTGTTTGCAGAGATCTGTGTCAGGTTCAGGTGCCTGGTTCTAGATCTCTTTGCCTCCCTGGCCTCTGTGAAGGTTCCTCTCTTCTGCTCCTGGTTTCCAGCGAAAAGAGCTTGGGGGGTGGATGCCCTGACTTTGGAATGGTCTTGGGGTGTCCTTTATGCTTTCCCTCCTCTCCCTCTTCTTCCCCGGGTGGTTCAGCGCATCAGGGACAGCAGGGCATCAGTGCTGTTGGTTGCTCCATTCTGGCCTCATTGGAGCTGGTTTCCCTCCCTAATCGAACTTCAGTCCCAGGAGTCCTGGTTGATTCCAAAGTGGCCTTGTCCCCTGCAGGCGGGGCTGGGGAACGCAGAGGGGCGGGGCTCAGATTCAATGGCAGTTTGGCTATTGCATGTCTCCGTTAATCTCCCAAGGTTTCTCGGGTCCTATGGTCAAGTCTATCCTTAATGCTCAAAGGCCTACTCTGAAGGCATATGACAGGCACTGCAACATTTTCGGGCTTGGTGTGGCTGCTATGGGATTCCCACTCCGATCTGAACTGCCGACTATTCTCCAGTTTCTCCAGGTGGGTTGTGACAAGGGCCTGGCAAACTCCACGCTTCGCTCCCAATGGGCCTCCATTAAAAATCTCTTGGGGGACTCTGATGGCCGCCTGGAGGAGGAGGTCTTGGTGGGGAATTTCTTCGGGGTCTCTCTGCTTCCCATCCTTGTACCTATAAGGGCCTTACCCGTTGGGATCTCCCTCTAGTCTTGTGGTTCCTTCAGGGGCCTCCTTTTGAGTCCCTGTTGGAAAGTGATATCAAGCACCTTACTCTGAAGACTGTTTTCCTGTTTGCTATCACGTCTGCCCATAGGCTGGTGGAGGTTGGGGCTCTGTTGTGTGGACCCCCCTTTTTGAGAGTTCTGTCGGAATCTGTGGTTTTGCAATTTGATCCAGATTTCTGCCTAAGGATGTGTCTCGGTTTCACACGTCACAGGATCTGGTTCTCCCTGCTTTATTTTAAGATCCGCAGAGGCTGGACACGGTGGCTTGGCATTGATGTGTGGCGGGCGGTTCTGAAAATTTGGCTCGGACTGCCCCTTTCCGGCAGTCTGATATTCTCTTGGTTACTTTTGGTGCGGGCGGAAGCATCTGTGGTTTCCATTAGCTAGTGAATCCGTACAGTGGTCTCCATGGCTTTTGTGGTTTCTGGCCTGCCTGTGCCAGACCGCGTTCAGGGTCGCTCTAACAAGGCTTTGGCTGCTTCCTGGGCAGATGCTCGGGGGATGGGGTTTGTCTACAGGAGATTTGTAGGGCTGCCACCTGGGCGTGGAGTTAATGCTCTGATTACTTACCAGTAATCTTCATTACTCCTAGTCCTACTCTTTCTCATCACAGTACTGACGACCCTCCCCTCTCTCCGTGCGTGTGGGGGGTACCATGCTCAGTCTTGGTTATATTTAACTGAGCATTGATGATTAAGGGGAGGAGTTATACAGAAGAAATAGAAGAAAGTCATGTGTGGAGGCAGGGGCCTCATGAAGTAAGTACTGTGACGTGGAAGAGTAGGACTAGGAGTAATGAACATTACCTGGAAGTAATCAGAGTGGTCCTTGCTTTATGCTTGCATGAGGTTTTCATCCATTAGCACCCACTGATATCAGGCAGATTCCATACAAATCTATTGTATATGCCGTCTTCAAAGCTTAATTTGCCACTATCATTTACATTTTATTTTACAAAAAAACTGAAGAGTAAGGCGATTTCATATGTTTTTGATCTTCACTTTTTACCTCTGCTTTGCAATTTTCACCTTAAGTAACACTTATGTAAGTGAAGGAGAAGTTAGGGTACAAAATTGATTTTTCAAATATCTCCATGCATTCCTCCTCCTCCTTTAAATGCCTGTTGGATTTACACCTGTGTGAAAATATCATGCAGGCATAAAATGAATGAATTCCTATGGGACCCACATGCATTTCGCAGCTGCTATAAGCAGGCAGATTCCTTAGGAATCAAGTGCAAATAATGTCCACAAAGCATAATTGGCAGGCACCATTTATATATTTTTTTGCAGAACATGAAAGAATAAAGACAGTTTCATCTTTTTTACTCTTTCATTTTACATTTCTGGTTTGTGAAAATGGAGAATTTTGTGAAGGCGACCAAGCGGCACATAAGTGCTAATGTTGGTGGTTCCTTGCATGCAATTTGCACTTTCATAAAATACGCCCCATCCCCTTTAGACTGATGCTTCCTTAGGGAATATATGCATACTGTTAGCCTCAGCTTGTAGCATCATTCTGAATTAAAAGCCCCAGCAAAGCAACATGAGGAGGTGAGGGCTTCATATTACCAAAGGCCAGGGATAGTGACCTCTGAATGGCAGAACAAAGAAAGGCACCCATCTGTTTAAAGTTTAGCGGAAACCCTAAATGATTACTTTAGAAAGCTGTTAAGCTTTTATGTCTGAGTCATAGTGTGCTCCTCAAAGTGTGAGGGGTCCATATCAATAGAAGTGTTTGAAATGATCTGATGCCCAGCAGACTTGACTAAGACAATAAAACAGGAACACACCTTGCCGAAGAACACGTGAGTCCTCCTGCACTAATCCTCATATAACCATCTCTGTATCTAGACCCTTTTGCCATACCCCCTACTCTCACTATGACCCAACCCACAGGGACCAGAAACTCCAGCCTTACTCTGCGCACGGGCATCACTGGCTGCACAAAATCAAAATGAACTATCTCCAACAAGGGACGCACATCGACAAAGGTTTCCACCCTCCTCAACCCCCCTAAGCCAACCAACAGTAATGAGCCCCACACACAATATAGCACGATTCCCTCAGTTACACAAAATGCTACCAGTAACAAGGGACAACAACATCCACAGCCTAACTCCAACCGACTAAAACCGACCTCTCACGTATCACCTCTACAATGCACTCTTGCCAATCATTGATCCATCCCGGCTCACGGCTTTGACTTCAATGACCTCATCACCTCACAAAACCTTGATATTCTAGCTGTGGTGCTCGCAGTCTTTGGAGAGCAGTCACCCTGAGCAGTCTTTCTACTTGTGCATTGTACTAGAGTTGTGGTCAAAAGATCCTTTAAAGACCTGTTTGAGCCGCAGAGCGGCAGTGGAGCTGCTCGCTGAGGTGCTCGCAGTCTGTGGAGAGCAGGCACCCTGAGCAGTCTTCCTACTTGTGCATTGTACTGGAGATGTGGTCAAATGATCCTTTAAAGACCTGTTTGAGCCGTGGAGCAGCCGCAGAGCTGCTCGCTGAGTTGCTTGCAGTCTTTGGAGAGCAGGCACCCTGAGTAGTCTTTCTACTTGTGCATTGTACTGGAGGTGTGGTCAAAAGATCCTTTAAAGACCCGTTTGAGCCGTGGAGCAGCTGCGGAGCAGCTGGCTGAGGTGCTCACAGACTGTGGAGAGCAGGCTCCCTGAGCAGTCTTTCTACTTGTGCATTGCACTGGAGGTGTGGTCAAAAGATCCTTTAAAGACCTGTTTGAGCCTCGGAGTGGCCGCGGTGCTGCTTGCTGAGGTGCTCACAGTCTGTGACAGTCCGCGGCCGACCGCGGCTCGTGCTCAATCCAAAGAAATGTTCTTGCTGCCCCGAGTTGAGGAAGGTCACTGGCTTAGAAGCCAACATATGCGCAGGGAAGATAGCGGTCTGGAGCACCGCAGCCCACTCAAACCCCCACTGTGCCAAAAAAACTAGCGGTGGGGCTGACTGAGAAAGTTCTGCAAGACAACTACTCATTTACCCTGATGACAGGGAACGCTGATGCTGCCGGGGAGCCCTACGCTCCTACTACAAACACAACTCTCATGGTAGGGGTATCGTCCCCCAATTTCTTGAACATCTTTGAATTACCAGAGCTATCGCAATATGCATCTGAAGACTCGGAGATGGGGGACGTGCTCTCTGGCAAAACTGTTGAAAGTGAAAACAAATCCGGCAACAAAACTCATAAGTATCTGCTACTACACATGAAAGCTCACAACCCCCTTCTGCAACTGACAAAACGCTGGCAAAAAACTCAGCGACGAGCGAGATGCTCGGCCAGGAAATCCACCAAAAACTGCCTTACCTTGACTCAACGCTCGCCAGCCACTCATCGGTTGCTCCTCCCTGGGCTCGAAATCCACCCCCAGGCCTGCCACTTGCCATGGAGGCATCGAGAGACAGCGCTGGCTCCAAAATGGCGATGAAGGAGGAGCCAACGCAGAAGAAAATGCCCAAAGCTGTTATCGACGCGAAAAACCTACGGGAGCAGAAAGGGATGAGTGTTGTTGTGAGCGAACCAGAAGGAAACCACCCGATCAGTACTCAAGCAAACCAGGTGACAAAGAACAAATTTTAAAATAAATGACGTAAATTATTCACCATACAGTCCAAAAGAACTTCCAGAGCACCCCTTTGAACCCGAGACTGCCAGTTCACTGACTTGCGACCATGAAGCAGTGTTTGAGGAGATAAGTGCGGACCTCACGAAGCCTACGTACATCCACAATCCTCTCCGCGTGTGACCATTGCCATTGAAATCCATCCAGTCAGCGCCACAGCGGACCTGATTAGTCCTCCAAACAGCTTCAGAGCCCTCGAAGACACCATGCTAACAAATTACTGCTCTTACTATACAATAGAGTCTTTGGATGATGATGCAAACCTGATAACACCCAGAGGTGAATCACCGAACTTACTCCAGCAAAAAAATGATAAACATTTGAAATTAAACCAAAACAACACTAAGAGGCCTACGAAATCTCCTCTACCTAAAGACATAAGAGCACCTAGAAAAATATATTGCTGCATTATGCAGGCTCACCATTTGGAGAAAGACGAGGTAACTAGGAGCCGGTAACTCGATCCAACACGTTCCATCAATGGCTCTTACTATCGTCGGGGAATGACACAACCCACAAATAAAAAGCCCAAAGGGAAAAAATTTGACTCATCCCCTCCCTTGGTGCTTACATCAGATGTACTTATGAGATTTTTCTTCTCTAAAAAAAAGGGAAAATCTTGGCAATAGAAAGAGACGAGATCTCAGATGCAGATCTTTTAGAAGGAACCAGTCATGAGATCGACACACAAACCGCTTCCCAAAAACAACCTTACTCTACCCCATTACCAAAACTGGATGAAGAGAGCGATTCACTCAGCAAGTTCATCTTGCTCAAAAAATGGCATCCAAGAATCGTATCTCCTCCGATCTAGCCAATTCCTAAACAAGGACTGAGGCCGGAGACATCAGTAAAATTCCAACCAAATCCGGTTGGATATACAGCCCCAGTCAAAGTAATCGATCCCACAAAACTAACAGAACCCCTTAAAATCATAACATCCAAAATCATTCAGGAAAGTAATAAAGGGAGGACGCTCTCTACCCCTACACAACTCATTCCACAGAAACAGAGAAAGGAGAGCACAGAACTGGGAGCAACCAAAGGCCCCCCACCTTCAATTACCAAGGAGACCATCAAGGACGGTGACCAGAAGTCAAGGAGAGACATGGTCAACCAAGAATCCCAAACTACTCTATTATTCATAAAGTCTCTGAGAAAATCTTCTAGAACAAACAAGAAGGTGGGAGAAGCAGGTATGGATTCTCCCACCAAATAAATTGACTTATTTTCCATCATGACAACTTTGACTATAGCACTGGCTCCCTTCACAAAGTTGTATGAAGCCCTAAACGATTCACTAAAAGATCAACTAACAATAGTGCCTTATATTCAAACAAGATTGACCCTACTTGAACGTTACATAACTGCCAAAGAAAATTCACGACCAGTAATGAAGGACGCGATCTCGCAAACACAAGATTCCACAAAGCTGGTACCTGTCACAGCTTCTACACAAACTGAACATACTGTTCCAGAAAAAACATTTGTATTTAAGCGATCAACACTCACAGAGCTGCCTTCCAACCCACAACCCACCCTATCACAGCTACCTCAGTCACTGGAAACAAGGAAGTCAGTATGTTTAAGCATCACAAACCCCTGTACACAAACACACAAAAAAAGAAAATCCCTTTTCTCAGCCTCAGCAGAAGGAAACTCTTCTAGCGAAAACAATGTCACGCAAACCTAAGAGCAAGCCTCCTCCCTCCCACTCTAAGGGAAATGGCTGTACAATCCTAGTTCCCAACCTCTCAATTCAAAGAGATAAGGAGCCAATTCTCAAATCATTGACCACAAATTCACGGGGCCAGCAAAATCATCCCACATCTTGCATGCCTAAAGAAAGGGCACCATTAAAACAATCAGCTTTGAGGTTTGAGAAAAAACCCACTTCAAAAACACAAAGTCAAACACTTAATTCAACAACAGCTAACGCTGAAGTGTTGCAGACTAGGGGGAAAGACCACCGTCCCCTACGGAAAGTGACTTGATGGAAACAGCTTTAAACCTCACTCGTCGCTTCAGTGACATCTCGGAGCCCGATACAATGGAAACACCAAAGGGCAAAAGAAAAGCTGAATCCCGCACACTTTCAGGGTCGGATGGGGATCCGCCAAAACAGGCCCCAGTTTTGGAGCCCACAAGTCCATCATTCCTCACCTTAGAAGAAAAGAAACAGTGAGCGCTTGCTAAGAACTCCACATCAAGACCACTAAGAACGACCTTACCACACAACAGAAACAAAGATTACGTCACCGGGCAAAGAGGCTCGCGCTGGGTGCTGAGAGACCATTTCCAAAGGGAAGATAAACTGGATACTGAGAAAGACGACGGCCTTCCCCAGAACCCGGCCCGGAGATGGAGATCCAAAGTTCATACAACCCAGAGATCAAAAAGCCTGTGGAAATCGAGAAGGCCCTTGCATCACCCAAGTCCCAGAGTCGACAACACCAATCCTAACAAAGAGACCGTCAGAGGTAGACAAGAAATCAGATCAAGGATGAAAAAATCCAACAGATCTTCTAAAACCCACTCGCTCTAACTGGAGCGTATTTGGAAGGACGGCAACTCCATCATCCTAAACAGAAAGAACACATTGCCTCTCTTACATCATGTGCTCTGACTGAAAATGCTTTCTACAGATGAGATGATTATAGTGGAATTTACCAATGCCGACTCAACGAACAGTGTCGATCTTCACCTGGAATCGTCAGCTTCAATGAAATTGTTAAGCGAGGCCAAAAACAAATTAAGAACACTGGGCTATGACCTAACCGAATATGAAGGCTGACGAACAGACAGACACGAGAAGAGCTTGTAACTTAACTCAAGACACAGTCCGCACCATCACAGACTTACAGAATGCTCCACGAAGAGTGTTTGGGCACACCCAAGATCTAGATCTAAGGAACAATGTAGCCGTATCCAACAAAGAAACAGATCCAGAGCATACAGAAATGCGACACCGATCAGGAGTAATCAGGCCCCCAAGCCCGTTACTGGAAAAGGAAAATTCTGTAGTAGATCTAGAGATAGATCTTTAGAAAAGAAACTATAGAGTAGAAATGACTCTACCAGTTTGCGCCTGAGGGGAAAACAAGATGTTGCTACCACGGTCCCAAGAGCCAGACCATGGGAAAACCCATAAGAGAATGAACGGGTGCCGGTTGGCCCACAGAAAAACTGGAAGATTGCAATTGACCAAGTAAAAAGCAGACATATTGAGTCAATGAAGGCCCTCAAACATAGTCGAAGAGAGGAAGAAGTGAGAAGTTGGGCCTGACTTCCATCAGCCCTAGCAGAAAAACGAAGATCCTAGCAACGAACAACTCAACTGATTCTTAAAAACGAGGTCATAAACTTGGATAACGCAAGATTTACCAAATACCTGACCCTGGGATCATGGAACACAAGAGGCTTCTCGCACCTGGCGAACAACTCAGATGTCAAAATGGGTACATTCGATCTCCTTTGCAGGAAACCTGGATTTTTAAAAAACCATTGATAGACGGCTGTGACATAGCCTTCTCGCCAGCATTACAAGGACCAGCTGGCAGACCACGGGCAGGGCTACCTACAGCCATCCGTTCTGGCCGTAATCTTCACCTTGACTAAATCTTAATCATATGGACACCAACCCAATTCAATAGGAGGAGCAGGGAAGGAAAAACTTACCTGGTGATAAACACATACTGGAACCCAAAAGAACTGCTATCCAGTTTCTTCATCTCCAACATAGAAGCAATACTAGAAGACGCAGGCCACGACCACAAAATCGATCACACTATCATATCTGGTGACCTGAATGCTAAAATCACGTGGAAAGGAAGAGAACTTAACTCAGCCAAGAATCCTACACTCTCCATGAGAAACCAGGGCCAACGCGACGTGGGTGGCCCCCTTAGAGGGAAAATGTGGGCTGCATCGAAGGAATCCTGCGACATGCATAACCTGTGCAACCTGAAAAAACCAAACAAACCAGTAATCCCAACATGGGAGAACTACTGGCTATGGTTACAGGTTTCGATGTAATGCGCACAGTGATCAAAACCTCTTGAAGATGTCATGGAAAATTGAAATTCCAGCTATCAACTCAACCCGACCACAAATGTGGGCCACCTTGAGGTTAATAAGGGGGGAACCCGACTGCAGCTGAAATCGTCATCAAACACTGACATCACTAACCACTCCCGCTAGGTGAAGGCATTGGATGAGAAAAATGGCCTCCCGGTTACAACCGACTACTGCCCTTTGTTTATACCCTACCAAGTGACATCCTTATTCCACAAAGTTACCAAAACGTTCCATCACCAAAACATCCTAACTCTGAGGGCAAAGAGACT
Organism: Ambystoma mexicanum; assembly: GCF_040938575.1. Lineage (NCBI taxonomy): Eukaryota > Metazoa > Chordata > Amphibia > Caudata > Ambystomatidae > Ambystoma > Ambystoma mexicanum. Next base: position 1,271,754,098 of record NC_090930.1, on the reverse strand, counting down.
GGAAATGTGGAGCGCAATAAGGAAAGCCAAATGATTCCCTTCAATATCAAACAACGAGGAAGCCATTACAGCCACAAAGAACTATAAAAATTGGCTAAAGGGCTAAAAAATCCTCCTGTACCAGGAACACACTGAGTCCATGTTAAGAACTCTCAGTGGTAAACAACCAAAAGCTTTTTGCTCACTAATTTCAGCAGGAGTAAAACACGCTCAGTATTCTCTAGTTAACATTGTGAATGAAAATGACTGGATATCGCACTTCTCATCTTTGTTTGGGTCACCACCATCGACATCACTGGATGTGAAAACAAACACTGAGAATTGGGACATCGAATTAGACAAAGCAACTATCAAGGACAAAATCATCAAACTCAAGGGATCCCGTGCTCCTGGGCCAGACAGGTTTTCAAACATGGACCTGAAGGCAAACCATGATCCTTGGTCACTGCTAGTGGCGGAAATATTTAAAACTTGCTCGGATTCAAGCTCCATACCGCCTTCATGGAAAACCGCAAACTTTGTCCCAATTTATAAAACAGGGGACAAAGGAGACCCCAACAACTATCGACCAATAGCCCTGTTGGATTGTATTGGCAAAATCTTTGGTGCCTTCCTTTTGGACAAGTTCAAGCGATGGGTTTCATAATCAGAAGGGCTAGACCCATTTCAAACGGGCTTTACTAAAAACTTAGGAACAACATCCAATATAATTATCCTTAGTATCTTAAAGGCCAAAGTTCTGGAAGGTGCCCCACGATTATTTCTGGCATTCATTGACCTCTCAAAGTGAACAGAGGTAAACCGTGGTCGAAACCTGCCAAATGAAACTGCTCAGATCCTCTGCTGGCCCCGATTAAAGAACTATATATAGACACCTCTATGAGAATACATCTCAGTGGTGCAGGTCTCCTTTCAAAGAATATCTACACCTATCGAGGTGTAAAACAGGGCTGTCCATTGGCTCCAGCGCTCTATAACGCCTACACAGGGGAGTATCAACACACAGAAAAAAACATCAAAACCTTTCCTCCAACACTGGGCACAGAAAAAATCTGCAGGCTCTTGTATGCAGACGACATTATCTTAATTTATCAAACCATGATAGCTCTGCAAATAAAACTAGACAACCTACATGAATACCTGGAACGGAACGATTTAGAGATGAACACAAAAAAAACCAAAGTGTTGAGCCTCGAAAAAAATAACAAGGCGCAAAGACAAAGGGACCTGGTTTCTAGCAAAAGAACGCCTATAAAAAGGTAAAACCTTCAGGGACCTGGGGGTCACCGTCAGAAACAACGCACAAGAAACACCAATGCTAGAAACCCTGAGATTAAAAAACAAAAGTTTGACAAACCAGACAATCTTGCTAGATAATAGGTTTGGGCGTTTTTCCCTAAAAGCGGCACTGACTTTTTACAAATACAAAGTGGTTCCTGCACTAGTTTATGGAGCCGAAGCCAGGCCGGCAATTCCACACACCATCTGGAACAAACACGAAGGTCTATTTTGGAGAAAACTGCTGGCCCTGCCTCCTTGCATCCCGGTGGCATCCATTCGAAGAGAACTAAGTTTAACTTCACTCAAAGGAACTGTGGACCTTAATGGCTTGATGCTGTATAGAAAAACTCGATCGTCCACCAGTTCATTCATGAAGAAATGAACACAAGAACTAACAAAATGCTTCTATACTGGGCCAACAAAAAATCAGCTCTACTGGAAGAAATCAGAAGCACAGAGGAAGAACTCCCGAAAAACCCAACAAAAACGGCAAAATTATTCAAGGAAACTGACTGGTGCAACACTGTGGAGAAGGCTCACAACACACTTACCGGTTTACGCCCAAAAATTGAACAAACCTGTAAACTATCTGGTCAAGTTCCCAAACAAAAGAATACAATCAATCTTTATGCGAGCGAGGTTAAACGCCTTCAAAACTAACGAAATTCTGGCCATCAGAAACAAAACCAAAGAAAGCTTGTGTCACTTCTGTGAGGAGCCAAACACAATAGAAACCTTGAAACATCAGATCCTTACGTGTCCGGGCTTATCCATGAATCAAAGTACCCACTTAGGCCACCTTCATACTCATTTTTGTAGCTTGGAAAAAGATTATTGGTGGACATACCTAATGAATGGGGCAAATAGAAGACCAGTGATTGCTGTGGGGAACTTTCTGGAAAGTCTAGACTTAGACAAACTATCAACTAAAGGGCCTTAACTCGGAATAAGGAACACAAAATCATCAACTAGAAGGAAAAAAAGAAAGTCTAAGGTGGAATTTGTAAAAACTGGTAAAATACAGTTAAAAAAAAAATAAAAAAATATTCTAGCTGTCACAGAAACCTGGCTTCATGCCTCTTAAGGCCCGGCCCTCTCCATTGCCATCCCCTTAAACCTGTCCATCTTCCAACGTGACAGACAGTGCGCATGGGGTGGAGGAGTGGCACTCATAGTGAGAGACTCCCTGTCTATTAGAGAATTCAGAACTACCCTAAATAACTATTGTGAAATCCTATCGGTCAAACTGACCATCTCCAGCTCTGACACCATCACCCTAAACACCATCTATCATCCACCAGGCCCACCTCTCCTCTTTCAAAGAAGACCTCTTCCACAACCATGGCACCCACATCGAACCCACCACCAAATCCATCATCCTTAGGGACCTCAATTTAGGACTCAATGGCCAAACTGACACAACAGCCCCATTGTTAGCCAACTTGCTCAATGCTCTAGGCTTCCTACACCGTGTCAACACACCCACTCATATCATATGCCGCACGCTGGATTGAACTAAAGAACTCAACGGCCAAGTTTCCATCTGCTTCAACAGTCCTTGTCCTTGGTCAGACCATCACATAGTACACTTCTCTATCTCACCTACTAAAAACAGCAAACTGACCTCACTCTTGCTGACCCCCACCTTGGCCCACAGCTCCAAAAACCTTGTGAAGGAGCGCATTGCCCCCTGCTCTGTACTCTTTGACCAAACACTCATCACTCTAATGACCCTACTGCACTCACCAAACTGTACTCCAAAACACTGAATACAGCCATTGATTCCATTGCCTGTTAAAGCAACCCAAAGCCAGACCTACTGTTCTTAGAAATTCCTGGTTTACACCTGACCTCCAGGAACTTCGTACTAAAAAACAGCTTGCTGAAGCCAATTGGAAAAGCCACTTACACTAGCTCAGAAGCTGAAGTTCACTTCTGCAGCTAAGCATTATACACATACTATCCTCCTCACTAAATCAACCACTTACAATACCTGCATTGCAAATGCTAAATCCAGTACCCGAGAAATTATCTCCATCCTTGGAGAACTTGAAAACCCGCCACCCCCCAGTCACCATCACCAAAGAAGAATTGTGGTTCTCCAACATCCAAAATGCATTGCTCATTGCTTGCCAAAATGTACATACTTCAGACAAAAATCGACCTTAAACAAGCCCTGCTCTCCTTTTGCCTGCCTTCTATGGTCCTCATACCCCCCACTATCATTCAACAAATCCTCCCCATGTTCTGCTTCTCCAAAGTCAGAGAAAAAGAAGTCATATCCGTCTTAAAAGGCCTCAAACCCTCAAAATGCAAAGGCGACATTTGTCCCGCTACCCTTGTCAAGGGCTGCTGAGAGGCCCTGGTGCCCTTCATCACCTCCTTTATCAGGGCCTCACTTTCCACCTGCATTGTCTCCAACAGCCTGAAGGAACCATGGGTACTCCCCCTGCTGAAAAAAACTCACTGGACCCTACGATTCCCACTAACTACCGCACTATAACAACGGTCCAATTCTTATTGAAAAACTTCAATAGAACAGCTTACCTGCAAATGCATCAGTAGTGACCTTAATAAAACTCTTTCCTCATACAACCCATGTAGAGTTGTGTAAAGAAAACAACGGATAACTGTGTACACCAAAATGATGATATATTCCTAGTGTCCAGTCACAGGAAAAAACACAGAACTTATACCCAAAAAAATCAGCTAATAGAAGGAAAAAGCCTCTCATCGGATCCGATATCTAAGGGCTAAAGAAAACCACATCCAATCATCACGTGACATTCTAATTAAAATAAGCAGTACCTCTTCAGAGAACCAATGCGAAATAAGGTAGTCCAGAATCCACTACGGCAAACATGTGTCTGCTTATTCCGATCTAATCCATCAAAAAATGTAATTCGATCTCACCTCCAAAACGGATTGCAGTCAATGCCTGCAGGGTTATAGTATAAAATATCTCAAAACGTGTAACCTGGTCCTTCCTTTTGATAAATAGAACAGTCACAAAGTTGATCCAATCTCCATATCTACACAACAGTTAAACTAAATTCCTAATGTTGTTCCTGCTCCTTCATTCCTCTTTGTATATATGCAGCCCACCGCTGCTCACACAGCTTCCCAAAGTGCCAGGGAAGTAGAGATCCCACTTACGTGGTCCTCCATTGTGTGGTGCGCAAACAAGTAAAGCTCCTCCAAAGGTGCCACGGAAGTGAAACCGATGCCTTCAAAATCATCTTAACGGTACAACGCTAGCATGCCGTGTTCTTCCTGAATCTTAGAATATCTCAACCCCATTCAACCCTATGCCCTATCACACACAATACAAACAGCACAGTACACGGTAGTGCTCCGGTGCCCAGGGACCTCCTGTCGAGAAAGCCAGTAGGCAAACCATGCACCCCGTGCACAAAGCTGAATTAAATTTATAAAATGAAAATACATATTTTTTTAAAATAAATCTAATCGCCCAACTAATCAAACCAGATTCCTAGAAAACGTATTGCACCCCACTCAACCTGTGAACATTAATACAATTGAGAAATAGCCGAGAGACCAAAATACCAAAAGAATATTAGACAAGAACATCCCCAGAGGAGACAAAAAAGTGAAACAAACATACAAAACAGACTAGAAAAGACAAGGAAAATGAAAAGTATTTATGAACCATGCAAGCTAATTAAATATTCCATGCTCAGCAACCAAGAATCATCAAACATATTGGTTATTGCTCAACAGGTCTACAAATTCGGTTATCAATCAGTACCAGACAATTTTTAAATATAGCAGTTCAAGTCAAAAACTTAGCTTGGACCCGGAAGAGTGGGATATCCATCCCAGAAGAACCACTGGCTGATCTAATTCGCCCTGTTAACCCTATGGTCAAATCTGGAAAACCAATGGGCTAGGCCAGTAATATCACAGCATTAGCTGGATCACCTAGTGGAGAATGATGTCAGGCATGCAGTGATACAGGTTACCTTTATTTTTTTTTTTGTTCTAAAACATTACCTGATGAGCCCATGGAGATTGAGTCTATGCACCAATACCACCACACCAGCTTGAGAGGCGACCTGCCAAATGACCAGTTTGTGAATTACCTAATATTATACTGGTATTGAGCTACTAATTTAGCTCCATGTCAGTTTCTCCAAAAGAGAAGGTGTCAAGAGACCTTCCAAGACAGAACAACTCACAAACAGAGCCAAATATCAATGAACTCAGAAGATTGTTTGCAACAGGAAACCAGGCAAAGGATATAACTTTGCCGAACATTTGTAATAATTGTGAATAGACCTCTATGCTGAAATCAGGTGCCAGATAGATAGCCATTTTTGCAGAATCTAAATATATAAAGCATGGAAAAGACTTCACAGCATCTGAGTTCATGTGTATATGGAAACATACCTCAAATACCCCAAAGCAAATGTGCCATTTGAGATCGTGTACACAAACATTCTATGGCGGACAGTTGCAATAGTGCAAGAGGCATCTTTTGCACCACCAAACTGAGTTCAAAGCCAGGTGAGTAAATTCAAAGGAGCGCTGATGTGACACTGTCGGATAGAGATACATTAAATCGAAGACTAAAGTAGGAAGCCGTTAGTGCTGTGTGCTCACATACTGAGTCAATAGACTCATGAAATCCATGAAAAGTGCAGATTAAATAAATCAGGTTGTTAGAGTTGTGCATATCCTTTATTGATCTCGAACAAAATTGTCTCTGTAGCAGACACTTTAAAACAGGCCAATGCATTTGTCAAATATCTCCTTTATCAGGGCCACACTCAGGGATGTCCTTTAGGGCTCCGCAGGGGTTACACTCACGACCACTGAGGTCTCCCTTGCTACCCCTGTGGTCTCCCTTGCTACCCCTAAAAAAAAAAGGTTTTTCAAAACATTTTCTTTTACAAATAAATCCTCCTGTGCTGTGGCCAATGTCATGTGATTCTTTGTTTCTAGATTGGCTGACTTTCTTGTTCAGGTTTCTTTAAAAAAAACAGGAGGTACCACAAGACTTTGAGCAGTGACCCTAAATAAGAAAGAAGAGGAATAACAAATAATTTGTCTTTCTGGAATTCTATACAATAATTGCTAGACTCATTAAAGGTTTATTTCAGGCACACTTCAGGGGGTGAGTCACTGATTTAGTCTGTTCTAAAACACCTCAAATTGACAATGCAGACAAAATCCTCCAAAAAGCATTCCGAGTAGAATAAGATCCATTTCAGACAATGTATTGTGCTTTTCACAAGTTGCAATTCTAGCATGTTTTTTTCTGCCGAAACATATGGTGATCCATTCTTGTATGAAATGTATCTCACGCTACAGTGATATTGTAAAAATATTTTTCATAGTGTACTTAGAAACAATGCCATGTCATGCCACTTCCTATTTTGTCAAGGGGTAAACAGCCGTGTTCCATCGATTTCCGTTATGTCACTTCGGGGTGGGGGTCAAATGACATCACTTCCTGTGATGCCATCAGGGAGTCAAGGGTTATGCGATGTCACTTCCGCTACCTTTGGTATGTTGGTGAAATGACGTCCCTGGCCACTCTGTCCATTTGGACCAACATTTGCCACTTTTGTGTGTTCAAACATTAAAATGGTGGAAAAACACAACAATGTGTATGTCTTGGGGAGCATTAAAGATGAAATGCTGTATAGAAGATAAGCTATAGTTGTAATAGCCCACCTACCAACACTAATAATGACTGGAACAAACACAGAGTCCCAAGATGGGGCTTTGAGAAGCACATGAGTAACCACCTCCAGATTAGCAATCATACCAGTAAGGGTGAAGGAGCAGGTGTAATGGTAAATATGTGACATCCAGTATCAACATCTTTCTTCCAGCTTCCTTCAAGTCAAAAGAGAGGACGTGGAAGTTAAGAGAGTGGGTGTATAACAAAGAGCCGTGGACAAGATGGAGAACCTCCCCGATAAGGAAGATTTTCTGTCCTCTCCAATAATGTGTAATGGGGCCAGTCGTCCATCAGGCTACATAAACAACTACTGTAAATGAGGAGGAGGAGTCAAGACAGAAAATGACACACAGAAGGCATAGGGAGGAACTGAGAATGTCAGCCTGCGGATTGCGTAATGTAGACAGGTAAGCACCATTAAAACGAAGAAAGCCTGCACCAAGGATAAGAAGCACCATATTTATTGCACTAACCCATCTCAAGGAGTACATTTTCTGAACCTGTCCCAGAACACTCCTTCCCCTCCCCCTATTAAGAACCTGGGGTTTGGGGGTGTAGACAGTTAGGAGATCCCCAATTCCCTGTACATTTGTAAGGAACAACCCTTCCAGTTACCAGCAGCCAAGAATCAAAATATCAAAATACCATGCTGGGATTCTGCCAGGCCTATTCAGACAATGGGAAATCCCCATCCCTGCTATTCCCTCCCTCAGTATGGAAAATCCTCATCAATTTCAACAGTACCACATTCCCACTTCTGTCTGGGTAGGATCAAGTTACCCAAAGACCCAGTCATAAGAGGGGTGAGCTGCATTCCTGAACTGTCTCCCTCTCAATAGCAGTACCCCCACACCCATCCAGAAAATCCGATAGAAGAAAAAAATGGTTTCTGACGCCATGAGGGTAATATTCACCATGATTGCCATTTTGGAATTTCCAATGCATGTGAATCCAAGTTGCACTACTTCCACCTGGTGAATATGGGCCCTAAACATGGATTAGGGCCTCTAAGGGAGAGAGAAAGATGCACAAAAGCAAATCAAGCCTCCTTTGCCTATGGTCTTCCCCTTCCTGTAATGGCTTGACAGGCTGGAGAATGATGGTCTGGAAGGCTGTACAGAGCCATGCCAGAGGTTAAGATTAATTCTAAACCTTCCAGTCATTACCTCCTTTGTTTTGCTTAAAAAAAAAACAATTTTGGTAGCAAATTGCAGACAGAGCTGCACCAATGTCCTCCCACCCCTACACAACTGATACTATAAACAAGTGGTCGAATGAAATACTTGCTGACTTTGTCCACCTTTCAACATTCCTGGACTGGTACAACTGGAGTCACCCATGTCAAAATCAGAGGTACCAACTGTGGAATGAGCACAGAACATTAGGATTGGATTAGCATCTAGAGAATAATATAAAATGTCAGATTTTATTGGACAAACTGAAATATTATGCAGCAATGAAATAAAACATTAGCCTTTGAAGACACAGAGACATTAATAATTTGGCAGAAAGAAAATGTGAGGGGGGAGACTATCTGAGAGTTTTACATCCGAGTCTAGCATGCACAGAATGAACATTTGCTCGTCTTACCTAACAGACATAAACCTGCACTACAGAACCCTTAGCTTACAAACTCAGCAGTTACAAATATTTCACTGCTTAAAAAGATTTGCATTTATATAGTTAAATCAGTTGGATCTTTTTTGCATTTCCACAAATGTGAAGCATGGTTCCTAAAAAGGGGGGCTTGTGAGTTTAAAATATGGATATTTCCGTTCAAAGTAAAGTATCTCGGAGTGCAGGGTGTTAAAGTACAGAGGAAGTGTTATAGTCATTCCACAGGTACACTTTCATTGCTAAAAATATCTACACCAAAAACTCACATTTTCAGATCTTGGCTGCCTGTACTGAAGGCTCAATGCTGACTTACGGCAGTGCCTCTAACACTTAGGAGTTAATTTTGTTCCGTAACATAAATTGCACGGGTAGGACTGCTTACCTTTGCACTTACGTGCAAACAGGTCCCCTCTGTGAAGTGCAAAGGAGAAGTGTAAAGAGACAGTGGAAGTCTCTCTACACCTATCTATTGCACTCCGCAGGGCAAATTGAGAATATGCCACCTGCAATGTACGCATGTATGACTTCTATTTCTTGTCAAGGGAGGTGTGACAAATTGCAGGAATTCGTCCCTTCTGCCCGAGGGGGATCCCCCCCCCCCTTTGAGGCTAGGGAGATGAGCCTGCTCTGCAAGAATCTCCCTAGGGGTAGAGACAAGTGGGACCGCCAGCGTTACCGCCAAAGTCGTGATCAGGCCCACAGTGTCTTCCTTGTGAGAGAGAGAAGCAGACCCACAGCGTCTTACTTGTGAGAGAGAGGTAGAAGCAGACGCGCTGCATAGTGAAGGAGAATCCAAGGTGCCTCATTTTACCTGGAAGAAGGAAGGAGAATCAGACATGCTGCGACTTACCTGGAGAAGAGTGAGAGAGATGGACGTGCAGCGTCCTCATTCAAAGAGGGAACATGTAGCCGAGATAGACGCGCAGCATCTCAGCTGGATGAAAATGAAAGAACCAGACGGACACAGAGTGTCCAGGAGTAATGAGAGAGAGAGAGACATCAAAGGTGGTGGCATGAGCACGAAAGACTCGTGGTGGACTAGGAGTCTGAAAACTAATGCTGAAACCATCCAGCAGACAAAACTATGGAACATAATAGTACAGGAAGCACCTGATGGCCATATTCGACAATGGCATGAGAGAGAAAGAGTAAGAGAGAAAAACCTAAAAGTACAGAGAATCAACTCCAAGCCACAACAAACCCTGGTGACGTGGCGCCTAGAAGTCTCAGGCAACGGGGAGAACGGGAGACCCGGGAGGGGAAGTAAGAATCGTTACGGGACTAATTCTAGAGACAAAGTAAAGAGACTGTGATAGTTGAACCAAGATGAGTGAATTCTAATTGTTATGGGATTTATCATCCTCGTCCCAGTCAAAGTAAAGAGATTGTGATGATTGAACCAAGAAGAATGAATGATAATCCTGATGGGATTGATGATACCCGTCCCAGTCAAAGTAAAGAAACTGTGATACTTGAAATAAGAAGGGTGGATGAAAATCATCATGAGACTAATCTTAATCTAATACCACCGATTTGTCCGTGTTTGGGCGTTAAGGTGGAACAATGACCACCAGTATTCTGTTGGAGGTTTTTCCTCTGCCTTACCTCCCACACTGTAGTTCAGCTGAGTTTTAATGCAGTTGTAATGCAGTGGCAACCCTGTTACCACTGCATTACCACAACTTTTGGACACACCGCCAAACACGTAATGAGGCTCTGTGTCTTGTATTTGGGAGATCTATTTTTCATACTAAATCTGATAGGACCTTTATTGTGTGCCCTTCCTGCACTAAGCAGTGTTCTACTTAAATTTCTTTTTTTATGGTGTTCTGCTTTGTATTGTAGTATATCTTGGAATTTCCAATGCATCATCAAACTCCCTGTCCATGGGCCTCATTACGAGTCAGGCGTTAAGGGGTTAACAGCGCCGTAAACAGCACCGACCCTTAACGCCTGATTACAAGGTCCCTTAGCGCCATGGTGATTTTAACGCCTGCTTTTTGCAGGTGTTAAAATCCATGGCGCTAAGGGACCATGGTGCTAATTACGCCCTATGGGGCAAAAATGGGAATGGAGAAGGGTAAAATGGGAAATGGGGATTTACCGCCCCACTCACCTTGGAATGGGGCGGTAAATCCGCCATCCACCATGGTGTAAACATAGTTTACACCATGGTGGTGAGGTACGACCCAGGCGGTAACTTACCGCCTGGGTCGTAATGAGGCCCCATATGTCTGTGGTATTGCCCATTTTGCAGAAACAATGCATGGAGTGTGTCAACTTTCTTGTTGCTTGTCTTAATGTACTTTGGTACCTGGCTGTCTAGCTTTAGATTACAGATATTTTTGTGTGACTTTGTGTGAGCTATGCAGACACTTTTTCCTGTCCATAGGTTTCTTGAATACAGCTTTTTCCAATTGGCATTCCTTACCACAGAGATAATGGTATCCAGAAAGTGTATGAGTATCTTGAATTATTTCATGGCAAATGTAATGCAGTGGTGGACGATGTTGATTGGTTCACAGACTTTTTTAAGAGAATCTTGACTTTCTGTGCAAATCATGAAAATATCATTGATGTTTCATAGGTTTTTTAGAGGTTTCTGTGATTGTTGTAGGAATTCCTCCTCGAGGTCTTCCATAACTATGTTCCGATATTGATACTCCATTTTTATGCCCATCGCTGTTCCTGTGTTTTGTAGAAAATGTAATTGTTTAAAACAAACGTTGTGTGTGAGTATAAACTTCATAAGGTCCATGATCACTCTGAATGGGGTGTCTATCTTGATGGTCACTTTTTGCGGAAATCTCTGGCAAGCAGCTATTCCATCTTCATGTGGAATGTTTGAATAGGGTAAGTTGACAGTCAACTTTTCCAGAGGTTCATTAGGTGGAGCTCATCCTATCCCTCTGAATCATCTTAAGGAAATGTGGTTCATCTAGTACAAAGCTTTAGGTGCCCTTTACCAAAGGTTTCAAATTACATTCAGAGCACCACAGTATCACCTTGGACATGTATTAATGATTGGGTGGCCTGGGTTGTCCGGTTGGTGGATCTTGAATATTAAAGAGAATGGCCATGGCGTTATTTTTTCTGGTATGCGACTTTGGATATGTTTCCCACTACTTTAGGGCATGGACTTCACAATTTGTTCCAGGTTCTTTTTGCACTAAATTATGAGGCCATCACTATGTTCATGGTAGCAGTTTATATTAATAGGTTGTCTGTATCCTTCTCTTTTGTATTTCTCTATATCCATGACCACAACAACACCACACTTGTTTGCTGGTTTCACTTCTATCCCATTCTTTGTCTGGATTATTCATACGTAAACACGAGCATCTTTTTAAAAAATGAAATAGTTCTAACTGCTCAGTTGGGTAGATAATGGTGATAAGACAGTCACAGCACTGTATTTATTCCTTGCACAACAACATTGGATGTAGTACTCTCAGAGCAGTTTCTATCATTTCAGTTTGGATTTTTACCATCTGACGAAGAAGATATGTGCGACTTTGAAAGCTAATCATTATTCCATTGCAGCATAATAATTTCATTTAGTTCAATTAACGCTATCCAAACTGGAACCTTTGAGATTTTTTAAGACTGTACTATCACAGTAAAAGATTTGTTTGCAGCTGTCAAGAATACAAAGGGGCATCTTGACTTGAAATCACATCTTTACCACATAGTAATACAAAGATTGTTGAGTTAAACTTACCTGTTGCAAACTGTCACCCATTCAGCAGTCGAGACCAGCAGACATTGACAGATACACCACTCACAGACCGGCTAAGACTGACATTCATGGTTATTTTCTTTGGTCGAGCAGAGAATGACAGTGATGGCTATGAGTGATACTTTGTTTTTGTATCCAACAAAATGCAGTAGTACAAGCTCATATGCTGCAATGAGATTAGGCGAAAGCAGATAAGGCTATGCCTATGTTACCTGGTGCAGAAGAGAACGCGGAATGGTTATTATCAAGCCAGTGATAGGTGGAAGAGGAGATGGCTACACATTTCTCACTTCTTTTCAATTCCACAAAGCCAGGTCAAGGTGATGAAGAAGATAGAGATTATAATCCCAATACCAAGAAAAAGAAAAAAATAATATATATATCTGCAGGCACCACTGACACTGAAGACAATGCAACAGATAGAGAGCAAGGAAGGATGGGCAAAGTAATGGCTCAAACTGAAGAAAGCAGCGAACCCAGTTGTTTAAAGCCAGATAGCACTAACATGGATCGTGGGCCAGTGGGAGCTACACTTCCACCACTAGGACCTTCGCACAGTACACCAAGGAGATATGAATGCCCAGATACCATAGGCAATTTCTGAGCCCATAATGCAATTGTAATGTGTTGAATGTCTTCATTCAGGGCAACCAATTGTTTCCTATTGCAAACTTTCCTATACTTGGGCAAACTTTGTTGCATAGGATGCTTGGGAGCAGCATGAGTACCTCAACTCTACAGGCCCACATGAGGTTGCACAATATGTTTTTGGGGGAGTCTCAGGCCATCAACTAAAGCCCTTCAGTGACCCAGTGTATAGATTGCGATTGACACTATCCTAGACCATCATGATGTCTGTTCTGAGTTATGTACAATCACTGGTGAGCCCCATCACCAACCCACTAGCGCCTCCAGTATGAAAAAAATGATATGAACTTCCTTTTCCAGTGCATCATCCCACGGGTGTGGTTTCACCTAAGCATTTCAGCTGGCCCTAAACTATCACAGGTGCATGATAGACTGTGCCTACTCAATTCCAACCACACAATATTGATGTGCGTTGACCATTTGCCATTAGTCATTTAGGAATATTATAGATCTGTCACAATTACTCATCCAGCCAAAAACAGACTGGACTGGAATTTTGATCAAAGAATAGTAATGTGTATCCACTGCTGTCAATCATCGTGATCTCAGAGGTCATGGATTGTTTTAAACATGTTAAATGGGTTTAAGGCTGAATTATATGATTTTAGCCGATTCCAGGGGTGGAGACAGGGAACTACACCTACGACAACGCGACAACGCGAAGCCAAATTGATTTGTAAATACATCACACTTGGCCTGAATAGCGATAACAAGTTCAATGTGTTCTTATGAGAAACCTGTACGTAACAGCTGTTGGTGCGTGATCACCATGCTCCAATACTATGGCTGACTTTGAGGGTCTTGGGCCTGCCCCTCCTTCCCCCACCACCCCAGTATGCAGGCCCTAATTGTGAACATACGCCAGCATGTCTTGGTGCCCTCCACCCCTTCATAACCCTGCCTTCTGGCCAAACATCCTGATAGGACACCCCCCATTTCCAGCATTATCACAACAGCATTAGCATCCAACCCCTCATTCTTCCCTTGAGACACACCTGTGCTACCCCTCCCATTACATATACTTCATGCTACTCCATGCCATCCAATGTCAACTTCAAGTTTACCTCCTCAGCCATGTGTATGGATGTCCACACCGACCTTGACACATTCACTCTATATTGTCAAACTGGACAGGCTTTGGACAAGGCCATACCTGTAACCCAACAACCTTCCTGTGAGACAGCACATATTTAACCATGCTTTGCACTCTGGCTCCCCATGCTATTGCTCCCCACTGGGTACGCCACTTGTTGTACTATAATGATCCACCGATACACGCATGCCCGCCGTGCTCTCTCAATCGGGTATTGTACAAAAATGTTGTCCTCATTTGTGCGCCCCCGCAGTCACTGCGACTTTGGAGGCACACAAAATGATGGTGACATTTACTGCGCCCAAGCAGAGCAGGGGTGCGGGGCTGGCCCCCGCTCTTCCTGGGCGCAGTAATGGGGGTCGGTGTTGCGGGGGTGACCCCTGCTTACCATTTCGGAAAGCGGGGACACGTAAGAAAAAAAAAAGCCACCTACTACACACAGTATGTCACACAGCCCCACTCCCTTGCCATGTGGGTGGCTCCCCTCCACACGGAGCCCCAACACAGTCCAACCTGTTTACCAGGTTCACCATGGCAACCGCAACATGGGTTGCTTCTCCACTTTGCCCCCTTGGTGGCCGCCCTCCACACGGACCCTGACACACGTTAACCTGTTTTCCAGGTTTGCCACGGCAATCGCCAATTGGGTTGTTTCTCCCCTGCAACCACGACCAATCAGCATGCGGCTCTTACCTACCAATGAGAAGGCATGGCTTAAATAACCATAACTTCTCTCCAACCTGTGTCGGAACATCGGAACCACGGCACGCATCTCGCTTGAGACAGGTAAGACTCCAACCCTCTTATAGGGAATTCCTCCCCTAGCAGTCACTCTCAGACCGCCCGGTCCCGTGGCACTGTTCCTGGAACCGCGCCCGGTCCCCCAGGTAGCAGCCCATACTACAGCACAGTTGCAACCTTCCATACCCGGGACGCTTCTTTATGCCTACTCGGGAATGCGTCTCGCACCCACAACCACTGCCCTGCACCCAACCTCTGCACGGGACATTACCCTCCCGCACCCCTACGGCAGGCACTACCATGCTTGCACCTCACTAGCCCTGTGACAGCCACCCGGCGTGCCATGCTGGTTGTTTTTCCAACATGACGCTCACCTTGCAACAGGCTACGGCCCCATTACCATTGCCTCCCTCCCTAAAGCCACAATTTACGGAATTGCAGCCCCGGTCCTCCACACTACACCGATGACAGCCCTGCCACTTGGCTTGATTAACTCCAACACCTCAAACCACAGAGCTGCAGCCCCGGCCCTCCACAAAGCAATGATGGCTCTCCTGCCATATGGCGGTACATCATCAAAAACATACCCTCCCTTCCATGATTGCCAATATTAGGCCCAGCTGGCATTCCATGATCCACCACACTTTATCACCCGGCCCCCCCTGCATGCGCCACCTGCACAGCTTAGGACATTCCCAGTCAGACAATCAGGCCTCCGGCCCCCTCACCTAAACTTGTTCGGTCAACCCACCTAAGCTCTTCTCCAGTACTGATCAAACCCTAATCCTTCTACCCCTAAGATTGGCTAACCAGCCCACTGCCCAGCAGAATTGGGAATTACTCACCAGGCGCAACAACCCTTATACAGGACCATCAACCAATGCACTGGTAAGCACCAGCCATAACCCTGAAGGTAACGTAGCTAATTCAGCTCTTCCTGAATCTAACCTTATCCTCTTTGCTTTCCCACCTTCCCCACCCGCTCTTCTCTCCTTGGTACTCTGACACTTTTGTAAAATGTCAAGTGCAAAATGCAGACTATACATCCTTATTTATATATGTTTTTGCTTGTGAAAGTCAACTTGCATTGCCACCACCACTGCACTTCACACACTACCACACAATTGTGTTATGTATCCCATGATATTGTATGTAATTGTACCGAACGGATGCCTTCAAAATGATGCACTGACATGCCTTCACAATTATCACTTCACCCCACCACCCATCACAGCCTTGACAAAGACTACGGTCGAAAACACGTGTTGGCTCCCCTCTCACATTCACATAGCATCTTCTGCTACGTCCTCTGTTTTAATTGTGTAACAACCTTAAAACCTTCACTGAGGACAGCAAGTCAGTTGTTGCTCCATTATTTCAATAACCAAGAACCAAGTAGTTCATGGCTACAATCATTGGTTAAAAACCATCCACCAGCACCTCTACTTAACAAGGTTTGCCAAATAAACCATCTCTAAACTCATTCATTGGGAATCTTGGAGTTTCGGTTCCCTGACAAACCATGCATCAGGCTGCAGGTCGTATTACAGTAACAAAGTAATTATCACCAGTTAGCACAGGGGACCTCTTGTCCTTCAAACTCCAACCAACTGTACCTGAATTATATGATACATGAAATGTACTGTGCTTGTTTGCTTGTATGTCTTTTTACACCGAATAGAGTTGCTGTTGACTTAGCTTGTAGGAATTCGACAGCAGGACCCATTGCTGAACTGAAACCTGGGAGAAGGTGAGGGAGGTGGCAGTGCATTTCTTGATAGTAAGAACTGAGCTCTCTTGTAGGTGATAATGGCCCAGTCTTGTTGCTGCCTCAAGGAATAGTAAGACTAAGCCTGTCGTGTGGATTACTCATGTCTTCCACATTGCAGTAAAATACTTCGATATGTTGCTGTCAGCCTGCACCTGGTACTATCAGGATGGTTATTATACATACTTGTATTTCAGCCAGAGAGTGGTAGAATTGCAGGCGAACGTCATTTTGACACGCAACTAGCCGAATCTGTGGTGCTGACTCATTTAAATGTCACACAGCATGTGGGATTCTGCGTTTGTGAGCAATAGCATTTAACAATTGACTACTCCAACTGTCACAGGTGGTATTATGAAGAGTCTTCTTGGAACTAAGTTACTGGCAACTGGGCATTGAGGTCTCTTCTGGACAACATAGCTATTTGGGCAGCCCCCCAGCAGTGTTGGATCATGCATGAATTCTGCTAGTGGTTTCCTTTCTGCAAATAAACCAGTGAAATATGGTGATGGACCATGACTTGACTGTAGAGGCAGATACGGAGCAGATGCCAAGAGAGCTTTTCTTATATCGGCATGTGGATGGATGCAAACTAAATGAAATAGAGCATGAAACACCTTTTTATGTCAAAATTCAATAACCTGAGCCACCACTGCCATCTCCTCCCATTGTGTCAATACATCCTCACACGTCCGCCACCTGCATCCAATTCCTCATTGTTGCCATGAGTTTCCCCACTCCCATTGCCATCCCACTGCCATTGCCACCTCCTACTCATCCACCTCCAGTCTTACCATTGACGCTGCAACAACAGCTACCTCAACTGCCATCACCATCACTCCACTCCCCTCACAGATTTCACATACTCCTACCATATCTACCTGCAAACATGAACCTAAAGGTTCCCCTATCACATTGGAAACACTGACAATCACTGTTGCATCATTACTAAGTATCTGGTGGGGAATTAAGCTCTGTATGTTGAATACAGCATATTTCTCTCTAGAAGAGAGGTGTACCTGAAGTATGTTTACATCTTCCCTTGTACTAAATGTAGGACAACCTACCTAAGCTTTAGGTTAAACCAAATTCCGACTTTGGAAAGGACGAGTAAATGGGGCCCGGGTACGACCGACCAGAGCTGTAGATTTTGTAAGAACTCGGCTACTATAGAAACCATCAAGCATTTGGTGGCCGATTGCCTGGCTCTGCAAACAGAAAGAGATGAACACCTGGGGATGAAAATAGTTAGTGAATTTGTGTGGTCTAGCCTGATGATAGGCCAGGGTCATGCCTGTATACTGTCCTTAACTGGTTTTCTTGATCAACTACAAAAAAAAATAACAGACGTACGATGAAGCACACTCATCAATCTCCCTGTTTTTCCTGAGGCGATGCTTTATGCAAATTGTTTATGTAATTTGTTTGAAGTGAAAGGTTTATATTTGTGTCTGAACTATAAGACTATATAAAAAAAATTAAAAAATGAAGCTCAGGCTTGTCAACCTATTGGAGAACGTTCTGGGGCTCATTTCCATCTCATACAGTCCTAGCTTCCACCACTGCCCAGACCTAATGTTCATGGACATGCACTGGCCAAAGAACCAGACAAATTGGTCTCTCCGGAATCGTGCATGAGAAACGAAGGACCTGAAACTACAGATCAAAGAAACAAGAATCAAGTATTGGACATTACATTCACATAACAATGAGTGACTGAGAAGGAGGGAAAATCACAGGAAAACATCCCAGGATTGAGGAGTACAAAACCAGAGGCTTTTGTTGAACTCAGAAGCATTTGATGCAAACACAGACCTTTGTTGAAAACAGTCAGTTATTGATTTGCACTAGAAGGGAACAACCTCTTGACGAGTTACATTCCCTTAGGTGTCCCCCTTGTTTAGAGATGCCTAATAAACCAATATACTCCAGCCATCAATGTTGGTGTCTGCTTCATATTAATTGTACTTGCTATCATGGCAATCCATAAAGGCTAGAGTCGATGAGGCAGCAATGTGGCAATATCTTTCTGTATCCAATAAGAAGGGGCTAGGCTGGCAACAAACAAGAATATCAAATAATTATATGCAGCTAATTTTACACTGCATATAATCAAACAGACACACTCTTCAGAATATGCAAGTCTCTGTCCAGCTCAACATGTCTCAATTGTGTTACATCTAGCAAATGCAAACAGGTATTTTGTCAACACACTCCAAGGTTTTTCTTAATTGAAACGTTCAAGATCAGTTCTAGTATTTCACTGTGACCCATCAAAGTAGCACACTGAATTTCACCGTCAGATATTCTTAAAGTATGGCAATTTCCAGCCAGTGGTAAGGAAAGTCATAGAAGTAACTAAAATAACTTGAAACATGCAGTCTAATCTTCAACAATCTAGGTCAGGGGCATAAACACACTGGGCTGCTCAATGGTCAAGGCCAGGTGCATACACACACTGGGCTGCTCAATGGCACATTCGCTCCTCAGTGGACACAGTTACTGGTGTTTGCTGCGTTTTTACTCTCCACAAGCTTTCTCACCGCTTGATGGAACCTGTAAGCACTGCCAGCCACACTTTGTACCTGTGCTGTCATGTGGGTCCAACTGTCCTGTCAAGTTAGAGACTCTGATGGGAATGCAGAGCTATGCTGTTGGGAATTACACAGGGCAGGGCTCTGGGCGTCTTCTGAGGAGCCCTGCAGTGTATAGGGGTGAAGAACCTGCGCATACAGCGATAGGCTTTCCTTTATATGGGATTATTAAATGACTTGTCCCCCCAGTGTCCCCTCTGGATAGCAGACCCCAATACTTGCTAAAATAGGACAGGCGATCTTGGTTTCGAACTAAACAACATTATGGGCAGCCACAGCTAATATGGCAGGAGTCATTTCACCATTTGAAAAAAAAAATCAAGTTGTAACTACATAATACTTGCCTTCTGAGGCGAATCTCTCTGCAAGCAGCACACTCTTAAATAAATAAATACATTAAAAAATAAACTATTGGCCAATGTGAATATACTACTGATAATATTGCTCACAAAAATCCTTCATAACCATGCAGTGGCCTGACCATTGTTATGCCACACCTTGGCCCAGTTACCTTCACAAGCAGTTCATGAACGTTCATGTGCAAATGTCAAACCACCCGAATTGAAGGCGATTTAACCAGGTGGACACTCTGAAAATATTTTTGTAAAGTTGTTCTAACATTCGACCACCTGGCTTAAAATGGGACAGGTGGTTGGAGGTACTTTTAAAGGAGAGGGGATCCATGAGAAGGAAAGCAGCTTGGGTGATTGGGAGCGACATGCCCATGATATTTGTTTTCCCTGTGGGCAACCTGTGGTAGAGTCATGTTTGTCTGATTTTGCTGAGAGTACCACAGATGCGCGGAGGCGGGTAGCACTGTAGTCAGTGCCTGTCTCTAAGTGAATGGATAAGTCATATGCCATTAGGTGACAGCATGAAGGAAGAGTGGGAGGAACAGGGAATCCCTGAGGGAGAGAGTCATGTCTGCCTATTTTTCTGGGTGAAAGCACCAGATGTTCAGGGAGGTGAGTGGCACACCAGTCAGTGCTTATCTCTTGAAGTGAGTGGGTGAGAGATGTACCATTGCGGAACACCTGGGAGGAGGCGCTGCAGGAGCTGGCAAACCCTTAGGGCTGCTTGTAGGAGAGACATGCTCACCTGACTTTGTTGGGAGGGAGCAGCACATTTTTGGGGAGATGAGTGGCACAGCAGACAGTGCCCATCTCTTGCAATGAGTGGATGAGACACATGTCATCAGGAGATACTTGGGTGGAGGAGTTTGAGGAGCCAGGAATCCATGAGGGCACCTTGTGGGGAGTCACATGCACATGACTTGTAGGAGAGACATGCTCACCTGATTCTGTTGGGAGGGAGCAGCAGAGATCCAGGGAGGCGGGTCACACACAAGTCACTAATGAATAGCACATTTGGAGAAACTGTTCAGCACCCAAATGACCAAAGACAGTGGAAGACATGCTGTTCATGGCGTTTTCACTTGTGAAGTAGTACTTGCTTTGAACACAGGGGATGCCACAATAGCATACAGTCACCTAATGAATGGTCCACCTGCTTCACAAGTTGCTGTGTGGTACATGCATGGGTATTGCGCTAATTCAATACACATTCACCTAGACTGGCAGAGGGGTTACACACTCAGTTCTTTCCACTATCTAAGAGGCAGAAGATGGAGGTGTGTAGATCTTATCTACCAAAGAACACAGAATAACAAAGTACTGAGTAGTTGAACAGCAGGAGGAGATTCAAATGCCCCTTTTCCACTGATGGGGGGGGTCTTATAACATGAATAGTCCCCAAAACTAATTGAACAGTGAAAGATTGTGATATAGGATCAAGTGATGTGAAGGTACTACACTTAGGACAGAATCCACAAGCATTAACCCTATTACTAAACATTATAATTGAACTTCTACAGAGAGCAACACAAAGACAATAAAGCTGACTCAGAAGCGTATAAAAAAAACTAGAGATAGGTATGAGGGGATGGTCCACATTATATTAATGGGCAATTTTCATTTACAAATTGAGCCATTGACCATGCATGAGGAAGTGACAGAGAAAGAAGACCTGGCCTGTACAATTCCAGATTTAAAAGCTAAACCCCCCAAAAGAATGCAGAAATATGCTCTTGAGACAATCAGAGTCATTTTTAGCCTTTGAATGAGGGCTTGTAATGGCAAATTCACAGCGGACCAACCAATTGAAATAATTTATGTTGCCGGGGAAAATCCTTGCATATTGACTATATCTTAGTATCAATCAGAGATTGGCAGCATATATAGGATTTCAAAATAGACACGCCACCAACCACCGCCCGCTCATAATTTATTTAAAGGGGGAAGGATGGCTGAATTACCCAATTAACAGCGCATGGACTGCAACTAGTACCCTAATTGAAATTACTGTTAATGCACAACGTACCCTAAAATGAGCAGAAATGGAGAACATTAATTGCCTCGTTAATTATATGCAGATTATGGACACAGCTACAGATGACCCAAGCCACACTATATATTAACTCAGTATTGGCTTTTTACAGGGAAATTATACAATTTATGAATCTAACGAAAACGTTCACCAAAATATACAAACCCCACCTCCCCACCCATCTTTACCTATTTCATACCCCCTCAACCCCCTATCTGCCCTTTTGCAAACCCACTAAAAAAAATCAATGAATGTTTTCGTTATAATATTCACTCTGAAATGCCTGGCGTTGAAATTGCAGGTGATGAAAGGACGTTGTACCAAATAAATATACTGCAAAACCCAGGAAAGTGGTTTTTCCTTTGACGCTCCAAAAGGCAGGGTGCTAAGACTTCACTATATAGCCCAGCCCAGCTCAAGAATGAATATTTATCACCAGTCTAATGGGAAATGCTAGCCAGATAAGCTATAAACAAGACCATTAGAAACATCTTGCTTGGAGAAATCAACCATAAAGAATAATGTCACATAAAGTCACATAAAGTAAGTCAAATCAATGTTTTTCCCTCTAGGGGATAATGAAGCAAGTAGGTTGATCCAATGTATCTCCCGTTGTTGGAGACACTGTTAAATATTACTGCCCGCTTTGAGACACTTGTTCCAACACGACCCATCGTAGTTGATCTACTTTGGGCCTCATTACGACCCAGGCGGTAAGTTACCGCCTGGGCCGTCACTTTACCACCATGGCGTAAACTACGTTTACGCCATGGTGGTTGGCGGACTTACCGCCCCATTCCGACCTTGGCGGGGCGGTAAGTCCCCAATCCCCATTTACCCTTCCCCATTCCCATTTTTGCCCCATAGGGCATAATGGGAGTGGGGAAGGCGTTAATTACGCCACCGTAAATTACGGTGGCGTAATTAACTCCATGGTCCCTTAGCGCCATGGATTTTAACACCCGCTAAAAGCGGGTGTTAAAACCTCCATGGCGCTAAGGGACCTCGTAATTGGCGGTAAGGGGTCGGCGCAGCTAACGCTGGCGTAAACCCCTTACCGCCAGGGTCGTAATGAGGCCCTTTGTGTTGTTTTTCTTGACAATGCACCGCCACTAGGGATTTCAGGCTCTTCTCCTCCAGAGTGCTTACTGATGCTGTCTGCTCCTCCCACATGTGGAAAATTCTCCTCTACTGGTCATGCCTTTGTGGGGGAATCAGATTGAGGCTCTGCCTCACTTGCCCCTTTGAAGGCATCCACAAGATTCCCTGCCTGCCTGCATCTGCTGCCTCTGTGCTACTAATTAGGCCCCGTATGAAGTCCTCCCTTCTCTCTTACTCCTTCTTCTGACGCCTCCCCAAATGCCTAATCCTCCCCTGCTGAACTGGAGGATTGTCAGTGCTGCAAAGTCTGGCCCACATACTGGCACCAACAAACAGTACGAGGTTCTCCAATCTCATCTGTTGTAGAAAATCATTTCATCCTTCTCTCCTCCAAACTCTTTCCCTTCTCTTAGCATCACCACAGGTGTGCCACAAGAACGACAAATGTCAAATTATAGAACTGTGTGAAATGAAGCTCATCCTGAGAATCCAAATGTGTGAACCCAAAAGAAACCTGAGAACCAACAAGCACAGCCCCAAGAAGTTTAGAAACAGTTTACATATTTAGTACTGCAATAACGTGCAAGCTACACTACTACAAACAGAAATACATGACAAACCAACAGATGAGCAAGTGGACAGATGAGTTAACGACAACAATAAACATGCAGGGGAAACTGGGAAAAGAGAAGTAATTTTCTTTTTTTGCGTGTTTTGCTGGGAATAGAATTAGGAACAGGATACTTTTTTTGTTTTTGAAGGGAATGAGGTAAGGGAAAGTTTTTTAGATGGGGACACTATCAACAAATGAACAAAACACTAAAACAAAGGGGACACAAAAATGTGCTCCAAAAACATACTAGAAATATACTACACAAAAACCCTAAAATCAAACTTCTAGAATGCCACAAAACTCCTCAAACTCCTCAAAGTCTGCTCCAATGCTCCATAAAACCTACAAACACCAGCCAAGTATGCTATGAACTCCTTCCCTCACAACCTAATGGAATAGACATAGGAACAGAACATGAGATACATAAACAGATGAACCACATTTAGACTTTAGTGCTCCGATTGGCTGTACAAACTCAGCACATCTGCCCAAGAAGGCTCTGATTAGCTGGACAAAACCAGCAAATAAGCCCAGAATTCAGCCTGTGATTCAAGGCTCTTGTTCAGATGGCACATTATTGCACAAGATCTGAACTTCTGCTGTGAGTTCATCGAGGGATTCATCAGTGGCAAAAAGAAATCCCATTCCCATAGTAAGGACACATCTACCTTAAGAGGGTCGATGGAGCTCGCCGGATCATTTTATACCATTTTCTTCCATGCCCAGTTGTGACGAATTGCCACCTGGCAAGGGTGAAGCAGTGGTTGCTTTTTTGATATGTAGTACATTCATACATTGATGCAGGTAATTCCCACTCAGAAAGCGTGGCCTGCTAGCCTGAACGCCATTTCATTAAGCTCCATGCCAAAAGCATAATGACATGTGTGCCCTGCTGCATCATTGTTCTTACCTGCAGCACCTGCTCTCCAGTGGCATAGAGCAGATTCAAAAGTTGTAGGTGCTCTTTTGACAGGCAGGTCTGTGCAGTACGGAGGCATCATTTACAATTACAATCCCCACCTTTGTCCCAAAACCACCCTATTATCAGGAATTACTACCCTGATGGCAGTTTAATCTTCAAACAAAGGCCATACCTTAGTTTGAGGTATGGTGGCTGGTAAATCACATTATTATTAAAGCCACATCTGTTCTGTATCTTACATGGATCAACACTATGGGCCTCATTACGAATCAGGCGTTAAGGGGTTAACGGCGCCGTAAACGGCGCCGACCCTTAACGCCTGATTCCGAGGTCCCTTTGCGCCATGCTGAGTTTAACGCCTGCTTTTTGCAGGCGTTAAAATCCATGGCGCTAAGGGACCATGGTGCTAATTACGCCACCGTAATTTACGGTGGCGTAATTAGCTCCTTCCCCACTCCCATTATGCCCTATGGGGCAAAAATGGGAATTTGGAAGGGTAAAATGGGAAATGGGGATTTACCGCCCCACTCACCTTGGAATGGGGCGGTAAATCCGCCATCCACCATGGTGTAAACATAGTTTACACCATGGTGGTAAGGTTACGACCCAGGCGGTAACTTACCGCCTGGGTCGTAATGAGGCCCTATGAGTTCAAGCCAGCTGTCACAATGTTGTGTGTATTCTAGTTAAACAGCCTATCCCTGTCTGCCAGCATGACAAGAGGCTAACAGACAATGCTACTCTTTGATCCATTGTGAGGTTGGTTAACACATCCCTCTAACAAGACAGGCCGTCAGCAGGAGCTGTCTTAGGAAATTGGCACACCCTAAACAATAGGAATAGGGGGCAGAGTTAGAGTAGCCTCTGGTAGCTCAGCACATTTGGGAAAGGATTCGGAAATCTTGTTTCTATGTATACCTCCCCTTCCTACCTGTCTCCTCCACTTTTCTTAGCATGAAATACTTTGGGTATGTTTCAAGATGACAAAGACCACTTATCACAAGGACAAGAATTGGTCCCTGTAAAGAAGACTTGCTTTTGCCCATTCACCGGTGGACTTTTTCCTATAAAAAAGGGGGTCCACAGCCCTTCTTGGATTCATTCCTGCACTGCAAGAAGAATTAATTTAAACCTCTTTTGGGGGAGTTGAACTTTCTAGAGCCCTCTGGAGGTGAAGTGAAATTGGAGTGTTCCAAATCAGAGGCAGCAAGCTCTGCTCACTTCTCCCAGGACACATTGAGGTAAACTGATGTTACGACAAGACTCAACTTTTTCTGCCAGCTATACTGGTACCCAGGTCCTGACCAAATGTGAAGATCTCCTGTAGGTGCTATCCTCCCTCAGGTATCAGAACTGAGACCTGAACCTTGGATTGGGATTTGCAGCAAATGGAAAAGGTAAGCTGCTGGTATCCTGCATTTCTAACATGTCAAACTTCATCAAACTTTGTGGACCGCATTGAAAAGTAGTCAAACCAGCTGAACCTTTGGTGCTGCCATTTTTCACTTCGGAATTTCTTTTAACCACAGTTGCTGCATCCTCAAACCAGTTCACCACTGCAATGTGACAGCTGTGAATGTCGTTGCCTCGACTCAAACCATAAGCTTGTCAGCGGAGATGAATTCATACAGCTCTATCTCAACCAAATTCCTCGAGCCCCCAGCATCTTCATTTTTTACCTGTGATCGAAAATCAAAGGGACCCTGGTGGCCCCATTGATCTGTTTTGTTAGAACACTGCATCAACCCACCATGAGCCTCACTTCAAACCTGACTCAACACCTGCTCCCTGTCTCTATCACTGCCACTCACAGCATTTGAACCTGGTTCTATCCACTCACGCAATAGTAAGAAGACTGGTTCAACACTGTTGAACTATAAGAACTGATTACGGTACTCTTGGAATGACCCAGACGCCCTGGTCCATTTGTTGGGACCCTAGAAATTGGTTAAAGCCTCCCTTTCTTGCACCTTACACCTTTTCGATCAAGAACCATATCCTTTAGAACACTTTGGTTATTTATTGCCTTTTTTATCACTGCTAAGTGCTTGCATCTTTACAGTCTTCATTTTTCTGTCTTCCTTTACTGGGGTAGGTTTTTGTTAGTGTTCACCAGTACAATTGTTACTGCATATTGATGTGTTTAATTAAAATGTATATATGTTCATAGAACCTTGATTTTACCAGCTGGGTTTTTGTCAGTGCTCTCTAGTACAGCTTTCATTGCATATTGGTGTGTTTAATTAAAGTGTATATATTTCTATAGAACCTTGATTGGACATTCTTTTATTTTGGATTGTTGTACTATTGCTGTTTGGGTTGCTACCTTTTCACATACGTAACCCTCTTAAGAGTATAGCCTGTCCTCGGCCAACATTACCGCAGAAGGTGAAGTAGATACATCTCTTACCTGTGTCTGTTTCACCTTTATGTTTGGATGCACTCTTGTTTTGAAGAAGTGTGAGGGCTGAGTGGGCAGTTTGCCACCACACACCCTTGTGCAGCAGTCATTTTGTTACACCAATAGCAGGGGTTGTCCTTATCTCCTATTCTTTTTAACATATATGAATATTCACTAGTTTCCATTATCCAATGCCATGGCTTGTCTGACCATTTTTCTGAGGATGATATGGAGCTGTTACCAGAATTGATAATACATAAACAGGACACAGGGTATGACCATGTATGGCACCATGGTAGAGTTCCAGGCTTTAAAAATCACTAAAGAAGTAGCCTTAAATGTGTTAAAGCCAGAGGTACTACTGATAGACGATGCTGTAACAACTTAAATAATGTTTGATTGGTGTGATGCCCTTGATACATCACCGATTAATGGAACCTTGACTGCCAGTATGAATCTACAGGCATAGCCAAGACATTTGGGTATGTGTTCATCCACATGGGAGTGCTTAGGAGCTGACAAATTACAGAACAGTCAATCGAGGTTAGCTACTGATGTGGCAATTGGCGATAGAGCTAAAGAGGTGGGGTGTATTAAAGCTTCATGAATGAAGATGTGGTAATGGGTAGACTTTTGGTTGCCATGTTCAGGGGATTTGTGTGTGATGTTTGAGGTGGTAGAAGACCATAGAGGTGAATCTGTTAGGCCGGGATCAGAGGGGTGTAGACATAGTATGGGTACATGTTATGCAGATTGATTGATGTGGTAGGTATCAATAATATTAAGGTTGTGTGGCTTCTGGCCCACAGAATCAGTTCTTCAATAGTATTTTGGTAACAAGTTGCATGTGGGTTCGTGGTATGTTTGTATGACTTTGCATGGTGTGCTCCCTTAGCTTCAAATTACCATGAGTGAGCTTCTTTGGTTGATGCTTCATGCCTTTATTTTGCTAGACGTAATAGAATAGGCAGGTTTAAGTCATTTTGTCAAAGACAAGCTTTCTTCTACTCTGCAAAATTGTTTTGATAAAGAGATCCAGAGTTTGTCAGAGGGATAGGAAAACGAAGACCCTCCATGGAATTAACGCTTAAAGGTTCGAACTGTTACTAAGTCTCCCTTGCTGGATCTAAGTGGCTCGATGGTTGGTATTGTGTGAATTGTCTTGTCCTGGATTCTTGGCCCCTAACATTAAATGCACAGTTTCCAATGCATAGACGTGTGGAGGGAGTCATCCATTTGATTGTTAGCCAGTTTTAGACTTCAGAGGGTGTGGTTGATGTGTTGGTATGGATAAGACTTAGAACCAATTTAGATACAATGATTTTGACTCTTTGTAGCGATGATTAGTAATCTGGGAGGGATAATCCAGCAGTGAGAGTACTAGTATGTTGACAGTCATGGTGCTCTGTACAAAGGTCAGGTAGGGCATATTGGGTTAGATCGTTCAGCGATGAAAACACATCTCCTTATTATGTTATTGACCTGTGGCTCCTGGATACGCTAGTTGTCTGTTAGGGGTCTAGGGTGTCTTATAGTTGTCAAGGGCAGAGGGCAGGTTCTCATTTCTTCTTGTCAAGAGAAAATCGTGATGTCTGGCAGTGATTTCCCACAGATCATGAGCTTGGTTTGGGTTGGGCTGAGTTTCAAGCTATTTGGAATTATCCAGAAGTCCACATGTGTGAGACATGTGCTGAGATTCAGTGACTTCATTGTAGAGCTGTTAGCAAGCTTTATATGATTTTGGTATCTTTAGAGCAGTTAACACATTAGACACCTGAGTTGTTCATAAGTTCTAGGAGATGGGTGATGACATTATTTAAAAGCAATGATAAGAGTCTGGATCATTGTTGTACACTGCATGCCAGATTTCCGGGACCTGACTTGAAAAAGGCCATGTCTGTTGTTGAGCTACTTTCAATAGGAAACAAGGTGATCCAACATAGGGCAGGTCCTATGTTCGATGTCCTCGATTGTTTTTAGTAGCATCTTGTGACTAAGAGTGTTGGAGGTGGCTGAAATGTCTAGCAGGATGATTGCACCAGGTAAGTTAGCAATCAAGTTAATTTTTTAGGATATTTCATGTCACACATAGTGTGGATTCTGTTGTTCTTGTTGGTCTGAATCCATGTTGTGACTTGTGATGGGCTCCCTTGTCTTTGATGAATTCCCAATGCTGTTGGTAGAGACTTTTATCGTCGAGTTTGGTGGTGTATTGTGTGTTGAGATTGGTTGGAAGTCCACTGGGTTCTTTGGGTTAGCTATTTTCTTTTTACAGCAGCGGTGTGAAGAATGCTGTTTTGATGAAGTGCAGAAACATTCCTTCTTCAATTAATGTGGAGCTAATAGGGGTTGCTAAGTTATTTCTTTGTTGATTTTGGGTGGTTATGGTGGTTATGGTAGTTTGTCCGGTGATTATAAAAGACTGCTGCCGTTGACCATGGTAATGACATCCTAGTTGGAGAAGGGACTGTCATGAAGTCTCCTGCCTCATTTTGGGACATGCAGTGGGGTGTACACAAGGGCTAGGAGCCACGCCAATCTAGAAGATTAGGATCCAGAGGTGGTATGGGAGTGTGTTTCTTTAAGGGAGAAAGGTCCCATACTTGGGGACCTGAAACAGAATGAAATCAGGGAGGTAATGCCACCCCTGTCACCAAACACAAGCCCTTTAGGCCATTAAAAAGTAGATAACATTTTATATATTGTACTTTTACGGTGCAAAGCTCTACAACCAAAGGAAAACATGTAGGAAATGATATAGGGGGTCATAACGAGTGCAGCAGTAAGGGGTTAACTGCGCTGGTAAGGATGCCAGTACCGTTAACCTTTTACCGCCGCATTACGAGGTCCCTTAGCGGGTCCCGCTAAGGGCAGCTGGTTTTACCTAGCTACTTTAACAGCAGGTCAAAAAGCTGTTAAAGAAGACGTGGGGGATTTCATTTTTGCTTCAAGCTTTGCTGAGAGGTGTTGGCCCTTTCGTGTCGAGGTGGCTTTGGATTTGTTGAGTTTTGTCACTGAAATGTATCACAGTAGAGTTGCAGAGTTCTTGGAATGGTGTTGATGCCATGCTGTAGTGTTTTTTAATTTGTTGATGACTTTGAATACTTTCTTCTAGCTGTGTTCTGACTCTATTCGATATGTGTAATGAGTTTATTTTCTTTGATTATTTCTAGAAAAGTGCAGCTGTTGATGGTAGACCAATTTAACCATATGTACATGATAGTGAACACATTTTGTTGGTACATTGATTTTCTGGTTGAATGGCAGTGTTCAGCCAAGTATGAGACCAATGTTTTTGGCTTGGTTTCAGGGGTCCGTCTTGGGCTGAGGGAATGTGTCCAGTTGAGGGCAGAGTGCATGCTGGTGTGGGTACCTAAGTTAATGACTGCTGTTTGCCCAGCATTGCAACATAGTTGGTTGGAAATCAGTATTTTTTTTATTGTGGAAGGCTTTTACACATAATATTGTTCTACGCTTAGCAATTCTTCGCCTTACATACCAATTTGATATTCTCTGCATCAAGATAAAATGAATCATTGTAGATGTCTAAGATGAATGTTAATCAGAGCTTCTAAGTATTAAACATCCAGGTAGATAACGATGAGCCTTGAAGGACACAACAGACTAGTGTGATGGTTTTATACAGGCATTTACCTACCCAGACATTAATAGATATGCCCTGAAGATTTGTTTTGATCCAATTTAGCGGCCAGCTTTTTACAATACTTGCCATCAACAGTAGTATTTTTGACTGACAAATGATTCACCATTTGCTGCAATATGAAACTCTTTGTCTCTGTGTGCAGGCTACAAAACATTTATTGATTGTTCCCCATAACCAATGGGCCTAAAAACAAACATAGTGTGCCTCTTCACTCTCTCCCTGGTGTGGTGTTTGAGACAAAACACACACCCAACAACAGGGTTTGGCCAATCCCAGCATGCCATATTAGATACTGTTCGGCCAACCAGACACTGAATGCCAACTCTAAGATGGTGTTGAGTGCATGGTGACATGCAGTACTGAGCTTAACTATATGTATGCTTGTATGGCCCTCATGATCAATGAAATTGTAATAGAGATGTTGGAGAGTTCAACTTGGCAAGGGGAGCAGGCTGGCCACCGAGTTTCATCCTCCACTTCAATGTCTGCTTTTAATGGTTACAAATGTCCTATGATGCCCTATAGTTACATCATTTAATCACAACCTGATCAGTTGTTCAAAGTGTACTCTTCCATCGGAAAGACAGGCAATGCACAACAACGTATGTCGCAGAAGTGCAGCATATGAACACGCTACTGATAGGGGTGCACTGGAGAGTATGCAATATTTTCATGTTATGTTTCATTTTGGGGAAGAAATCAGCCTCATCACTTTGAAGCCATGTAGATGTGCTTGTACACATGACAGCCCAAGGTAGACCATTCAGCAATACAAAAATATGGTCGCCTAGTGAAGAACCTCTAGACGACCAAGTTTTTGTTTTTCACTCAGCACACTTTACCACAATTAAAACACACTGCTTGGTTATTAATGTGTGCTGCTGTTTGTAGAGCAAGTCTGAGGAGCGTCATACATTATCTCCCGCCAGCTGAATCTTTTCAACTTCTATCATGTGATGTATTTATGACTACACGCCCCATACTGAAGAGATCCCATGCTGCTGATTGATTGTTTTAAATGTATGCTATTATAAACAGATTGGTAGAAAATATTTCAGAAAGATATTAAATTACAGGATAACAGAGAGACCCCAAAAGAAAGAATCATGACTGCCTATCCCTAAAGTTACCTGAAATTAACCATGGGAGCTGTGGTCAACCCACTGCACCACTCACCTGCTTTCATATTATACTAGCTCATATAACCGAATTTTCTCATAGGTACAATTTGTTATACATACCTTGAGGTAGCTTTATGCTTTTCGGAAAAGGCTCCATAAGAAAGATGAAAAGGACTGGGGGGCGTGGCCTGGAGCTCCGGCGACTCGGATGCTCCATTGAGAGCCCGCCGTGGCGGGCCCGCTGTGGCACCAAATTAGATGTGATTGCGGCGCAATCAAAGCCCCAATTTCCTCCTGGGGGAGTCGGAACCTGCATGGCACACTGCGGTCCACATTGCGGGACCAAACGGGACCAGGAAGCTTGCCCTTTTAGGCTTCGAAGATAGCAGTCCCTCTGCCAACTCTTTCCAAAATGGCAGGCAGAGTTCGGGAGCCCAGCGACTCGGCGGAGCATGTCCTCGGCATGATGCCCCCTAGGCTTGGAGAGCCCGAGCAGCGCTCCTACATGATTTCAGAAGTGGCCCTGACTACCCGGCCGTGAGCCCTGTCTGGGGGCCCCCACTTGCCACCGCACGCAGAACTCAGCTGTAGAACGCCTCTCCAGAGCTTCCCAAATATAACACGGCACACGCCCCTCAGCCGTGCCGGCAGCTCCTTCACTACGCTCCCAATAAGCCCTTGTGTGCATGCGCTGGTGCGGGCTCCACGGGCACATTACAGCGCTCGGGGGGTACCCCTACATCCACTGAGATCCTACGGGTGCCAGAGCCCCGTGAACCCCAGGCCTGTGCTGGCAGGGGGCAAATACGGGCATTGAGCCCACAAAGCAATTCAACCACATAGGGGACTAGGCCCCCAGAGTGGCCAACACAGACACAACGTGGCACCCCCCCGGCGTCATCCCGGAACACCTCTCTTCCAGAGCAAGGTAGGCATGCAACTGGCCCAGGAGACCCACCACTGCCAATGGAAGGCCCGGAATCCACAGCTTCCCTGGGTCCTCGGGCCCCACACTAGGGTGAGACCAGGGTGTGGCTGCCGAAGTGGCCCTGCTCTACTGCCAGGGACTTCGCCTCCCCTAACATGCACCGGACCCAGGCTGGCCCTGCTTGGGCACCCCCGCTGGGGGCTAAGGGACATCAGAAGCGAACTTGCTTTTCCCCTTTTGCAACTCTTCCCTCCAGGGGCGCCCCGGCCCACTCTGCTCCCCCCCCACTGCCTCTATGTAATGGTGGGGGTCTTCAACCCACAGAATCTTCCATCTCAGCGACCACCATCCATAGAATTGTGACTCCTACGGCAATACCATCTATGCACAAAGTGTACTTACTAACATCAAGGAGTCCACATCCTCTTCTGCAAATCAAGACCTAGGTGCCCCCGCTGGGTGCTGAGGGTTATTAGAAGCGACCCTGCTCCTCCCATTCTGCTGCCCCTACTTCCTGGGGTGCCCTGGCCCACCCTGCTCCCACCCCCCACTGCCACAGTACAACAGCAGGTAACTGCAACCTGTGGAACCCCCTGTCCTGGCGAACACCAGCTACTGATCCGTTACTTTTTCTTCACATCTTCCACACCCTAAAATCGTACCTACGAGCGTTCTCCCACCTACGCCCCCGAGGATCCCCGGGTCCACCTCTCAGGAACCAGATCTAGAACAATGGCAAAGCATTCTAAAGCGGGCAAGAACTCAGACATCGCCTCCATGTTCTCAACGACGGACAAGGGGAAGAAGCTCGACCCCCTTAAATCCACCCCAAAAGCTCAAGGAGACAGAGACTCCCTGGCCACCAAAGAGGACATACAGGCCTTCATGGCCAACATTAAGTCCAAATTTAGATCCCGCATGACGGAGTTTACCACCAAGCTAGAACACACGGATCAAAGGGTGAATGAAATGGAACAAAGACTGAGGGAGATCGACGACTGCTTCAAGGATCAGGCGGCCGCACTGGGGGAAATCCAAAGCTCTATAAGATCCTTACAGGACAAGTGCGAAATTCTTGAGTTCATTCAAGAGGATTTGGAAAACAGGGCTCGGCGAAACAACCTCCGAATCCGTGGGGTTCCAACCTCTGTGCTAGACAAAGACCTGGCAGAGTTCGTGGGGGACTTTTTCCAATCTCTGCTTCCACACCTAGACAAACCACAACTTCTTTTGGATCGCAACCATAGATTGCGCCCACGACGAGGGGTGGACTCGGACCTCCCTCCAGATGTTATAACAAGAGTGCACTTCTTCACTACAAAGGAAGCAATCTCAGCTATCAGCCGCTCCCGGGATGCACTTTCCTTTCAGGGGTCACCTTTCCAGATATATCAAGACCTTTCCCTACTCACCCTCCAGAAGAGAAAATCCCTCCGGCCCCTAGCGCTTTTTCTGCAGGAGCAACAGATTCGGTACAGATGGCTGTTCCCAACCGCCTTACAATTTTCATATAACGACACGCTACGCAGAATCAGCCACCTTGAAGATGCCAGCAAGATCATGTGACCCTCCGCATCTGGCAGGGATACTTCACCAAGGTCGGAGGACCCTATAGGCCGTGAAATGGCCGTTCTTCCAAAGCCAAAACGATCTTCATGGTCAAAGGTCCCGCGAAGTAGCAGGAGAAAATAACAAAGCGCAGAATGTACTTTGCAGAGAGTTGTCCCTCCTGGGGCTGTCCTCCGAACACCACTGCGGAGATGCCGAGCCAACCCCGACCCAGCCATGAATGACCACGTCTGACGCAGCAGGCCCTACCCATGGCCCACGCCCATTTCCGAGGTACATTCCATCTTTGAGTCCTTGGAACTCCGTTACACTCATATCTCTATGATTGGCCCTGTTGGCCAGGGAGATGGCCACACTCACAAAATTGCCCCTCCCTCCAGTTAAGGTTATGCTCCCCCATTGGGGGCATATGTTAAAACCCCAAGAGCAGGATGACCCATGGCTTACATACCCCTGTGATGTCCGTTAATCGACCCCTTACCGACCCCATCCCCCCGAAACACAACAGCATGGGCGGAGCAAGCACAGGAACACCATACCCTGAAGTTCCTCACTCTGAATGTCAACATATTGAACTCTCCCGCCAAACAGAAATCGATCCTGAAAAAGCTTCAAGATGAGGATGCAGCTGTAGCTCTGATACAGGAGACCCATCTGCTACCGGAAGATTGGGGACGGCTCTGCTCTAGATTTTTCCCACTTCAGCTTTTCATCCCAGAGAGCTCTAAGAAAATCGGTACAGCAATCCTTTTCAGAAAGGGCCTGAACCCCCAGATCTTGGATACTAAATCATGCATGGAAGGCTGATTCGTGGCAGTCAAATGTCAATTGCTGGGAGATATATACACGTTTGCTTCTATATACGCCCCCAACCCTGGACAATCAACTTTCTACGACTCTGTGGGCGCCGCATTATCCCACTTAATAGAAGGCCAGTTGTAATTGGGGGAGACTTCAACGGAGTGCCGGACCCTATGATGGAGAAATCCCACCCCCCACTCCCGGAGACTTTACTCAGGCGCTTAGCCTCCTTCGCCTGTTTAGAACGCTCAAAGTGGTAGACTCGTGGTGGGTCCTCCACCCCTCTGAAAAAGACTACTCCTTCTACTCCTATGTCCATCAGACCTTCTCGAGGATAGACCTCTTTCTGACATCCGCCCAGCTGCTCACTTATACCGAAGAGGTATACATCGGCCCCCGGATTCTGTCAGACCACGCCCCAGTAATCATGGAAATCCGAGCACACATGCCAAAGCCCAACTCTCCTCCCAGATGGTCACTATACGATCCAATTCTTAATGAAATGCTGCTCAGGGATAAGACCGCAAAGGCGATAAAAAGTTTCCTCAGAGAAAACCCGGTAGAAGATACCTCCCCCGAAAACACCTGGGGTGCCCTAAAGGCAGTGATCAGCCGTGAGCTAATCGCACAAGGGGTGGCATTCCATCGCAACAGACGCCAGGCCCGCCTGGTCCTGGAGGAGGAACTTAAAACAGCAGAAGAGACTCATAAGAAAAAGGCTGGTCCCCCAGGACGCAACGAGCCATCCGCATCGCCAGGAAAAATCTAGTGGCTCACTACGCCGAACCTACGGCCCACCTCATGGCCAAAGCCAAGCAATTTTACTATGTCAAGAACAATAAGGCTAATAAGCTGCTGGTAGCCAAACTAGCTAAAGCCAAACGCAACAGCACTATCGTCGGCCCCCGAGACTCACAGGGGATAATTCAATATGCAGAATCCAAAAAACTACAATTGGCGGTGGAACATCTGTCCCAGGTAATGACGGCACACTCACGGAACCAGAACAGACAAAAAGAGTACCTACGAGAGGCGGCCCTCCCCCAACTGCACCCCTTGACCAGAGAAAGCCTGGAGACCTCGATCACAGGTGAGGAGGTTGAAGAAGCGATTAAGTCCCTCAAACTTCAGGCCCCAGGCCCCGATGGCTTCTCCACAAAGTTTTACAAAATCTTTAAACCCCAGCTGGTTCCCCCATTGGTGGCACACTTCAATTCCTTTAGGGAGAGGGGGACCATGACCCCCTCAATGCAAGAATCCACCATGATTCTCCTTCCTAAACCAGGGAAAGACCCGAGAGACCCGCCTCTTATAGGCCGATAGCCCTCCTGAATATCGATGCCAAGCTATACTCCAAGATCCTTGCTAACCGTCTGGTGCGCATTCTACCTGACATAATTCATTCTGACCAGACAGGCTTTATTCTAAATAGATCTGCAGGCGATAATGTGCGCAGAACCCTGAACCTAGTTGACTTAGCCACGCAAAACTCCCAGGGGCTGGCGTTGATGGCGCTTGACGCCACCAAAGCATTTGACAGGGTGGACTGGTCTTTCATGCATCTTACTTTGGAGGCCTTTGGATTTGGCCCGGCATTCCAGACAATGGTCCTGGCTAACTATAAAGCGCCAAAAACACTCCTCAGAATTAATGGTTCATTCTCCGCCCGATCTCTGTGACCTGTGGGACCAGACAAGGCTGCCCCCTATCTCCAATGCTGTTCGCACTCATCATGGAACCGTTTGCCCAAAGGATCAGACAGAACAGCCATATTTTACCAAATCGGTGGCCCTGAGGATAGGCCTCTCCCCAGAGGAGAGGGAGGCCCTGATCCCAATGTGCCCAATTGTATGGAAGAGAAAGTCCATCCCCTATTTAGGGGTCCAGATCTCTGCAAACCCGAGGAACACATTTCAAGCTAATTTCCCCAAGCTCTTTAGGGAATAGGAAGATGACTTGAAACGCTGGGCATCGCAGGAAATCTCCCTGATAGGTCGCATTACGGCTGTAAAATTAATCTTCTACCAAGATTCCTCTATGCCTGCTCATCCCTCCCGGTAGCAATCCCAACGCCCGCCCGACCTCAACGAGTTACAGAAGAAGATGCTCTGGTTTATCTGGAAGGGTAAAAAAGCTAGAATTCCCCGGAAGACACTATTAGGGGACGCAAGACTCAGGGTCAGGGGGTCCCCGACCTGCAGGCCTACAGGGTAGCAGCACAACTAGCTCACACCCACGCCTGGCAAATAGTCTCCGACCGCCCAAGATGGGTGGAACTCGAACAATCACGGCTCCCGCTCCCCCTCAGATTCCTCCCACACATTCCGCTCTCCCTTAGAGAACACAGGGAACATCTCCTGCTGGCAACTAAACACACTTTGGCCTCCTGGGTCTGGGCGCTGAGGCATAAGGAAATCCCGAGGGGACTGAGCCCCCTATCTCCAATTTTCCATAACCAAACCTTTTCACCCGGGACACATCCGCGGAATTTCCATAATTGGATAGCCGGAGGCCTCGAAACCCTGGACCAACTACATGCGGGAGCCCTCCCCCACACATTTGAGCAATGTAAGGAGCGATTCCATCTTCAGGAGAGAGACAGGTTCACATACTTTCAGCTACGCCATTGGTGTTCACACCCGCAAACCATCCAAGCAGCTACGCGCCCCTCACAGCCCTCAAACTAACCCTCAAGGACCTCCCAACCCGAGGCAGAATACCCACTCTATATAGACGATTTTTGGGGGACTTTCTGGCCACAAAGACCCGGGCTATGGCCCAATGGGAAGCAGACTTGGGACACCCGCTGGAAGACCAAGCTTGGGTGGACATTTGGACACAAACTCACGCAGCATCCGCTTGCGTCACCAATAGAGAATGCACATTTAACATTCTACTGCGCTGGTACTCCTCCCCCCTCAGGCTCCATCTCATGAACCATTCCCTCAATCCCCTTTGCTGGAGAGGATGTGGCCGACCGGGCTCTTTCTTCCACATGTGGTGGCCATGCCCGAAGGCCCAACAGTTTTGGAAACTATGCCTAGCGCTCATCAAACAGAGTACCCGGACTCCACTCCCCCTTGAGCCCGGGCCCATTCTCTTGGGGACCCCAGTCCCAGGGATCTACCCATGCTCTGGAAACAAAGCCAAACTACTAACTCCATGCCTCCTGGCGGGGAAAATAGTGACTGCCCGCTTCTGGAAAGCTCCGGAAGGCCCCTCGAGGATCCAATGGTGGGGGAAACTATGGGACATCTTGATCGCCGAAAAGGTGACAGCGGAAAAAACGGAATCCTCCACCGCTTCCAGAACATCTGGGTCCCTGTGTTGGAATATGATCAGAGATTCCCCGCTCTGACCTTCAAGCCCATTAATGCCCGGCGAGTCTTGGGGGACCACAGTGCCACCTGAAAGGGGAAGTATAATCAAGGAGGACATAGTGAAGCACAAACTGGTGGAAAGCACACCTGTATCAAGGGCAGGGGAGGGTGTTGAGTGGGGGGAGGTTGAGGGGAAAGAGAATGTGCCATGTTACATGTTTCATATATCATAAGCTATGTCACCTTGCCTTGGTATAAAATAAACATATTTAAAAAAAAAAGAAAGATGAAAAGAGAAATTCACTAGATTTTTCGGTTATTTATTATTTTAAAAATGTTTTCTTATAAAGACTACAAAGCACAATTTGTTGTTCTTCTTAAAAACTCAATCTGAAATGTATAACTATGTGAGAACAACATAGGCATTCCTGAGCAGCATGATGGGTGACATGATGCCGAGGGTGCCAACAACTATGGACCTAAAGTTTAATATTACCAAAGTTCATGTTCATTGTAAGGCTTGTTTACAAACAAACATTTTTTTTTCAGTTTGAGCAAAGATATATAACTAATTCAGAGAACCCAGACTAGAAAACGTGACATATAACTTTCCGTTGGAGAAACATGGAGATTCCAAGTTGATACCAGTGCACTTGATTGACTGGCCATGTGCCTTGTTGATCGTGATACCGAATGCCAGCCTGACCGGGAAATGTAGTTGCTTGAAACTGAATGGCATGTCTGTCGGAATTAGTGGAATGCGGGGATGAATACATCTTCTCCTTTTCCCTTCCCGGTCAACACTGTTGCTTGAATTACACTGGGCAGCAATTTTTTAAACATATGCTTTCGCTTTCCGCCTCACATACACCTTTGCCTCCCATACACCAACACTTCACCAAGCCACAAACCCACAAACAAACAATGTTTGACTTTTATATTTGTAGATGGCTATTCCATGAGCTATGTCATGCATAATGGGTTTGTGCTGACTGTGTTGTGTCTGGGCTCAGTTCCCCTTTTGTAATTTCTTTTTTGTTTGCTTTTCTAATACTGACTGGGGCCCACTGATATGCAATCCAATATTAACTTCCCGCCAGTATAGCGTCTCCAATGTTTTGATTTGCACATTTTCAGAGGGCCAACTTCCATCTTCACATATACAAAAGTGCAATTGGTCCTGATTTGTAAGCCACTGAGAATAACCTGCCCCTCAAGGTCTTTGTCAGCTCCTTTTGCAGAATGCATTAATTCTTTGTGCATTGCAATTTGTGAGGAGAAGAGAGCTAAATTACCAAGTAGATCCAGTAAAAATCCCCCAACCTTCAAATGTATAGTAGCATAAGTAGAGTGCCCATGCAGTTTCAGGCATGGTGGGGGAGTGATATTATGATATGTTGTGTTATTTAGACTTGTAAAGCGCACGTTCACCCGAGGGCATCATGGCGCTAGGCAGCAGAGAAGCAGAAATTTTAATATAAGAGGCCTAAAACAATAGAGTTTTCAGGGGCGGCGGAAGGCAAGATAATCAGCAGTGGCTCGGAGGGGGTGAGTGAGGGCATTCCAAGCCTTAGCAGCAGTCACAGAAAAGGGAAAACCACCCATACGAGATAGTCTGACACAAGGAACTGAGACCAGAATCGCAGACTGAGAGCGAAGCGAGCGAGAGAGAACATAGTGTGGGATCTTTTCCTGGGGATGTTCTGCCCCAAGTTTGTAGAAAGCACAGTGAACAATGCACCTAGATTTAAAGAGATTCCACTTCTCAATATGAAGCCAGTGGAGCTGTTTAAGCAAAAGGGACATGTGAGCTCTAAGCAGACGGTGAAGGATGCACCTGGCAGCAGCGTTATGTAAAATCTGAATACGACTA
This sequence comes from Ambystoma mexicanum, assembly GCF_040938575.1. NCBI lineage: Eukaryota > Metazoa > Chordata > Amphibia > Caudata > Ambystomatidae > Ambystoma > Ambystoma mexicanum. The sequence continues at coordinate 1,271,714,209 of NC_090930.1, read as the reverse complement.
ATAAGAAAACGGGGTTGATCAAAGTAAAGCAAATTACAGTAGTCAAATGCACTGAGAACAAGCGCTGCCACCACCGGGTTTGGAGTTCAGCAGGAATGAAAGGCAGGACTTTCCACAGGATACACAGTTTAAAATGACCCACCTTACAGACAGCCACAACTTGTTCATCCATAGACAAGGAAGAAGTGATTCTTTACTGAGGAGAATGGCAAAAGGAACGGACCCAGAGAGATTGGACAGAAATCAGTCGTCCAAAAAGAAAGAGGGTCGGAGGTTCTAACAACAGGAACCTCTGTTTTGTTGCCATTTAATTTTAACCAATTTGCTGCCATCCAAGAGCCCAGGTGCTCTAGACACCTCCTAAGCCAAGCCGCATTATCAGATCGAGTAAGGTCCAGGCGGATCAAGATCTGTTTGTCATCAGCATAGGGGTAGTACCTGAGCCCATGGGATAAGAAAAGATGAAGAAGTGGCCTAATGTAGATATTGAATAGTATTTGTGACTGCATGGATCCCTGAGGGACCCCACATGACCACAACACTGATTTAGAATGAAAGGGAGGAAGGAAGAGAAACCGACTGAGAGCAGTTGGCCAGGAAGGCAGAGAACCACCCCAAGACTTGGACAGACAGCCCAGCTGCAGCTAACCGTGAGATCAGGGTGGGATGATCAACTGTGTCGAAAGCAGCCGAGAGATCTAACAATAATACTCCTCCTACTCCACCCTGATCCACCAGGTGGGCTAGATCATCCAGCACAGAGTTAAGGACTGAATCCATGCCCGTCCCATGCCAGAAACCAGACTGAAAAAAGTCAAAGAAGCCAGAGGATTCCAAGAAAGAGGAGAGAAAAGGAGATACAAGAGCCTCTAACACCTTCATAAGAAAAGGAAGTAGAGAGATAGGGTGAAAATGTGCAAGCACCACAGGATCTAAAGACGGCTTCTTTAGTAGGGGGGATCACAAGGGTGTGTTTCAAAATGCTAGGAATGGATCCATCACGGAAAGAGGCATTCACTGATGTGGTGATTTGGGAGATCAAATCTCCCATAATTTCCTTAAGAAGGTCCAAGGGAATAGCATCAGCCGGAGAGGCAGATTTAAGACTATGAATAACCCTCAGTTTATCTTGATCAGAGAAAATAGGGAAGGTAGACCACATAGAGGTCCGTACAGATGAGACAAAAGGAATAGGAGCGGCTGCAGACTGACCCACCACACTACTGAGATATTCACGGATAGTCTCAATCTTAGTATGAAAAAAGGAGGACAGTGAGAGTCACACTGATGGACAGTGAGACGACCAAATGCATTATGTAGGGTGTTCATTAACAATATAACTGTGTTCACGTTCATTAGCAATCCCAAATGCTGCATGTGATATCCGTGCCCATGCTGTGGCCAAAAGTCAATTTACAGCAGCATTGCTGTTCTTTAGTAAAAGCTGCAAATAAATAAAATGCACTGTGGCATTGTTGATTACTTTAAAATATAGTACTGTGTCACACACTACAATTGATAAATACTTACATACAACATTCTGCCATGAAAAGAGCTATGTTGTCCATGATTTTAGGCTCATGTACTTACTAGGAGCACTGTAGACCATGAACACCTATTACTTTGGTGAGGTATAAAAGTCCCAGGGCACAATGTCCTGTATCATTTCATGATGTCTTTTCATGGTTCTTCTTTGATATTGTACCAGTAAACTACATGCCAACTCCAGACATTCTAGCATCATATACTGTACAGAGGTTTCAAACTCCACTTCTTCTTTTACAGTTACAAACCGGTATAGACTTCCTCATACAGAGCACCACCACCACCTCTCATGCTTACAGATAGACATAAAAAACACATTCAGACCTTTACTGTTTGAATTGTGTTTGATTTGTTTACATTAATTCAACATAAAATAATGAGCATGAAAATAACACATGATTATGCATTTATTAGGTGGTGCAGGTTTGTGGCCCTTTTTCTGGAAAGTCATTGAAGCTTTGAGGCATATTGTATGTTGGCTGGAGGCACATTGGACAGACACCTGAGTGATTAAGGCTGGGGCGAGGTGCTGATACAGGTGTAATTATGGGAAATGGTGTCCAGCCATATAGTTACTGAATCCTCAAGAATTCATTGATCTTATCCTTGCAGTCCTGGTTGTCATCCTCTATGACCCTTGAATGGACAAAGTAGAGTATAATGTTTTTCAGATTAAGAAGCAGACATCCGTTGTTGACCGACCCATCTAAGTTAATATTTTTAAACCATCACACAGATTGTTTGAAATTGAAAACAATGTTTAAACAGAATGGGAGACATCTCAGCTAGAGAGTGTTTGCAGATTCTAATAATGACCTGTACTTCTTCCACAATACGGGCTGTCATTACCCAATAGAGAACCTGGGCTTCTCTTCCTTGGAACACTGGGGTGGAGGATGTGTGCTACCTAGGGGAGAAACCAGGACAGGTGGGTGGTGGTAGGGATTAGAGTTCCTGGGGTGTCCATGTACACTACACAGGGGAGTGGTGGTATGTGGACAGTTGACGCCAACAGTGGTAACAAGGTAAGAGGTGCCATGAGAGCATTCAACAGGGATTTTGATTGGTCAGGTTGTCAAATGGAGGAGAGGGCACTGGGTGGACGTCTAAAGGTGTGGAGGATAACGCACTTTGAGGATCAATTGCTGTGACATTTGAGTGAGCTGGGGTGGAGGGCATGGAAAGTCGGGGTAGAGGTAATGGGTTCTTCCTCAATGATAGACTGTATATCAAAAGAGTTGACCCCTGCCAGTTCCCCCTTTTTGTCCCTGAGGCTTCACCTGTGCAGATAGTTCCTGATGCTTTTTTTAACACTCTCTCTTAAAAGGTGTACAATTTTTGTTAGAAGGCACATGCCTCTTCTGGATGCCAGTATTCTGCATCCAGGTGCCTTGGGGCAGGTATGTCTTGCATGTGCCAAACTATTTTGTGGGCACATGGATGTCTTTTTCCTTCATTCCAAGGACCTTCTTACACTTCCTGCATCCCAGCTATATAACCAAGATTAGAGGCAAGTTCTAAGAATTGCCCTTTTTCCAACTTGACGTTGTTGTCCAAGGAATTCTGCATTGTTGGCAACTACATATGAATAAATGGCATTTTCAGAACATATGTTCAACGAAATGTGAATTGTTAAGTTAAATAAAACACTAAACAAATAGGGGGCAGGGAAAGGTCTTGGGAAGTGTAAGGGAAAGGGGAGGTGAGGGAAAACAACAGTGAGGATGGGGATCACAAAGCAGAGAAAACGAATGACAAGGCTGTCAAGTTAACTAAAACACATTTATTGTAATTCAATACAAAAAGGTTTGTCAACTAAAGAAAAGGGCAACAAGAACACAGGACATCTCATTCATACGTTGCAAAAAAGCAAAGGTCTATGTGTGGAAGTAACAGTTCCATTGTTGCAACACAAAACCTTTTATTACTGTTTGCCAATCTGGGGCTATCTCAATCACTCATTCTCTGGAAGTTTAAGTCACCCCAAACCTCTTTCTTGGATCATGGTTTTCTGGTCACCCAAATTTAGGGATGACGGGCTGGCTAAAGTCTGGCATTCTGATTAGAGTAGAGCAAGTCCTTCAATCTCCTGAATGTCTCTTTCATCAAGTTGTTCAAGGTGATCTTATTTGTCTCTATTACTTTGGGTAAGTCAGTTAGGGTTCCACTGTGATTTAAATGTTCAGGATAAATCATTGGTAGTATTCAACTAAACCTAAAATACTGTGATGCTCCCTCTTTGTTGTAGATGGTGGAAATGTCTTAATGGATTCTTCTTTGGCTTCCTATGGTTGAACTGTGACTTACCCCAGTTTGAAGCCCAACATATTTATGGATGGCAGAGCTAGATGATGTTGTCAGTATTAGCATTAAAACCAGCTATCAGTCAATTGTGGGCTACCAGGTAGAGGTGCGGCATGCGATACGACCAGGCCTTATTGAAGATCATAGCTTCTTGCAGACAGGAAACACCATACTCCTGCGGAAACAGTAGGATGTTATCCAATATATGTTGGAACATGGCTGCAGCCCCATTAAGCCCAAAACGTAATGCAGTAAACTGAAACAGGCCGGGCAGCATTCTGGCCTTTTATGTGTAGGTTGTTTGTTTAATCCTTCTTTGCACAATTTATGCTTCATTACACAGACTGGGACAAAGGATTTCACTCTGAATATGCAGACCTGTCAACTCCTCATTCAAGTAATCTCTGTGAATCATTCAAAGTTCACCTAGACACTTTACTTACCTGTGACAGGGACTCCAAGCAGGGCCCTGGGATAACTGGCATAATCAACACTCTGAAACAACCCAAATGAACTGGTCCATTGACTATTTTTGTAGCTGGCTAGCATTTCCTAGAGTCAGCAGACCTGCTTACAAGAAAAGGTCAGGGCTAAAGACCCCCTTTATGTGTTTGCTCACCTACTAACACCTTCTCTGGGGACAAAACACCAATGGTTTTCCCAGGGAACCAGGTAAGGAAGTGAGCCAATGGGAAGGGAAGGATAAAAAGGGCCACAGGAAACAGGTGCAGGTTGTTCAGTTGAGGTCACGGGAGGAGAAGGAGGACCAATGGACAAAGTGAAGGAAGAATAGTGTAGAGGAACAAGGAGAAGAACTGCTGAAGTTTTCAGTGTAATATATTGGCTGGTGAGAGAAAGTGTTACTTGGGTGTGAGTGTGTGTGAAAGGGGGTGCAAATGAGACTGATAATATAGGGAGTGAAAGAGAAGGTGAGAAGGAGAGTGAAAGGAGGTTGACTGTGGGAGGAGGTGTTGGTGGATAGGAAATGGTGGCGAGTACTAGTAGTATGGAGAGGGCAGTGTAGAAGTGGTGTGGAGAGTGGAGAGTATCAGTGATGAGAAGGGGGGCGAGTATTTGTAGAGGAGGAGAGTAGATAGACAGTGAGAGAGACAGAGGGGGGGAGAGAGAGAGAGAGAGAGAGAGAGATAGGGAGAGAGAGAGAAGCATCAGATGGTGATAGGGGCAGAGAAGAGTGGGAGGAAAAAGGGAAGGAGAATAGAAGGAATGGAAAGAAAGGATACAACATCAAATCAAGGAGTACAAGCATGTGAAAGGAAAGGACCAAGTATGTCATGAGTGACATGAGTGACTGAAAGATTAATTGTTGCAAAAAACTGCATTGGGGAACATAGGTTAGGGACAACCAAGATATTTCTCTGAGGGAATTAATTAGAAAGGATGCTAACCCTAGCCTATCACCACTAGACAGGCAGATTCTTAGAAAATAGGGGTTACCAATCTCTAAACACCATCATGGTGTTGAGGCAAGCTTTGGTTAGGGAGGGAGCAGCCCACACTATATGAGAGAGAGAGAGATAGATCTTAGCAAGCACCTTTACAATGAATAATACAATACAATTAATAATGAAAACCCTTGAACTGTCTTCAAGAGTTGGTGGGTACTTGAGGCCATATGTGTCAATGCCCAGTACAATATGGCATGCCATTGTACGAAAATATGCCCAGACTGGCTGCTGCTGAGCAATTGTATCCCCCACACCCACAAATCTGAGCCCCCTCACCAGTCCAGCACATGCACATTCATACAGAATTCATTAATTTCATTCAATATCTCATTCATCCACTGCTGACCTATTCAGCATTCATGCAATACTCATTCACCCACACACTCATACAACATACACTGTCTAATTCACATACACACCCAACCAACCTACACACTCTTATTAACACACGTACTTGTACACCCAGACACTAGCATGCATGGATGCTTGCATACAGCATTACTCAAATACATGCATACATACTTACTTGTTTTGTTTTTCTTACCTCCACCCCAGGTCCAGTATTCAAATTACTTAAACTCATGACACCTTCAACAAAGGATAGAGTGAGGTAAGTGTAAGGTGAAGGGACAATGCACACTCCTAATGCTTTTTAATTCAAAACACTCTTATACCAACTTTTTAGATCAACTTTAGCTGCAGGGTCTGGTGAATGGGACACTTAACCCACACTATCAAAATCTAGTATAAGAAAACAGAAAGCCATAAACCCAAGCATGTGGATTGAGCGATTTAAGAAAAATTCAACATATAATAACAAACCAGTTGGGATAAAAATTTATTTGACAACCTCCAAAAAAACATAATCCTTTAAATCATCAAAACATCTGTATTCAGTTGCAGAGAAACATCTTTAGTTAAGGAAAAAACCTACAATAACCCATTGGACATCACGTGCCAATGTTTCACCCTACTCGGCTTTTACTAGGTTATCCACCATTTACAGATCTTTTACAAATCTTGCATATATTCTAAATAAGAAAGAGGAAAAAGAGAAAAAGAAAGAGATATCAGAAAAATGAAAATCTCATAGGATTTTTGTTTCCAAGACTATGATACACAAAGAAACATTACACACATATATAGGTAAAACATTTCCATTGGCCTCCCAATGTATTTGAACTTAGTGATTAACGCATAGCGATCCCTTGTTACTATAATAGCACATATTGCACATGTCTAAACTGCTACATAAATGCAGAATCCTGTCACTTACAATGTATACTCTCTCTTCTTATGGATCCTGCTATGCAACTGCCCTAGACCCATCAAACCCACACGCATGCACCAAGTGTTACATTTATTCCAAAAGTTGGTAACCAAATTCTAGAGCCAATTGTACCCAAGTAGACAACTTGTTAGAATTGTTCTGCGGCATCTTATAATCAAATAAGACCTTACACTTTGCAATTGACCTAATCATACCTTCATGGCAATGTGTTATTCCTGATCTCTGAGAACACATATAGTGCTGTGCCTCCAAGTCTCTAAATCCTCATTAGGTCTATTAGTTTGTTTCAAAAATAAAGAAAGAAAACTCGTAAGTACCTCTCGTTAAAGCTTCTCTCCAGCTCCAATTTAATGGTCTCTCTTTGAAGTCTTTTAGTAGTAGTCCAAAAAAGGAATAATCCCCTTACGGTTCCTTAGGCTCTTGGGCTATTGTTGAATAAAACTAGATCCTCAGCATATGTCAGCATTTGGAAGGGAAGAGAGCCGAGTTTATGGGAAAAATAGTGTATCCTAATTAAATGAGTGCTCCAATCAGAAATATAAAGATTGGACAATGCTGGTGCCAAAACAAACCCCTGGCGAAGACTTTGACAGCAAGATTTTTTTGACATTTTACCAGTCATGTTAGTCTAATTTGCAATGAAGATTTGGTATGCAGACCAATCACAATACCCAGTAGAGAGACAGGCATACCCCAAAGAGAACAGTTTTTCCACAGTTTGGTCCTGTTGACGTTATCAAACACGTTTCATAAGTCTACAAATGCCATGCACAGAGGAGATCACTTCTAAAGGGATTGCTGGATCAACAAGGATAATAACACTCCATTAAACCAAGTACCTACCCCTTTGCGAAATCCAGATTGGTAAATATCCATCTAGCTCCAGAGGCCCATGCCTCAATTTGTTGGAGTAATGACGAGTAAAGGATTTCGGAAATGGGTTATCCGGCTAAAGTTGGCAGGATTCTGGAGGTCGTCCTTTTTGAATATTGGGACTGCAAACGCAGTTTGCCTGGACATAGGAATTTCTTTGTGAGCTATGATCATGGAAAATAACTTATACAAGATGCTAGCCCACATAGTTGGATTTCTAAGATTAGAGAGTCCGGAGTCCATCAGGACCAGAAGCTCGCAAATGCTAGATTAATATAAATGTAACATCCAGGCAAAATTACATATCCCAACTTTTGGAGGGCAAGTTCTGGTTCAGAGTACCACAAAGCCCTTTTTGATGGAATACAGTTTGCCATAGTAAGCTTGCCAGGTCGATTCAGAAATAATGTACAGCTGCGAGGCATGCTGAGTCCGAGTGTGGGCTTTCAATACATTCAAAAACAATTGAGTCTGATGCTTAGCAAGGATTAAAAGCATGTGCTCACTGTCCCTTTGGAGCAGTAAGCATTTATGAGTCTTAAGCCAGTTTCTATAATTCTGCTTCAGTTTTTTAGATAGAGAGACACAATCATTTCCTTTAATAGAGCGCTGATTTCTGCAAAGCCCCCTTTTTTCAGAGTGATTTCATAGTCCAATGAATGCTTGCAAATATTATTAGTCTTAGGTCCAGAGCATAAGTAAGACCCAATCATTTTTTGCTTCAGAAGGAACAAAGTATTCGAGAACTCAGAAGGGGAACCGATATTTTTGTTTTGTTTTTGATTGCTGGAGGAAGCCTAAATCTTGCAGAGTATTTTGGCCTTAGAAGTATTGATGTCTTTTGGAATCCAAGTTAAATGCTTCCCAGCATGATTAATCATCACATCAGACGGGCCCCTTTGATTCTCATCCCTATTTAGCATACATCGAAAAGAACAGGATAGAATATTATGGTCATTTTTAGTTATATCAGTAACCTCAAAAGAGGCACAAGTGTATAGGTGTGGCCAGGGTCCTCTAACAGTCAGCCCAATAATCAGCAGAGAACACTTGGTCCCATCAATGACTCCTTGAAACAAGAACGGAGGATTCAGCCATGGGGCAAAGTTATTGGCCCTCACTACGAGGTTGGAGGTAGCCTTGCCGGTAAAACCGGCAAGACTACCTCCAAACACGCATCCGGGTCTGGCACCTGCGAATGGGCAATTAGTCTTTCGCGGGTGCCGGGCCTGGTACATCACCATTCCCATGTGAGCGCCATAGGGCTCAATGGGAATGGGGACGTCGGATGCACCGGCACCGTTTACAACGGTGCCGGAACATCCGACTTGCTGTGCTCGCGGATGCCGCTCTGCCCGCCAGGTCAGAGCTGGCGGGCTGACAGGCACCCGCAAGCACAGCTCATAGTATGGCGGTACGGCACCATTGTTACCTTACCACCATACTTATAAAGAGGCCCACTGTCTTTTATTAGCAAACAAAATGACAGGGATCACACCTGAAAAACAAGTAGTTTCTGGAGCTCTCATCTTCTAAGCATGTGTCACATGATTTTATCCCAATATGACGTCACAAATACAGGTTCCTATCATACATTTACATTGGTCAGTTTGGTTAGAATACATATGGGAGATATATGGGTTAGTTCTACAGTTGTATAGCCACATCTAGTGGCCCCTCCTAGGGCCAAAGGGACCATTGACCCTCCTAGGGTCGCAAAGAGACCATTGGCCCTTGCAACAAATGATATACCCACAAACGAAAGGTGAATCTGGATTGGGCAGAATGTGTCAACCCATCCCTGGGACCCTGGACGATTAGCAGACTGAGTGTACCTATTCAAGGTCCAAAGGCCCCTGTCTGGCCCTGCCTGGGGGTGGGTGGGTCAAGAGGGGTCTTTATCTTTGCTGCAACACCCAAACCTGCAGTGCTCCACAGTGGGTAAGCCCTTACACTTGCCGTGCTCCACCAGCTTCCCTAATAATATTGTCCTGATTACTTCACGCATCCTTGTGCATAGCGGTGTGCTCCCTCACTGTACTTTGCCTAAGCAGCAGCAGACTTCCAATATCTACTGCATTGCTCATTCTTACAGCTTCATCAATGTTCAAATGTGTGTGCAGCACCAGCTCTGTGGTTCTCTCAATCCTGCATCTTGGCCCGCCCTCCATGCTGCCGGCCCTGCAACTACCCCCAATTCATGCTGCACACAGATCAATCTTAATGCATCCCTGCATTTTGAGTCAATGAAAACTGTAACAGTACATTGCAACAGTAAGCGCACCAGATCTACTGCCCCTGGACCACAACACCCTATCTGGTTGCCTGCTGATTCTTGCCTTCTTTCTCAAACAGCCTAACTGCATACTGTACCCTCTTTCCACTTGACATGTGTTTCTGCTGGACTTCTCAACTATAGCCTTCTTTCTGCTGCCTACTAGTAGCAAACCCACATTTCCTCCTTAAGAGAGCCTTAAACATCTGTACCCTCCATTTTGGTTCTGTGATATTGCCCTCTGACGTAATCAAATCTAGGTGTGCTTTTTAAATGGTTGCATCCTCCGTTTTGTGCTCTATTAGTGTTCTCAGGCATAATCAAATCTAGGTGTGCTTTTACATTTGTACATCCTTCATTGTGTGTTGTATTAGTGCTCTCTGGTATAATCCAACCTAGGTGTGCTTTTTAAATTGTTGCATCCTTCATTTTGTGCTGTATTTGTGCCGTTGGGGAAATTTGAATCTAGAAGGGTTCCTCATTCTGTGCATTGACTGTCTTCCCTTGCACACCTCCTCCACTGCACCTGCCTGGCTGCTAGGTCACTTGGTGAGTTCCTGTGCACTGTGGAGTTCCCTTGCCTATCTCTCTCACCCCGCTACTCCCAGGTCACACTCTCGATCTCGCCTATCTATTACAATTACTATTCTATCACTTATCCTGCCACTCTCACAAAGTCTAGAAGAAGAAAGCTGAGTAAAGCTCTCCTGCACTCTAACCCAGGCCTTCCTATCACTGACACCTCCGTCAATGCCACTTCAAGAGAGACTTTCACAGACATCCTCTCCTGACTTGTGGACCCCCCATCTGGTCTTCACTCTATCTCCTTTCTCCTTCTCACCACAAATGGTGGCACTAAGTGGGAAGTTCTCATTGCCTACTTCTCATCCTCTAGTAGCATCCTTAAAGTCTATCACAATGGCACTCTTTTGGCCCAAGGTTCTCAACTTGCTCTTCTCCTTCTCGACCGGCACCTGCCTTCTCTCATAAACCTCCTCCCTTCTCCTGCCACCCCTTCTTTCACTCCCCTCCTCCCTCCACCACCACTGATGGGAGTACCATGCCCCTGTAAACCCCCTCAGAAAACCTTCAAAGGTTGTAACCAGCTTCACCAAGCTACTCTGAATGCTCGCCCTGCTGTCAAACACTCCTCTGACATCTGTCTCCTTCTGGAACACCTTGACTTGGACGTCCTCGCTCTTACCGAGACAATATGAGCTCTGTCACTACTCTTGAAACTCTCCTTCCTCAGGGCTACACAATCCTCTCCAACCCAAGACCCAACAGCCCTGCAGGTGGAGTGGCCCTGATCTTCCCTGATTGGGTCCCTGCTTCCTTCATTCCTACTCTATCCTACTTCTCTTTTGAATGCATCTGTAGGTTGGGAGTTTCTCCCACTGATTCTGCCCCTGCTAATCTGTATCTTGCCATCTCCAACACTCTCAACATACTACTTGCCCCTGCCATGAGGATCTGTCTAAAACCTGCCACAACAGCTGGTACGACTCTGATCTAGCATCCCTGAAACACAAGTGCACAGTTGCTGAATGGAAGTGGCAGACCTTAGGCTCATCCTCTGACAAACTGGCCTGCCACCTGCCCCCAATGGCAATATCATTTCTCTTTCCACTCCAAAAAGCAGGCCCACACCCAAGCACGCATTACTGGAACCTCTAACAACAAGGCCAAACTTTTCAAAATCTGGAAAAAACTTGCCAATCCACCTGCAGTCTCCACCTCTCTCCTTCCTTCCCTAGCCCTCTGCACTGCATTGGCCTCCCACTTCAAATCCAGAACTCAGGACATCCTGTCCTCACTCTCCTCCACCCCTATCTCCCCTCCCACTCCTACTCTTCTGCCTCCCTTGCCCCCCCTGATCCCTACTTCACTCCCCTCCCTCCTGGGTGAGGTCTCTAAAGTGGTCCGCTCTATGAAGGCCTCCTCCAAATAGGTGCTCCACTGTTCATCCAGAAATATTAAGGACAACATCTACTCTCTACCCCCGGTCCTTGCAGACCTCTGCAACCACTCATTCGTCTTTGCCCCTTTCCCCCTATCCCTCAAGCACTCCCTTCTGCACCCTCTCTTAAGAAAGCTGTCTGATGACCCCTCCTGTACAGCTATCACCCTATCTCTATTATCTATATTATCCCATCTGCTAAACTCTTGGAAAAGTTGGCCGTCCCCCAACTGATCCTCCACACTGATCTTGTTGGGTGCCTTCATGACCACCAATCTGGATTCCGGGTATCCAGTGGTACAGACACTGCTCTCCTGAAACCATGCTCGCAAATCAGACTACAACTCTCCTGCTGTTCTCATTCTCCTCGATCTCCACTGTGCCTTTGACACGGTCAACCATTCCATCCTCATAAAACATCTCTGTGACACCGTCAGCATAGCGCTGGACTGGCTAACCTCTTTACTCACATACCTCCCTACCCCGTTGCAATTGGGTCCTTTCTCCTCCTCTACTACCCTCTCAACTTGTGGTGTCCCACAGGGCTCTATCCTATCGCTCTGGCTATTCAATATCTATCTTGTCCCTCTTGCCTATTTGATCTCCTCCTTCTATCTTCATTTCCAGTGTTATGCTGATGAAACACTGCTTTCCTTCAAACTTCCCTCTACTTCCCACTCTTCCTCCTCTCTCATCCCCGACTGTCTGTCAGCCATTCAGGCATGTTGCTCAGCAAATGATATCTGCCTCAATGTCAGTAAGACAGAGATCATCCTCATCGGGACTCGTGTGCCCTCTTTTCCTCCTACTTTTTGATCACCCTCCTTGGGCCCTCATCCCCACCATCCTGTGAGGCCAAAAACCTGAGGGTCATCTTCAATACCATTCTATCCTTCTCCCCTCACATGCTGGACCTTCCCATAAAGTCCCACTTCCAGCTCCACCTCCTCAGAGGCATTTTTCCTTTTCTCACTTTACCCCGGAAGTTCAACGTCTCCAGAGCTTTGGTCCTTTTTAGGCTGGACTACTGCAACAGCCTCTTTCTCAACCTCCTTCTCTCCTCTCTTCCAGCTAATCCAGAATAAGGCTTTAAGAGTTATCCTTGCTCTCAAGCCCAGGGACTGTATCTCCGCAGCCCGTAAATCTCTCCACTGACTTCTAGTGGCTGAAATTATCAAATTCAAGACCCTCTGCATGATCCACAAAGCCTTCTGGGGCCTGGCACCATGCTATCCCCATATTTCCCTCCCTAAATACTTCCCTGCTAGACCCCTACACTCCTCAAATTCCAACTCTCTGACTGTCAAATGTTTCGCAGAAATTGGGGGGCAGACATCTTTGTGGCTGGTGCCTCCCTTTGGAAAAGCTTCCCTGCCCCGCTCAGAATTGAGTCAGACCTCCTTAAGTTCCAGAAACAGCTCAAAACTCTGCTCTTCTCTACCTCTTTCCATCTTTCTCTTCCTTGCTAATCACCCCACTGCCACTGTGACCTGTGGCCTGATTCTCATGAACCCCACAGCCTCTCAGGCCCATCCTCGCAGTCATTATCAGCACCCTCTCTCTGCATTACCCTGTGGGGCTCTGCCTCGTGGCTCCATATACCACCCTTGAGAGCTGCGTATACTAGTACTTAGCCTGAGGTGCTCCTCCTGGCTCCCCTTAGCACTTCCCTCTTGGACCCTCCTCCAGCACTTGTCCACTCCTTTGCTCCCAGTTTCCATCTGCTCCCCTGAACTTCTCATCAATGCACTTGCACGGCCGAATGCCGCAACTGTATATATATTATTGTTGCTTTACGTTTCTTACCCTTGTTATTATCTCCCCTGTTCCCTTCTCATTTAGCCATGTGGCACTTTGAAACACAATTCTGTTCTATAAATCAGCTTACAAATGATCAATAAATAAAATAAATAAATCAGGCAATGGGAATGAACATGGAGGTGCAAAGTGCTCCCTAATGTTGCCATCTCTGATCACCTAAGCCTGGGAGAGTGCATTCAGTTAGCAGTTCGTAGGCAACACATGGAGCTTTTCCCCCTCTGGTTCGATGGGAACAGTCTTATTCGTCTATCTTGATTGAACAGGTATTGTCCTGTTTGGCTGGGTTACATGTGAGAAGACCAGTAAATGAAGCTGCCCTGCTTGTAATGTTGAGGATTTTAGCCTGCATTTCTGCAGGTGGCTCATTGTCTTGGTAATTGGAATTTTCCTATCTCCACTTGTCCTTGGCTGGGTGCCTTGTTTCTGCTCACCTCTTGCTGCAGCGATCATGTCTGCTTTTCCATATACTTGAAGCCTGTCTCCTCTTTGTCATCCATTTCAGAGACCTATAGCTTCCATATCACTCCCTATGTCTTCTCTATGTTAGTGGCAGTCAAGCATGTGCAAGCTAAATAAATGAACTCTTTGCATCTTGCGGTTTCAGCTTTGGCAAAGCATATGTATATAAAGAAATATGTATGTGTGTCTGTCCTCTCCTTACATGGGTCATAAGCATGCGTTTCTTGACTATATATGCAATAAACTAGTGCATGTTCATGTAACTTCATGAATGGATCAATATGTACTTCATATATAATGCGGCTACATCGTGATGTCAGTGATGCCATCCTTGATTTCTGGCTTTTAAGTTAGTTGACTTGCTTGATCTATGTAATTTCCATGTCATCAAAATCATTGATTGGGTAGGGTCTGAACAGCTGTCTGAGAGAGTACCGCTTCTCACACCTGTGTTACATTGAGGATTGTGATGATGGGAATAAAAGTTAGGCATATCTGTCGTTTCTCTGCCTTCGTGTTTAGAGTTGTGTGGGGGGTATGAGGGTCACATTTGCCCCCACCTACAATCCCCCCTCTGTTCGACCTGTTGACCACACTATCTACATGACTCTCTTGGTTTATTTGGAATTTCATGAGCCAAACCTTTGTTATCCTTTGAGGTGTCCATAGTATGTTGCATGATCATCCAGGCTCCATGTCACATAGCTGCAGTCCCCCTCAGGGCTGCACCAAACCCATTTTCCCCAATATTCATTGGTGTTGTATGGGTACAAAAACAACATTCCTGTTGGGAACAGAGGACACTGTGTTTGTTAATTGTGATTTCAATAAATTCCATGTCTTTGTTTCTTCATCTTCTTCAGTCTCTACATTTATCAGTACTTTCATCCTTTGAGTCTTCTTAGTTGTCTTTCTACACTGCGTGATGATTATCCGTATGACACAAAATGCCAGTAACACTAATTTCAAAGCTGCTGCCAATACTTTCAGTCCGTTGGCCATTCATGTTGGTATCCATGAGAATATGTTCAACAGCCAACCTATGTCTTTTCCCACATTTTTCGTTTGTGCCTCCATCTTCATGTGCAGATCAGAGAGCTGGGTGATGGCCTCTGTCAGCGTCCCATTGCCTTTGTCATTGGGAGGAATGATTGTAGAGCAAGAAGACCCGATCTTGGCGAAAACGCCTCCCTCCATGGCAGTGAGAGGATCTTGCACGTTTCTATTTTGGATGGCGTTGAACTCTGACGGTTGAATTTATTGTCGGCATCAGGTCCCAACGCGTAATCTGGAGGCATTTGGTGTTTGCGCTTGTCTGTACTGCTGGAACAATAGATGCATATAACATCCCAGTTCTGCTGAACCGCCTGTGCTCTGGTGGTATCGCATCCAATGCTTTTTTCATATCTGATGAGGCATAGTTCTCTCTTTTCACTCTGGCCAACCCTACAGATTTTTTCTTTCTTGTGCTCGTAACCATTTTATGGAACCCTTCTACTTGTATGATTTTCTTAGGCACTACCTATACTGGGGTGTTCAGATGTACAAGTGAACATATTCCTCCCTAGTTGGGTGGCAGCTGCAGGTATGCCTTCGATCCGCAGGCCCTCATAGTGGTCCGTGAGCACTACTATACCAACCTTCATGCCTGGTATCTTCAAAATCTGCTTACATCCTTCATTTTCCCCTACCTCTACTTCACGATCATTCTGAAAACATAAAGCTGCTTCCTTGATTGGTATGCTGGGCATGGGCATGCTTTGTTTTCTAACCATGTGAACAGTTTGGTACTCACTTCCCAACCCTTGAGGCACTTGTCATTTTCTTGCTGTACTATTTCCACTGGAACTGTTAGGAGTGTGTATGCTTTGCTCCCAACAACTTGTTCTTTCTATCTGTCTGTTGTGTATACTTTTCCATACACCAGCATCTGCAGTCTTTCCCAGCATCCTGTATTTCTCCTATTTCTATGGGTCCTTCCTTGGGACACTTTAACTCCTTCTGTGTCATTGTCTGTACCTCCGCTTTACCTGGACCCTCTGTGATGTACTCTATACTTTTTTCAGTATTCCAGTAACCCTCCAACATTTTCTGAGTCTTTATGTAGTTGTCTTCATACAGGAACATCTTCTTGGACATCCACCTTAGTGTGGCTCGCTTCCCTAGAAATCGTCCTGTTATGGTGCAATACCATAAATGCATGAGGCATTGTGCTCTTGCCACTGGAATTTCAGTTGGCACAAACGTTCTGGATGCCCCTATGGCATAGGGGATCAGAGAGCAGACATAACAGCTCTCCTTTCTTGATTGCTTACCCACTTTGACCATGTGGCTATACCACATGTTGTTTGATATGCAGGCCGAATCAGCTATATAGGAATTTACCTGGTTAAAATCTCATTCTGCACTGTGCCCAACTCTTTTTACTTCCTTAGCAGTGCTTAGTGCCTGCTTAGTCATGGCTCAAAGCTTGTGCTTGCAAAAACATCAACCTTCCTAAAGCAAGGAGTGTAAAGAGGTAGAGACAGCAGAAGGCACAAAACATCATCATGATATTACAAATTAAATTTCCCATGTTGTTATTCTTGGGTGCTTATTTGTGTTGTTCCAAGGGTTTATGGAACGTACCTTAAAGCCTGGGAAATGCGTTATTGTCGTGTTAGTGTATGTTAGATTACGCTCTACGCCTATAGTATTGGGCGAGTGCTGCAAAGAACAATCGCACCCACACTATACAGATTCTCAAACAACCAAGCAGAGTAATGATAGACAGGTGTGGGTATGTCTGGGCTACATAAAGCAGAAAATCATGAAAAACGGTTGTAGAGGAATCATTCGTTCAGTTTCTGTCTGTATCACAAAGTGGATAAAGCATTCCTGAAATGGGTTATTTTTATTAAGTACTATATGGCTTGGACTGTCTTTACTTTCTTGACCAATAACTATTGTAAGGAAAAAGTAGTGTGCATGTTCTAGGTGTGTGTATTGTCCTTCCCTAACTCTCTTGCTCTGGACCATGTTGTCCATGATTGCTGTTCTTCTTCTTTGCCTTTGTCTTCTTCTTGAATCAAATCTTCTTCTTTTAGACAGGAAGATGTCTCTCCTCGGCAGGGCTTAATGTCTCCAATGGAGTTCCATGCTTTTTTCCCATTCAGTTTGACTGCATGCTCTGTGGCTTGCTCTACAGTATCTCGAATCTGGGTTTAAACCAGGGCCTTACAAAATTCCAGAGTAAGACTGTGTCCCCCGGATAAAGTAGTGGTTGATTAAGGAGTCTTTCTCTTGTGGCTGGGATGTTTTTTCCTCACTATTCTTCGACCTCTTCCCGTGTGCCTGCATTTGGTGAGAAATAAAAGACACACTAGCTATCAAAGAAGCCACATACTCGTAGATTTCATTTCCAAACACATCAGAGGCTGCATTTGTATCTGTCAATGTCCTAGAGGGAGGATCCAGGGGTAGTCACATGCGCCGTCCGATTACTAACTCATGGGGTGTTAAGTGGTGGTCTGATCCAGGCTGATTGCGCAATGCGAACAGTGCTAAGGGCAAACAGTAAAGCCAACCCTTTTTTAAAGTAGCTTTTATTTTAGCAATTTTTTCTTTGCGCAGGCCTTTGAAGCATTCACGCACCCGGTTCGCTTGTAGGTGATAGGCACAGGAGAATATGTGCTGTATACCCAGTAGGGTTGTGATGTGCTCAAAAGTCTCTTTCACGAAGTGAGACCCATTTGTCTGACTGGTGGACCCCCCCCACTGTAGGAATACCTCTCTAACGAGGAATTTTGCTGCCCTGAGGGCATCGGGGTGTGAACATGGACCAGCTTCGATCCATCGGGAGAACGGGCACACAACCACTATCATGGAGCGGTAGCACTGGCAAACCTGGATCATATCGACATAGTCGATCTGGAGATGTTGGAAAGGCCCGATTGGGCGGGGAATTGCTCCTCTCACTACACGTAAAGTATTTCCTGCAGTGAACTTTTTACAAGTGACACAGTTTTTCATGAATGCTGCTATATGCTTTGTCATATTTGGACAGAACCAATCTTCCCCGATGTGAGCAGCAAATACCTCTTTACCCATATGAGTGGGATAATGCAGTTGCATGAGTGCAATCTGCAATAATGCTATTTGGTGTACCAGCTTGCCTTTGCTTTCCTGTTGCCACAAAGCATCCATAGGAGATATTGAACATCCCCTTCTCACCCTTGAGTCTTTCTCATCTGCCTGGGCCCTTCCCTAAAACTCTATTATCTGTGCAGCTGGTAACGTATTATAGCCTTACCTTAGACTTATATTACACACACATATCCATGTGTTTGATTGGGTATTGAAGTCTGTTATTCCTGAAAAATATACTGCAAGCTTTGCTTCTGCGTCTGCTGCTTGGTCTGCACTGTCTGCTTTTAGTCCCACCACTGTTGTCCCTTTATGTCTTTCCACTGTTGTCTGGTCTATTGTTGACAACCTGTCAATGTAGAGCACTTCTCCCCCTTCAAGTAGCTTCTCCCCAACATTGTAAAGGTCATCATACTGTTCCATGTATGTAGTACAGTCATGTACATAGTCTCCTTCCTCTACTGGCTCAGCTACATATGTCACTGGATTGACAGTCCTGCACCTAACTACCTTGATTGCTGGGTTTGAGATAATCACCTCTTATTCAGAAGCTTGCTGTGTGGACAACGTATTCTTAGGTGTTTCGAGAATTGCAAAGAGGGTGTGCTCCATGTAATGTGTAGTGCTGCACACCATGGGGATAGTTGGTGACTTGTCTACCGCAAATGCGGCAGCATGCAGAGCTTGTTCGAAAGGATAGTGTTCACTCATCACTGGGTCTAAATGTCTGCTATAATAAGCCAATGGCGTGCGCCCTAGGGGAGTCTTCTGTGTGAGCACCGCAATCATCACCACTCCATTGGAGTGTGAGAACAAATAACATTTGTCGTGGTAGTCTGGGATCCCTGGTACTGGAGCTGTGCCTATTGCTTTCTTCAGCACTTCCAAGACTTCAGTCATTTCATGTGTCCATACCAATTTACCATTCCATACCAATTTAAGGGTCTTGTGTATGTGCTGTAGTCAAATACCCAGGCTCTGCAATAATTGCAAATGCCCAAAAACTGTATTTCTCTCACTGTCTTTGGCATCAGCGTTCTGTGGATCGCCTCAGCCCCTTCTGGAGTCACTTTTCTCCCTTTTTTGATATCAGCTGCCCTATATTTAGCCCTTCCCTTTGGCAATATTGTAATTTTGCCTTGTCCACCTTATAACCCTTTTCTGTCTGTCAATACTGTCAGTAAGTATACTCAGTCATTTTGACACTGTTCTTCTGACTTGCTACAGATTCAAATGTAATCCACGAATTGTATGTCTGTGCTCTCTATCTGTATGTTGCC
Source organism: Ambystoma mexicanum (assembly GCF_040938575.1). Lineage (NCBI taxonomy): Eukaryota > Metazoa > Chordata > Amphibia > Caudata > Ambystomatidae > Ambystoma > Ambystoma mexicanum. The sequence goes on along the minus strand of NC_090930.1, from coordinate 1,271,694,810 downwards.
TAGATTTATCAGAAGGCCCCTATTAAAGATGGAAGGTGACTCACAGTACTCTCATGGGAGACTTGTGGATTTACACTTCTGGTTTCTATATAAGAAGGAGGTTAAGTCATGTGGTATAGAAAAGACTGTGTTCTTCAAGTCTACTACTGTGAAGTGCGTAGCTTCCATTGGGATGCTGCACAAAATTGATGCTGGATTCGTAACTAATGGGAATACTGCTTCAACAATTTGTTTCACAGGGCACAAATCCTGGATGAAACGCCATGATCCCCATGATGCCTTTTTCACTAGATCCCCTTGTACTATAATTCTGAATGTACCAGAATGTCTTGCTTCACTAATGTGGCGATCGTCTCATAAATTCCCTTGTTTGCCTCCCTTGACAGAGGATACTGTCTTGCCCTTGGTAAAATAGCACCTGGTTTAAGCTTTATCCTGACCACTCCTATCCCTTTTAACAGACCCATGTCATAGTAACTATCGGTCCATAAGACACTGGGTGCCCACCCTAAGTCTTCCTCGAGAAATGGCAGTGGCGGTTTTCGCAACACAGCCATTCTCTGCAGCACTTGGCTGTAATGTATTTCCACCCAATGAGTAATGCTCATGTCAAACACCACCTTGCTATCCAATCGATCCTCTTGGAATAGCTCCTCATCTGTCATGTCAGTCAACTTGTATCCTTTCCCCAGTGTGATTACAGTTCTCGATGATCGTCCTCTGGTGTGAATAGGAATTTATTGGTTATGCGTAACAGTCTACCCTCTATCCCTGGGAGCCATGTAAATACCACGTCTACCACATAAGAACACTGTTCAATGTCTAATGGCACCCCCTCTGTACCGTCAGGGTACAATAAGCTTGGAGGTGTGCCCTCACATTCCCACACATACATGTAATTAATTTCTGGCATTGAACACACTATCCCTTGGTCTATGAATGAAATGGTCATGTTAATTCGGCTCATCATGTTTCTACCCATTATATTCACTGGTGTCTGTCAGGAGTATAACAGTGGCATGGTCAATTCAAGTTCTCCCATACAAAATGGTAATTTGTCAGTAAAAGGAACCAAATCAGTGGCCCCAGAGAATTCCTGCACATTCATGGCAATGCCTGACATTGGGTATCTTCCTTCCTTGATACAGGACCTAGTCGCCACTGTATCCACAAGAAAGGAAAAAGTCTTGTCACCTATAGTCACCCCTATATGTGGTTCTTCAGCTGGATTGGGATGACAGATAGGATTGAAGACACCATGTCTGTCTGTAGGTTGTCCTATTGTGGATATAATGACACTCCCGTCCCTGTTAATGGTTCACCCCCTACAACAGTCGCTCTTCCCAGCTTTCACACGGGAGCCAGCACTGTGGAGTATGCTTGTGTCGTGGTTATGATGTTCTGTTGAAATGGTACCTGCTGTGGTAGTTGTGACTGCTGCATGTGTGCCTGGATGTGTAATGCTAGTGTCATGGGATGATATTGCTGCATTTGCATGTCTTGGGTATGCTTCTGTTGTGGTGCATTCATCTGCATTTGCCTGTGACCTGGAGCATAATAGTCAGTCTGCTCTGTCTGGTATGTGGGCTATTGCTGCATTCCCCCATTCTGAGGAATCCCGCCTCTGTATCTGCACACTCGCGACATGTGGCCAATTTCTCCACACCCCCAACATTGTGGAGGACCCCCCATTGGTCTTTGCTGTCCCCCATGAAACCTTCCTGCATCCTGCTGCATTGGGTGTCTGACCCTCTCCCCTGAGGTATCCCTCCTCGTTGTCTCGGCCACTGATTCATATCCCCACATCCTGCAAAACCACCCCTGTCATCTGTGGTTGGTTCTGCACATGCTGAGCAACTACTCCTTCTCCACTCGTTAACATCACCCCTTCCATTGTTTGCTTAGATCATTTCTTCTGCACTAACTTTGCTTCTTCTTGTTTCCTCTCCTCACGCTTCTTTCTCGCATTCTCTTGCATTAGCCTGCAATAGTGCACTATAGTTAGCCAAATTTCTGACCACGCTTTAGCATCCATCCCCACTAGCTTCTTAAGCTGCTTTTGTACTTGCTCGTGTAACCCCAGACATAATATGTGGTAAAATAACCTCACTGTTTCATCCCACAGTTCCCTCATCTCAAGGCGCCTTTTCTCTTGAATCTGTTGAATATGTTGAAGTGGGTCTTCATCCTCACGCATTTTGCGTGCCATGATCACGCTTATGTCAAAAGTGTTAGTGTCTTGCACCATGAGAGCTTGCCATACGGGAGCTCAGCAGTTGTTAAGCGGCACGCCATCGTGTGCTGTGTTCTGTGCTGTCACTCCAGGATATCCTGCTCTTGTCCATACATTGTCAACTACCTCCAAAGAATGGCTGAGAGTAGACTATTCATGTCCCCTACCACTAATGTTGTCCCTGCTGTTAGTCTTTTGATATCATAAATCCACTTGCCAGGCTCCCACAGTTAACAATGGCAGCATACATCTTAAATTGTCTTTGTCCATCTGCTAACAGGGCATATACTAAGGTCGCCCCCACCCCTTTCCAGTAATAGGAACTGTTCCAGTGTCATCCCTCCGTCCTGTCTTCCCATGTCTTTAGTGGTGGTGAACGCCCTTGCCATCTTTGTCTTTTTCCATTCTGGCCAGGCCCTGAGCCTCTGTGCATACATGGTGATATTGTCCCCACTCTGCGACCCAACCTCAGAATGCAGTAATCGCCCTTCAATGTCCTCCTTTCCTCAACCCATATTTTCTTCACCTCCCCATATTGTGTCTCTGTCTGGGCCTGCTTCCCTGGAGCACTGAGGGTGTTTTCTCTCTTCCTCGTCTTCACTCCCCTGTGATCCTCGTCTGACCCCATGGTCCCAATACTACTATAACTGTCCCCTTCTCTGTCTTTATTGAAGCTGAGTCTCCTTAATTATGTGTCTTCCTGCTGTTTTCCCCTTTTTCGGTCTGTAACTTGGTGCTCCCCCCTCACTGAGGGTTCACCACTCTTGTATGCCCATGGGGCAACTGTAATGTTCCTCCTGCTCCTATAGAGATCCCCTATACTTCTTTGTATACCTTCCACATACTCATCATCTAAACATGGCAAGTCCATCTTAATTTCTACCGCTTTTGAAGAGTGTCTTTCTCTACTCTTATCTCTGTCTTGTTCGGATTTGCGCTCATTTCTTTCCCTGCATCAGCGTTCTATAACTAACTTGCGTGACTTCTAACCTTCTTTTCTCCTTCTTTATTTGCAATTGCATTTCCTGCTCTTTTTCTGCTTTCCTTGTTGCTATGTCTTCTAGCTCTCTCTGTTGTCTTCTCTTTGTTTTCTCTCTCTCTCTCTCATACTTCTGTTCGCTCCCTTTATGCTTTGAATCTTTCACTTTCCTCCTTTGCTTCCCTTTCCCTTCCATGCACTTCCTCCATTATCTCAGTCCATTCTTTGGCTTCCTCCTAAGCATATTTGCTACTCGGCAATTCCTTCCCTGCGTGCCCTTTCTCACCTGCTGTTTTCCCTCCAGTTTGAGCAATATCTGTGCGCCTATCCAATCATTCGATAACAATGATTCTTGGCCTTCACTAAGCCTTGTTTTCCCCAAGTCATTCTCATTTAGCTTTGCTTGCATTTTGCTGCACTCCTTACGTTTGCTGCTACTGTCTCGCAAAGTGGTACTCACTTGCTTTGCGCCATCAGGTGCGCTTTTGCCACTATACACTGGAGGTGCGAAAGTGGGATAGGTGTAGACCACCAATGCTTTTAATTCCTTCATTGGGTAAAATATGTTGCTTTCTGTTGCTGTGTCTACATCCGCTGTTTGAGGAGGAGGGGGAGCCGAGGGCTCAGCATCCAATGCCACCAAACTGAGTCCCCTTCATCATCCTGAAACATTTTCCGTAACTCTAATATGGCCAACAGTTTGCTCAGTTTATTCCCCTTATAAACTGCCTGCAAATAAGTTGCCATTTGTTGCTGCACACATTTGGAAAAATGTCCATCTCTGGGCCATGGCTTTGCCAACTTGCCCTCTGTATCACAAATCCATTCCATGCTAAACTTGTGTATTTCATTTTGATACCGCCGGGGGGGGACAAATGCTGAAGAGGTGTATCCCTCATCTTTCATCACCTTATGGAACACTAGATCAATACTTACCTCACTGCAAATCGAGATTTCGATACATACAATTTTAATCAATACAATATAACAAATATTTTCTTTACTATCACCAGCTCACCATCAAAAACACAGGCGTGCTTTGCTCACCGCCCCTCTTGCAGCTTTGCACCCTGCAGGCTCAAATCATAACTCCACTCGTAAGTTCTGTTGCGTTCTGTACACTTCATGTCCTATTAAACAACTTCACTGGTGACACCACCACTACCATAGAGGAAGAATATTTCAATACTCAATCTTTCAATAGATGTGTCTGCTTATGACCTGCCCAAACACAACGACAAAACACAAGATAGCATATATATGGGTGCCTTCCTGCCTCCTAACAGGGTAATCCAATAAATCTTGTGTTCCCTTTTCTATAGCGTCACCTTATAAAAATGCACCTCTGCGAGGTAAAACAGGAAACCACATTCCGCGATATAAGGTAACTTTTTCTGCTAATCAATATACCCAGGTAAAACATTAAATAATTATCCATGAACCAAGCTAAATTGCCTAATTTACAGGGAAACAATTTTATATTTAATTTTTTATTTTTCAAAAGTTATTTATTTTTCAAACACAAGCTAAACTGACTGCCTGAGTTTATTGCCCAAATGAACCACCTAACAAACAGGTATCCTTACATCAAACAAGAACTTTGACAACATCAAACGGACACTCCCTCCCCACATTTGCCATATAGCTGAGTCTATAGTTACACTCCGTGATCCACTGAGGTCTCTCGGACACTGACTCTCCCACAACCTGCCACTCTGGCATCTGGTCTGATAGGTGTCCCACGGGAAGCGGCCAGGAATTATCCTCCAAAGGTGGCTCCTGTCGACCTATTCTTCATACATGCATGATTTTAGACATCGATTACAGTGGGTCGTCACATAGCCTGTGTTGGAACGAGGCGGTTTGTCGCTGAAAAATCATAGCAACCCTCCTCTGTTACTGCTTTGTATAGGTGTGGCGTATAGGTGTGGCCGGGGTCCTCTAACAGTTACCCCAATTATCAGCAGAGAACACTTGGACCCATCAAAGACTCCCAGCTACAAGAATGGAAGACTGAGTCATGGCACAAAGTGACTCTCTTTTATTAGCAAACAAAATGACAGGTATCACACCACAAAAACAAGTATCCTCCGGAGATTTCGTTTTCTAAGCATGTGTCACCTGGTTTTATCCGGTTGTGAGGTCACAAATCCAGGTTCCATCCCAGAAACCTATCACACATTTACATTGGTCAGTTTAGGTAGGATAAATATGGGAGCTATAAAGGTTAGTTCAGATTTGGCCCCCCTTCTACACAAGTTTGAAAGATTGATTTAGAAACCCAAGCATAGTCAATAATAGAAGAGGAGGAGCCTCTCTTCCAAGTATGTTGGGGAAGAGTATCACCCAAAACATTGTCATTAAGAGTGATACAATTCCATTCTTCTAGGATCAATAAATGTTATCATCTGAAGATGCAGATGAGCCATGTACAATATTACAAACCTTATCCGAAGGTTCTGGACCCACACCATAATTAGAATGTAAAACCTCAGCAATAATGGCATTTCCGTTTTCGTTGTTGCTGCTTCAATCAATCAAGATATTATTTAGTGTCACCAGAGGTTTCTCACACACAGACGAGTACTAGTTGAAATAGAGATTAACAATGGGGAGATTATCCAACCAATCCTAATATACGCTTCTAATAGTTAAGGTAAAAAAGACAGGGATTTTGTCATGAATTACTTCTGCTGAAATTCAGAGCCTATTGCTGATAGCTAGCAGCAAGTCACCAAAGGGTCTACCCCTTCAACCCGTTAAGGCTGTTTTCAAAAAGTTGAATAGCCATCAATATAACATTGATCCCTAAACCATACCTCTTGTAAGAGGATAATATGACCATCTCTAAGATCAGTTGTAAAAATATCCATCTTCTGTAGGTGCATGAAACCCCTGGTGTTCCAAGAACATAATTTTATAATATCAGAGCAAGTGTTCAATAGTGATTACAGGTTTGAATTGTTGGCTTTTTCCCAACATTAAGGCATTTCGTCGCTGTGTCCAATCAACCAGGGGCTGCTACCTGGGTGTATGTCCCAGATTAAAGCAAATAGATCACTGGTGAGAGGAATCATTGTTACAGTTCACACTCAAGGTGCCTTTACAGAAAAGATCATTAGCAGATACATTTATTTTTAAACACTGGAATTTAAAGATCTTTCTGTTTGTAAAAATAGGCCATACTCATCTTCAAAAAGACATGAGATTCCTTAAAAATCATAGAGAATTTTGGAATTCACAAAAAAATTAAAACAAATCTGTACCAGAATCCTGGACAAAGTGCACCAAATATTTGTTTGCAGTAATGGTCCGAAGACAGGGAAGTGTGTGGAGCATTTTCAAAATGTTGTTCTGATTCAAAATAATGGCTTAGTCTCATTTAACAATGCGTTCAATACCAATACTAAGAGAAGATATTTCTACATTCGTATTAACATACAAGTGATTCCTGATTTTCCTATTAGAATCTTTTACAATATTAGAATCTTTTAAAATAATACCTTGATGAACGAAAGTTTAGAATTTATGACATTAAGAGTGTATCGTTGAATCTTCAACTCTTAATTCATGTTGTCATAGCGTCTGGGGGGCATCAAAGAGGGTTGTGAGAGATGCACCGATGACATAAGTTCCTGAATGCCTGTGCGAAAATGAAACTAGTTCAAAGTTCCAAGGATGATAGAGAATCTGATGTTTGCTCAGTAAAATGAGGAGGAGCCATTTTATCCGCATTAGAAGAAAACAAAACATAAGCCGGAGCATGAACATCCTCCTCCATAGAGCTAGAATTCATGCTTGAGGAAGTAGTTGCAAAGAGGGCATGTGTAGCAGTTAAGGAAGCAGATGTTTAAAGGCAGGGAAAGGGTTAACTGTATCTTACAGATTTGTTGTGGACAGATCACCCCAAGGGGTCTTGCCCCTTCACTTGATTGCCTGCTAGTAGAAGGAGGATCCCAATAGAGGGGGCCCTACCAGCGGCAAAACAAAGATCCACTAATTATTATACTTATTAATATGGATCTGCTGTTGCATAAGTCAACTCTTAGGATTCACAAGAGTAGTTAAGATTTTATTTGACTACATCTTTTTCTTTTATGATTGAATCAAAAAGGTTTGTTCAATTATTCTTTGAATGAATAGTTATAAAATTAAAAACACACATGTATAGCTATATATACACATTCCGGAAGAATGTGTAATCTTATAGACACTTTTTGCACTATTTCAGAGTACAATGCATTAAAATCAATTACCCTGTTGTGATGAGACACAGGACATCAAGTGACAAACAAACAGAACCTACATTTCAGCTTTTAACCGTTTTAACATCAATAATAAAGTGTACTAAGTAGAAGGAGGATCAGCTTAATGCAGTGAATGATTGAGAGAGTTCAATCTCAAATCTTGGGATTTTTACGATACAAATCTGTGATCCTGGAAGAGTTTGTATACATAGTAACTGAAAGTGAGATTCCTCACACATGAAGAGGCAGCCGAGTGGAGGACAGAGAGGTTGAGGCAGTGATCAGAGAGGTTGAAGAGACTGGAGGACTGACAGCTGCAGCGTAGGATAGTGGGGCAGCGGTTAAAAGGGGTGATGGCTTCGAATCAACCAGTAGTAGAGTTTTACTTCTCAGATCGTGCATCGTTATAAAGAAAGATAAAAAGCATGTTACTCACTGGGCCCCAAATCCCACAATCTGCCAACAACTGCTCTTTTGGTTCCTTCACTCGCTCTTTGCACAACACATGATTATATAAATGTCTGCCTCCAGGAAAGTCAATCCACAAGTAGAGAGACTCAACTTTCAATGCTCCAGCCATGAGTAAGATAGAGAAAAGACTATCCATAAACAGGGACAGTACAAGCGCGGTTCCTTCTTCCTCCTTAGCCTGCCAACAACTTTAGTTTCTGTGCACTTCACACAAGATATTATAACGTACTGTGTTACATTGACAGGTATACAACTCCACCTAGTTAACAAAAGTGGAAGTGCAACCACCAAATGTTTTCATTGTGAAAGTGGCGGTAACACTTCTCTATCACAAAATTCCAGTGATCACTCTAGGAACACATACAGGAACCCAAAAGATGGCAATGGTTTTATCAAAGCAAGCAGGCCTGGGCTTAAATTAGAGGAGAAATACAAAAAGCACTATTTTGGTGTTAAAAATAAGATTAATAACTAGAGTGAGGAATTTACCACTACAGAACCTATGGTAATTAAATCAAATAGGTCAGAAGCAAAAAGAAATAATTATTTTATACAGGAAGGGCATGAAAAGTAATGGTACAGGGTAGGACACAAGCATGAAATAGAAAACAGAAGAATAACCCACCAGAGATAATTAAAGCTCTAATAAACCGGAAAAATATTTTTTCATATTCTCTTAAAGATGCAATTATTTACCGTACTTGCACGATCTGAATGACCCAAGGCTTAGTAAGATAGTTAGTCTCGTCCTGCATCCATACCCTCCCTTATCACTCCTAGAAACACGCGTGTACAGGCGCGTTATAAATTACTGATCATATCATATCATATTGAACAGCATAGTGAGTCTGTGGAGTATTAATACAGGACCCTAGACATCCATGGAGATACAAATTCTGCTAAGTAGTTTAGCTGAATTGTAGACGAAGACACTGCTGAATTTTTCTCTTGTCTTTCAGAACCGAATACCAGAACTTGGAGTGCTTTTAAAAATGAATTGTGTGGACATTTATGTCCATACCGTTTAGTCCAAGAGGTGCAATTTGTTGCTTATTCCACAATTTGTGAACCAAATATTCCTCTTGTGAGTTTTTACAAAGACTCTGTTGAGTTTTCCTTAGGATCAAATCAAATCTGGATATCAAATTACTTAACTTTTGTGATTCTTATTTCTATTCCCTCCAAGCAGAAAATGTAGCACAGTTTACAAGTGATTATCATCACAATCATACCGTAAATTGGATTATGGAACAGGTGACTTGCATGTGGGAAGTAATTTAGAAACCTCAAAATGCTGGTGGCAACTCAAAGAAGAGGCAAAAGAAGGAGAAAAAAAGAACTTCTGGCTCAAAATTGTAGAAGTAAGAACCAGTAAAATCATAGATTTGGTGGACAATAAATGCAAGAACAATGCTTAGAAGAGTCAACAGAATGCACCTCTCCATGAGAAAGCGATCCTCTGAAGGACTGGGTCTTCCATGGCCACATTTCAAATCTTTGATTGTACAAGTAAAACTGCATAAGCCTTAGATGTAAAGGATCAAATCCAATCCCTAGGTTTCATTATAACCTAATAAAGCAAAGGAATCATCCACCTCAGGCTTCTTTTGATGGACCAAGAGAATTAGGTGCAAGGTCCAGACCAGAGACCCTTCCAATGTCTCTAGAGAGAGCAAATTATGCTGATATGAGATACATGAACAGGTTGCCAGGCCAAAATATACCACAGAGAGGAGATACATAATGAAATACAAATTCTTAGTCCAGTCTAAACCACCAGACATATGCTGGAGCATTTTCTCAGAATCAATTTGACTCAGCAATGATGCCAAGATCCTGTTCCCGGGGAAACCATGAGTTTGGGGAGAATTCAAATTATCTGTGATTTCCTGTGCATAGTCATGGGATCTATAACTATGACCCTAGCAATAACGTCAACCATTATAGACCTGGATTTCATAAATATGACTCTATTGAAGACCAAAGATACCGGAATTTGGAAAGTCAGGTGAGAATGCTTACCGAACAAATTGGAAAATTATTTGGCAGCACCAAAAATAGTCCACCTCCTTCATCACAAAATTAATATGCTCTGAACCCCACACAGATCTCGACCAAGACCAAATAGATAGACACTTAGTGGAACCATTCCATAATTGTACCTCTTGGTGCATTTAGGGTTGGCACCACTGATAATTCTGTCCAAAAGGAGGCTACCCCAAAACAACATTCAAATAAAAAACAGAGAGACTATTAAAAGCCAATAAACATAACCAAGTAAAATAGAAAAACAGGAAGCAGAAAAGGAAGACACACCATCACAGCAAAAAGGCTTCACTGAAGAACTGAAAGAACAAAGAATAAGATTTAATACTGTGTACCCAGTGTAATTCCAGTGTATCAGTGGTGTACAAGGATGCCCAAACAACTGAAGATGAATTGATGGTATACTTTAATTTAAAAACTCAGAACCTTCATTTACAGAACAAGTACCTGCATACAAAGGGGTCATGTATGTATGTATGTATTTATGTATGTATTTATGTGTGTATGTATGGATGTTTTATATTTGTAAAGCACTAACTATGGCCATAAAGGGGTCTAGGCACTAAGGCAACCATTAAAGAGACCATCCAAGGAGCCATGGAATTTAGAATAAATTGGGTCAGAACGTAAAAAATTCCAGCAACATGGTGAATAATAATGGAAATTATGTGGCACAGAAAGACGGACTATAGACATACCAGAAGGGAAAAGTATTAAATAAAGTCAAAGGATCCCTGTTGAGTAGAGAATGGTGGTTTCTCCATCTTCTGATGTACCTAACAATACATTTGATCCCACCAATCCAGGATTTAATGAAAAGAATCTAAAATGATCCAGATCCAGAGGAGTGTTTACCGGTTCTATGTAAAAATGTTCCCTGGGAAAAAGTCACCAGGAAGACAATTTCGTTCCCTGCACCCTTAACAGCCTCCCCCCACATATTGCAGGATGGGTATTATTTACTATTATATCTCCAGCCCTAGAATATTTGGGGAAAGTGCTTGATTTTCATGGAAGTGCACATTTGTGGAAATGTCGTCCCCTGGTGACCTTTTCCCATGAGACTTTATCACTGTATTCCGTGTTTTCCTGTGAATATGTTTTATGATGGGCTAGTAGCAGGTACAGTGTATAGATCTGATACTGTCTATTCTTCCAGTCTGTCTCCTATGCAGAAAGAAGGATGTGTCCAAGAGCGTGAGTGGGAAGAAACCAGAGATAAAATTATTCTTTCATACCCAGAACCCTGAGGTAAGCATATTTCTAGGGACACTGAAGGGTCTGAAAAAGGGGGTGCATAGTTAGTCCAAAGAACACTGATAAGTACACACAGGGCCTCATTACACGGTAGGCGGTAGGGATTTACCGGTACCGGTAAAATACCGGTGCCGGTAAATCCCTGCCGCCTTACTACGAGGTCCCTTAGCGGGTTGGAGTTTTAACGCCTGCTTTTTGCAGGCGTTAAATACCAACCCGCTAAGGGACCTCGGAGCTAATTACGGCACCGCTAAATTGCGGTGCCGTAATTAGCGCCTTCCCCATTCCCATTGAGCCCTATGGGGCAGAAATGGGAATGGGGAAGGGCAATGGCGGAAGGGGGATTTACCGCCCCTCCAACCTTGGGATGGGGCGGTAAATCCCCTTACCGCCAAGGCGGTGCCGGTATTTTACCGGCATGAGCCATGGCGCTAATAGCGCCATGGCTCACCGCCTACCGTGTAATGAGGCCCACAGTGTTCTTGCAAGCATATGAGATAAGGAATTGAAAGACAAAGACATATTCAAAACCATATTCAAAAACAAAAAAGCTTATGGGTAGTAATTAACAGTATCTGAAATGTGTGAAAACAACACCAAATAACTTGGTATAGCATCACATATGGAGCAATTTGTATAGTTTTACTAATGTTCTATAAAATAATTTAAAAGCAGCTTTTAACGTTTGGGCCTTGACACACTTGATTGATCCAAATACAATAGGTGAGAAAACTGGAGAATATTTGAGTCAAAAAGACATTGGGGTCCAGAACAGTATCTATTATGGATTAATAATATCAACAAATGATCCCTTGTAACAACATTTTATTTGGATATTATGCCATTGCGAGGTTGTAGGGGGACTGGAGTGGGCTGTTACTGCCAGGAAACACAGGGACTAGGACCCAGCAGATACGAGGAGGGGCGCAATGTGGCGTCTAACACTCACCGGACCATGCTGAGTGGAGTAGAAGGCAGGAATGGGCTGTTGCTGATAGGACAGGCAGACACTAGGACCTGGAAAGTATGAAGAAAGACGCATGGCAGCATCTAACACCCACCCATGCAGAGTGGGCTACATGAGGCAGGAACGGGCTGCTACGACTATTCCTGCTGGCCCTAATTTTGGTGTTTGTCTTGGCCCCCAATTCCTTGCTTCTCAGAATCTTTTTCAATTCCTACCATTGGAACGGATGACTGGGTGATTGTCATGTTTCACTGTGGCTATCTTTATACTCTTTGGATTTGGATTTGGAAATAGACGGAACAGTGCAGTGGAGCACTCTGATGAGACCCCTTTTCTTACAACTGAAATCCTGTTGTTAATGCCTCTTTGCTCACATTATTTCTGCATGATAATGCAGCTTGGGCTTTGAGCTACTGTGTACTTTTTTACTTTTATTGCTCTTGCTATTTTTGTTTATTTTTCCAGTTGCTGCCCTTTTATTGCAGTATGGGGAAAAAGAAGGCATTATCTTCCCCCAACAGTTTGGGCAGAAAGAAATCCAAGAAATCCAAGAAACCAAATTTAGTTTCTTCCCCTAAACAACATAGAGGCTATCCGCTTTCTGACACTCCTGCAACTCCACTTGCTAAATATGCACCACAGTGTGACAATATAAGAGAGATTGTCACTTTACAATTGTGCCAGAAGTCTTCTAATATCGGTCACCTGGCTGATATTTCATTTAATAGTGGCCATTCATGCCTTAGGCCTCAAGACCCTAAACACATGTTTACCCTTATTTCCCAATCGTCGATTCAACTTGGCAATGCTTCTTCTGGCTTGTCCTTGGACAGAGATGTTTCACCCGTTGTTTCAAACTTATTCAACAAAGTTTCTGGTCTGACAGAGACAATGGGAAAAATAGCTTTGGATGTGAAATTATCACCTTTCTAAAGTCCTTTAGGAAAATAACTTTGGATACGTTATCTATAATTGATGATTCTCTTAGACTACAAAAAATGTGTTACTAGTTTGTATACAAATGCCAGGGCAACAAAGGTTACCAGTAACTACAAATGCTGAAGTTAATCCCCTCTTTCATTTGAATCAGGAATTTGGTTAATCATGGTGGTAGCTGCAATAGGGAACCTTGACTGTAGCCATTTTTAATCTCCCTCTTACTGCTGCCCCTCTGGTGGGGGTTGTGGTTGATATGCCTGTTCTTGGAAAAGGTAATTTGAATCCACTGTTTCACTTGAATACATCTATGTACTGGATTAATACAAAAATTATGGGGCAAGCAATCAACCACAAAGTGTTTTGATCGCTAGACATTCTCCTTGTTTGGGTTTTACATGTAGGAAGTCCAAAGTCGATTGTATTATAGTCACATTCTCTAGCCCTACTTTGCTTGCTTACTTATTACTTATTACATTCTAGCTTAAGTAGACTTATAGAGATGGGGAAAAGTACAATGTGGAATTGTCCTATTTTTAGCCCCATGTACACACTGATGGTACTGCCTTTAATCCTTTAAAAAATATTAATTTCACTAATGTAAACCAGCAACTTCATCATTCCGCAAAGAGAGGTCCCGCAAACAATCCTTCTCTTGTCATGCACCCACCCTCTGGAATCCGATTCCAGTGTCGGCCCAGAATGCCCCGACAATTCTTCATATTTGCATATCTCTCAAAACATGACTCTTTCAACAACACCTGACCAAGGACTAATTCCAATGGATTGACATACAGATGCACATACCTCACAATACTGCACTACTGTTAAAAAGATGGCAGCCCAAATGGTGGCTACTCATACTCTGTACAGCACTCTGCTGCTCTCGAGCAAGGTCCACACTTTAAACAATAAAATAGGAATTTTAAAAATGTGTTGGTCCATTCTATTCCAACACTCTACAGACATCACAGGGTCAATCGTTACAGAAAATTGTTTTGAGGTTTTATCTACCATTGCTGAGATATATTGGCCAGCACTGGCTGGTATTACAGCCAAGCTTGCAGCAGAATAGCCTCCCATGGTGGACACCTCAGATCCTTTAGTATTACCTACTAGTTCCACTCCATCGTTAGAATGTACATTTGATGTGGCCATCAATGGTGTCCTCACTGTTACTGCTCCCTTGTGTCCTATGTCCTGGAACATTGTGGGAGCAAGGAATACATTTGGAATTCCTTATATCAGATTAAAGCTTAGCTCTTATGATGTTATATTACTCTAGGAAACAGTGGAAGCTACACATATTTGTTTTGATTCGCTGAATATATTACTTCTAAAATGTTGAGCAATTCCGGTGATGTCCTGGTTTTAGTAATTTTTTATAATATTTGTCATCTGCAAATTCTTCTCTAAGCGATCTAGTTGAAGCGCCTTGGATTTTATATCTGATTCCAGTAAAGCTCACTTGTGCTGGACAATTGTTGCTGCAGATAATAATGCTAAAATGAGTCATAGATTGGGCGACACATTTGTTGACAATACAGAAGACTTTTAATATGTCTAACTCCACTTTGGCTAACTCTAAGATGAATTCTGAAGGAGCCAAGCTGTTTAACTTATTACTCGAGTATAATCTGTTCAGCTTATGGTCGATTTAGCTATGATTGCCTGGGGACCTATACATTTAGAGGCCATCATGGCTCCTCGACAATTGATTATTTTTGAGTCCCTCTTAATAGATGGCCTTTAATTTTGGACTTGAGTGTACTTTCCTACCTCTTTTGTGATCACCATGCTATTTTACTAATCATTGAGTGGCCTCTGTATAATGCTGACGATGTTGCATTTCCACATATAGAGGATATTTCGACATCCAGTTTATGTAAGAACATTAGATGGGATGCGAAAAAGGAAAACGATTTCAATCATTGCATTGTATTTAATAATGTGTTATTAATAGAAAGTATTTTTGTGCTTGAAGTCCCTGCCACTGATGTTGCTCATAGCTTCACAGAATATATTAAGTTGATATCATCTGCCTTTTTAAAAACCACCAGTAAATATACAGTAGAAGAATAAATGGTTTGACAAATTGTGTAAAAATGCAACAACATCTCTCCTGAATGTTCTGAAAGGCCGTAATTAAAATAGATCCTATGTAGCTAAGGCACGTTCTGAATTCTGAATATAAAAAAGCAACTCTCCAATAGCAAAAGCATTTGGATATTTTGGTTTGGGATTAGCTCCATGAAGCAGCTGTTAATAATCATTCCCGGAATTGTTGGCAGCTGGTGAATAATGGTCCCAGACACTTTTCCAGAGAACGCGTGATAGAAATTACTCTTTAGGACCTGGATCATTATATTGCAAAAAGCAATAATGGCCCTAATGTTTTGGATCCTGACCTGCCTACCTTTACTAATAGTCACAGCCTGAACACTTCATTATCCCCTATTAAATGTTCTATAGAGGAGTTATGGGCCGCCATAAGGAAACCATCTTTTAATAAGAGGCCAGGCCCAGATGGTATTCTTGGTAATCTATTTCAGTGTCAGGAGTATTTTTGTGACCCCCTATTGATATTTGGCTTTAATTCAGTGTTGGCTATTGGCACTCTCCCTGATTCTTGGAACCACACAATTATATGCCTGCTTTACAAAAAAGGCCAGGGAAATCTGCCGATTTTGTATCGTACAATTCTTTTGTTAGACGCTTTCTTTACAATCTTTGGCAGAGCAATCTTGTCAAGGTTGCAAGACTGGATAGGAGCTAATAACATTCTGGCACCTATTTAGATGGGATTTAGGAAAGGTTTAGGAACCCTTGATCAGGGACTTAATCTGTATTTTGGAATTTCAAATGCCATTTATCTCAGAAAGTGAAACTGTATGTAGTCTTCATTGATGCTAGATCTGCATTCGACAGGGTCAGCAGGTCTAAATTATGGTCCATCTTGGTTTCCATGGTTTGTCCTGTGGATCTAGTTAGTATTTTGTCCATGTTACATGCCAATAACAAGGCCTGCGTGAGATCTGACATTACGGGCCACTGTACCTGATGGTTTTCGATTGGTGCTGGCATGCGACAGGTTCGTGTTCTTGTGCGTTTACTGTTTTCAATCTATGTTAACAACCTTTACAACCATGTGGTGGAAACCAACGCAGATGTCCCTGCATTAGGTGTCATGCCTTTACCGTTCCTAAAGTATGTGGACAATACAGTGCTACTTGCAAGGACACCATGATCATTGCAGAATCAAATAACGACCGATGTAAAATTCATGTCCAGCCTAGACTTGTCCTGTCCACCAATGCTTCTAAATCAGCGATTATAGTCTGCCAATCTGGTCAGAAACACTATAAACTGCTGGTCTTTACAGCAGTTTTGCTACAATTAAGGTCTGTACAATTTATGACTATTTAGGCTTTACATTCACTCCAAGGGTGAATGGGGCCTGTCACATCGAGCATCAGCAAATAAAAATATCACAGGCATGTGGGGGCGTGTTGCATTTTGCCAAATCCTTTAAATCCCAACCTTTCAATATAATGTTGAGAATGTTTTCTTCCCAGGCAAAATCAGTTGCCAAATATGGTACATGGCTTTTCTTAAATGTTTAAAAGGTCTATCCAAATCATCTCCCACATTCTCTGTCCACAAGTTGGTATGGATGCCATATATTGCATACAAGATTCACATGGAACAGGCAAAACGCTAGTTTAGAGTTTGGTTATATACCAAAGCAAGCTTGTCCCGTTTGCCCCTTAACCATATTTTATAATGAACAGTAATCATTTATTTTAGCGAATGGAGGATAGCACAGGGGCAACGCACTGGTCTTGGAAGCAAAACCACACAGCGCAACAGAGGTTCAAATCCTTAGAAACCAAACTCAAGTATTTTATTAGGCATGTTATAAATAAATAAATACAGTCAGAGGTAAACTAGTTGTCAATCCCTTCGGTCTCTTATAGTAAGAGACGCCTAGACTCTGAAAGGTATTAATGAATTCTATTCTTGCTCTGTGATTTTACTACCATCTTTTATAATTTTTGTATTACTTTGTTGCATTTGTTATGCATTTTATTGCTGATATTTGTACTTTGATTCTATAATCTGAATAAAGTTGAATGACTGACTGCCATTGGCAGTCCAAATTTCTGGTTGTAGGAGAGGCTGTCTGCTTTGCCTTAGTGCTATTGAAACTGTAGCCCATGTTAAATTCTTCTGTCCTTGCTAATTGCCTCTTGACAAAAGGGGCTTATACCACTCCTCAAGAGGAAGCTCTTAAGTTCCTCAAGAAATCAAACACCAAGAAAACAGATGTAGTTCTGACTAAATATCTCTGTGCTGCTTTCCTAAAGAGGAACTGTGTTTCGGTGTATTCATTTATTTTTCTATACTATAATAGGAACTGTCTTTCGGTATATTAATTTATTTTTCTATACCTGACATGTTAAATGATTTTAAATATTTTTACATCTAATGTATTTATTGTAGATATTTATTTTCATATGTCTGAAATATTTATTGAAATCGAAATTTGTCTTTTCCTCTTATTTCATAGCTTGCAAATTGTTTGTGTACAACCTGTCAGACAATTTCATTGTTCTATGATATGAATGTATACTTGAATTGAAGACTGTATCATGTTGTTGGCACTTTGCTGGCTCGTAGTCGAATAATGTAGAGTACAACACATTGCATCCAGAAGGTCTACTCCAACTAAGATCTCAACCCTTTAAAAAACATTCTTACTAAAAAATGCATTATGCATTAGCTTTCAGAAATTTCCAATAAACGTTTGCAACTGTAGTTAAAATTGCTTCAATTAATTGTGAAACATTTCTTATTCTTGTATCTATTTTGATTAAGGGTGCAGAATAGTCTGTGCTGTATTGTATTAACAATTTTAGTTCAACCTGAATCCATGATGCTAACATTCCTCACCTTAATTCTGTATGCTAATTCAATTTAAAGGGTAATCAAATAAAATGCAGGCCACCTTCTGAACCTCTTGCAAATTCAGTTTACAGGGTCATCAAATATAATGCAGGCCAGTTTGTGTCTCTACGTTAATTCAGTTAACAGGGTAATTGAATTAAATACAGGCCACTTTCTGTGTGTTCACAATAGATCAGGCAACAGGGTAATAAAATAAAATGCAGGCACTTTCTTTGTCTCTTTTAAAAATGTAAAATACCGGAGACCATGCAAATGGCAACAGACTGCACGGTATAAATCATACATCAACATAACATAGCACAACATAATTTAGCACTTTGGTGCTTCTAAATGATAGCTTTCATACCTAGGTCATTGTGGCTAGCCTTCCATCATGTGGCTGGCTGGTATTCAGCTCCCTGTTTCCATCTTTGGCAGGCTTGTATTCACTGCTTTGCATCCATTATCTGCACCACTGCTCGTCTGCCAAAACACCACTGGATAGAGTGTGTTTTTGAACCTCCTCTCAACCAGTTTTTCTGGTGATTTATATTCACATGCTGTATTGTTTTATTAAAACATATTATCTAACTGGACATCACTTTAGTCTAGTGTGCGGTCCAGGCTTTGCTTTCTGACACATACCCTGTTAATTCATCCTCATTTGTTTTACATAAAGCAAATTCACCCAATATCTAAGTAGACCTATCTACATACTGCCCAACTTGCTGAATATATTTATTCTGTCTGAACTCTCTTTGCTTTGAGCTGAGACCAGATTCTACAAGTGACTTTACGAAATTCAAGTATGCGTGCAATGTATTACAGCCATAGGCTTTTCACTATACAATGATAATGGCTAGATCATAAATGCAATGTAGATGTATTTACCTAATTCATTATATACACACTATGCTTCTAAGTGATATGGTGAAGTTTGACATGTTTGCAGTGAGAGCATAAATCTCCATAGCACCAAACACTTCTATGTGCTCTAAAAGGGCTAAGAATATTAACCCTTCTGTTCAAAATGACCCCAGCTAATCGATTTATGTTAAATGAATATTTGGTCAAACATATATGCTTTACTTAATTCTATCCACCCTGCTATTCTGTACTTCTCTTGCTGGTCAAATGCAGAATGGAGGGGAGTCAAGGCATATGTTAACTGCAAAAATAGACTTATTCATGTCATAACTAACAGTGGTTCAATGGAGTAGTACTACTCCAGGCAAAGATTTAATAACTGTCCAAAGAGGGGATACCATACTGAGAGAATTGTGTGATCGTATGGAGGATCCTGAGAAGAATCCTAGCTCAGAAAAAGAAGATCAAGAAATTATTCAATTTGCAGGATAAACTTTTGGTATGGAAACCTATATCATGATCAACTCATAGGTCCTAGCTATGTCTTCCAGATGGATGATGGTGCATCACGCACATGGCACCAATAGTGCAGGGCATAGAGACGCTCACAAGACTTTTAAAATCATGAGGGAATTTGCATATTAGCCACAGATGCCACAAGACATTGGGCCTCCTTATAAGTTTGCCGGCCCGGGAACTACGGTACCGGTAAGCATGCCAGTACCGTAGTTCCCGGACTGGCAAACTACGAGTTGTGCTCGTGGTGCCTCTCTGCCTCGGACCTGGCGGGCAGAAAGGCACCTGTGTGAACAGCAGGTCGGATGCACTGGCACCGTTATAAACGGTGCCAGTGCATCCAACCTCCCCATTCCCATTCAGCCCTATGGGGCCGAATGGGAATGGGGAGCATCTTTTTTCCGGTGCCCGCAAATGGGCTATTACCTGGTCTGGTAGGGCCATAATGACCTAGTAATTGCCCATTTGTGGGCTTTGGAAAAATTGCAAGTTTGGCGGCAGCCTGCCAGTTTTTCCGGCAAGGCTACCGCCAAACTTGTAATGAGGCCTATTGTCTTGTTTACAAGAAGTTGCTGATATGTACACAATTCCAACCAGGGTCACCAATTAAAAGATCACCACCATGTACTAGAGGGTTGACATTACGTGGCTGATATCCAGAATTACCTTATTATCTCCGTGCAATGATCAGGCTGGAAAAATAAACACTTACTGACAGTAGTCTACATGATAACAAAATGGTTTGAATAGAGCAGAAAAAGTCACAATGTTGGGGGTAAACCACATTTATTTCCAAAAATGGTTTACCCCATAGGATTAAGTCAGACACAAGCAGCCCTTTCACTAGCACATTGAGGAAAAATATGTGGGAGACCTTAGACGTGAAATTAAAACTGCTCTGTTTCTACAGTCCATCCTCTAGTGGGGACACCAAAAGAACCAACCAGACAATTGTCAGAATATTGAAAAAAAGTATGGCCGATGCAGGACCCACTTGGGATTACTACTGGCTCTTGTCCTCAAGGCAATTAGAGCAACACCATCACAATCTCCCAATTTATGTCTGCAGGAAACTTTACTGTATAAACCAATGAACAAACACTGATCAATGTGTCCAATATTTACGAATATGTGGATAATGAGAGGAACCTTCCCATACATGCTTTTGCTTTTGTGCAAAAGAACATGGAGAGGACAGCTAACAATGGAAACACCTTTTATGACAGAAAACATCACTCAAAGAGCACAGAATTGGTGACTTTGTGTTTATATTTTATTTTGCCAAGAACAGAGCGAAGCAATCGTAATTCCTGGTATTGTTGAATGGTCCATTCAATATCATTAACAGATGGTGAAATAATAGATGAGCAGTTTGTTCATGCTAATCAAATAAAATGTCATCCAAAGTTCAGAATTCTGGAGATTGATGAATGTTTTGGGGAGAAAGTGTGAAAGAAGATATCTTGATGAAAAGGGAATGGAAATTATGAACATTTACAGGTACGTATTTACATTTATGAGGCAAATACAACAATATAAAATATTTGGAATGTGTTACCAGTGGGTAGGAATGTTTAGGATGCAAGGAAGGAATGATTGGTTAATGTCTTTACTTGTACCTTTTGATCATAAATCACTAGGTCAAAACAGAGAAAAAGGGAAACAATTATTGGAATAAAGACTTAATGGGCCTCCTTACGAATATGGAGGTAGCCATGCCGCTTTTAACGGCATGGCTACCCCCATACCAGGTACAGGGTCCGGGTTCCAGGAAGAGGGAATTACCCAGCCATTCCAACCTTGGAGGGCCCGGTAATTCCCTTTCCTGGGACCCGGACCCGGTACATCCCCATACCCATTTTAGCCCCCATAAGGCTCAATGGGAATGGGGAGGATGCTAACAACGGGCCTGTTAATGACGGGCCTGTTGTTAGCATCCTGGTCTGCTCGCGGGTCCCGCTAAGGACCCCTGGTTTTACCAGATGTCCTCAGTGGGTACCGCGAGCAGACCTCGTAATGAGGCGGTAGAGGGATAACGACGTTGGCACCTCTACCGGCGCCATTAACCCTTTACCACCTGGGTCGTAATGAGGCCCAATGTGTCTGTTTTTCTATCTGTCATAAATCACCTAACTTCATTTCCTTCATAAAATACTGGATCTGAGAGGGAGAGATGAAAGGTGAAGAGATAGAGCCAAGAAAAAAAAAAAATATCCGAAGAGGATAGTCCATCCACTGAAGAAGTGATGGATGACAAGGCTTCCCATATTGAAGATGGTGACAAGCAAAAGCTCGATAAACAAAAAGGAGCTGTGCAAATCTTTCTGAAAAAAGATCAAGAGGTTCCCAAACTTGATTATTCACCTTTTAAACATTTTAATAAAACACGGAGAGAGGAACACTGACATTCGAAAATATAAGGCTAGCTTCCCATTGTACACAGATCATAGATTATATATGCTATATTATGGGAGAAAAAGAGACTATCAAGTTCTAAAACCTACCTTAAGATGGATCTTCAACCATATGAAACTAATCGAGGAGAAGATGGAAAGAGTGACCTTCATTGAGTGATTATTTTGATAATTATCACTAATCTACATTCACA
This sequence comes from Ambystoma mexicanum, assembly GCF_040938575.1. Lineage (NCBI taxonomy): Eukaryota > Metazoa > Chordata > Amphibia > Caudata > Ambystomatidae > Ambystoma > Ambystoma mexicanum. Next base: position 1,271,672,736 of record NC_090930.1, on the reverse strand, counting down.
TCTACATCACCAGAATTGTCGGACAAAGATTTTAATTACTTTGCAAGAATGTTGAGTTAACTGTGAAGCTCTAAGATTAAGAATCTAAGAAATGTATTGTCTAACATTCTTGTGCTTTTCAAACATCATCTTGGGTTTTATTATTTTTTTAAAGGGGGAATATATTACCAATAAAGGTAAAAGGTGTATGGGGTAATGCAATCAGTGAAATGGGCAAGAAATGTAATGACGATGTATTCACATAAGCATGCTCTTATGATTTCTTTTATTGTGTCATAGTTTGTCAAACACTTTTCATAGACATATAACATGGTAATAAAACACAATTCATAAAATAGAAATGTAAATACAAAATATATAGACAATTTAAGACAGTTAAGCACATTCACTGCAACCTAAAAGTAAAATTTCATAGATGTGTGGGTTATCCAATAGGAACATGGAGAATAAGCAAACAAGTAATCAAAGATATAATTAAGTCACTGTGGAACCCCTTCAGTAAACGGCTCCAAAATGAAGATGAACTCAAAAAAGTTGAATTAAAAACCAATTAACCAATATTTTTTTGTCTAGGGTCAAGAGTTGCAAATAATAAAGAGGAAGATGCTTTAAAGTTTCCATGAATTAACTGGGAGAGCATAGCTGATAGACCCTACCTTCCAAGGGGATACCTCTAATGGGCCCCAATATCAGTAACCTACCCAACAAGTTAAAGTGGAAGAGCATGCAAATGTTATGGAATTCAAAGTCTGGAAAGCACCTCAATTGCTTTGTGAGAATAGAAAAAGTATGCATATTCAATATATAGTTTATATTTCCCAATAACATCATGGTCACTAGACCATTCCAATAATCTCAATCTATTATGCAGAAACGTAGGATTAGAGAGAATGGTCTGGTGATTCTGTCAACTTCCTGCAACAGAATTTCACAGCTCTGAAATACATTGATTCCATGGAGAAAACGACTGATTCAAGGTTGCGTCATGTAGAACTGCAAATAGCGAATGCTCTGGAGGATCTCATATTTTGTGAAATAAGTTTAAATTCATCTTCATTTCATAGCCAGACCATGACTGAATGCCCAGTTCATGGCAAATAAGCACCTGGGGTAAAGACTGAGGGAGACAAAGGAGTCTCTACAGCAGACCACCTTCCAGTAGGCTCAGTTGTTTAAGATCCAGGAAGAGAAATGTCTCCACCCCATAAAACATAGCAGGTAAAGTGTGAGAGACGGGCCTCTACGACCGGTGGGGGGTGTCTGTACTTCCGCTCCCTATATGGTGGAGGAGAGGCACAGGAGACCCCAGCCAAGATTCTCTATTCGGTAGCAATGGTCGAGCAATCAAGGCCTAGCTTCTCAGGAGGTGATGCAGGCTGGTTCTTAAGTACAGTGTATCCCCAAGCCCCCACAAAGGAATATCCACACTCTGTATTGGTTAGAACACAGTCTTTATGTAATCAATAGTTAAGGTTATGTACATTCATCATGATAACTCACTTTGTACTCCGGCAAAATCTACAATGACAAATATTTACAATCCTAAAGTGGTACCACCCTAGATCTCATTGAAGTGCATGAACAATACTGTACCATATCACACAGACCAATAGAGTGAAACCAACAATAGAGAGAGGAGAGGAAATAAGATGGTTGAGCAATAGGCAGAATACTGACCCCTACCACTAGGCACAGTTCTGTGTGGAGATCCCCCCACCTGGGCAACCTGTAAAGAAAGATATAGCACCAGCCCAGTCCATATATTGCTCTGCAAGTCTTATTCTCTCCTATAATGTTTTTACCCCCCCAATGTACCTGGTGGAGTCGAGTTCCTCGAAGAGGCGTCGACAAACGTCGAGGGACTCGCTGTTCGGCGACGGGGAATCGACGGCCCTTCTTGAATGCCTTCCCTTTCAGGCGGGAGGCACGGGGCGTCGAACGTCCGTCGACAAACGAGGTAGAACGATGTCGAAGAGGCGGCAGCTTCGTCCGAGCGGTGCTCGTCGGCGTGGGGGCGTCGGCGTCCTGCAAGGCGGAGGTGTGCGGGGCACCTCGATGACAATAGTTCTGGACCGCAAAGATTGTAGAGACGGGAGCCCAGCAAGGGCGTCAAGTCGTCCGAGTCTTTGAGGTCGACGGGTGGCGGGAAACCCACCGGCAGGTTTCTCCTCGGCGCGTTGGTCGGCCTCGACTTTCTCCGGCAGGATAAGCGGTCGACGATGCGGTCGAGAGAGTCCTTCGATTGAATGTTCTTAGGCAAAGGAGCGGACGGCTCCGGTCGTCGGCGGCACGGCGTCAAGTGGTTCCCACGGCTGGGCAACACAACTTCGATGGGCCTCCAGCGGTTACACAAACCTGCGAACCCTGGTCGACGGCAATGGACTTCGACGGCGTCGATGTCCGGGTGCTTCACTTCGATCTCCTCAGCGGTCCCGTCTCGGGTCGACAGCCTTTCGAGGGTCTGTCTTCCAGGGCGCTTCGGCGAAGATGCAGCGGTGCTCGATGGTCCCTCGGAGCACGGGAAGAGGGCGCCTTACCAGGTCCTCTCTCGGGTCAGCCCTCGACGATCTCGTCAGCCTTCGGATCGGTCGAAGCCAATGCCACAGCAAGTCTTCTTCTTCCAGCTGGACGTCGAGGATCAGCAGTTCCAGTTACTCGTAGAGTGGAGACTCAGCTCCCTGGCTGCTTCAGGAGCACAATGGTCGCTTCTCAACCAAAGGTCCCTTCTGAACACTTTTCCAGTGGTGAGAGGTCCCCAGATATACTATCCTCTCTCTCATCCACGCTGCTGGCACACACTCAGCAGCCAATCATACTGCAGGGCATTCATGCAGTCAGTCAGCCAATCAGGCACACAGTGCATTCAGGCCACACTCCTCCCTTCCAGACACTCACAACAAGAAATGTGGATTGGGACAAGTACCCAGCCATTCAACACTACACACTGCATTCAGGCCAGTTTCGGGCAGGGCTGTCTCAGTCTTTGTCTCTCATGCCAGAAACCAGACAACCACAACAAGAAGTGTATATTGGTCACACACTCCATTCACCCAGGTCCCACCCACAGGAGGTACCCACAACATACAGTCACTGGGAAGGCTCCAGTCAGTCTAGCTGGGCCTTCACAACAATACCATACATGGAACTTCCACCCAACAGCCAGTCAGGGGGAAGGGACAGAGACAGGGCTTCCCAGGACTTTGGGAAAAACATGATAACAGGCCATAGAAAGCAAGAGGCCACAGGGGCCATCTTGTTTCCTATCAGGAATCAACAGATCCCAATGGCAGGGCCAGGGTGTCCCAAAATGGAGGACACCCAGAGCACCTGTCAAGTTCAGCATGGAGCTGCCACCAGCCCATACCCTGCTCTGGGGCCACCCACAGGTGTCCAAAAACATACACTAGGGGCACAGGGTGGTACCCCTACCCATGGGTGCCATAAGGGTATCCCATGGGTCTGTTCACCAAACCAAGAAGAGAGAGCTGCACTGCCAGGAGTCCCACATGGACTCCTGGGCAGAAAACATAACAGAACACACGGTAAAAAGCAGTAAAAGGACAAGGATTCAGAGGCCCTGTCCCTCAGATGCATTTCCAGCATCACAGTCGCCCCCCCAGACTGAGGTGGAGGGTGTCTAATCTCCCACGGGATAGACACCCTCATCCAGACGGTCAACATACCTTCTGGAAAGGCCATCTGCATTATCGTGACTCTTCCCTGGTCTGTGCTCTATGGTGAAGTCTAGCCCTTGCAGGCTAATGGACCACCTGAGCAATTTCGGGTTCTCACCCTTCATCTGCATAAGCCACTTCAGGGGCTTATGATCTGTTTGGACCTTGAAGGTAGACCCCGTAAGGTAGGGCCTAAAACGCCTAAGGCTCCAAACTATACTAAAACACTCCTTCTCAACAGTAGCCCACCTAAGTTCTCTACCCTTGAGTTGTCTACTGATGAATATGATAGGGTGTTCTCTCCCTTTGTCATCTAACTGGGACAAGACAGCTCCAATTCCGGTGTCGCAGGCATCCGTCTGGATGATAAAGAGTAGGCTGTAGTCAGGCGCACTCAACACAGGTGCCCTACACAGACTTTCTTTCAAGCCATCAAAGGCCCTCTGACAGTCTTCGGTCCAAGTAACCTTCCTAGGCTGCTTGGGTGACGTTAGAGCTGTCAGAGGTGCAGCTATGGTCCCATAGTCTGCCATGAAATTGCGATAGTACCCAGTGAGACCCAAAAAGGCCCTCACCTGGGTTTGAGTAGTGGGAGTCTCCCAGTTCTGTACATCCTGTACTTTACTGGCGAGAGGTTGGATTTGACCCCCTCCTACCTCATGACCAAGATAGGTAACTTTCCCCTGAGCTATCTGGCACTTGGTAGCCTTGATAGTGAGGTTAGCCCTTTTCAAGGCCTGCAACACCTTATCCAGATGTGTCAAATGCTCTTCCCAGGTGGAACTGTAGACGGCAATGTCGTCTAAGTAAGCCACACAAAAGGCTTCCAGCCCACTGAGCGCATGATTGACCAATCTCTGGAAGGTGGCAGGGGCATTCTTCAACCCAAAAGGCATGACCCTAAACTGGTAGAGTCCCTCAGGTGTTGAGAAGGCCGTCTTTTCCTTGGCATGGTCCGTCAGAGCTATTTGCCAATAGCCTGAGGTAAGGTCAAAGGTGCTCACAAACTTGGCAGCACCTATGGTGTCCACGAGCTCATCAGCCCGGGGCAATGGGTGTGCGTCAGTCTTGGTGACGGCATTGACTCCTCGGTAGTCCACACAGAACCTCCAATCCTTGGTACCCGCCTGGGAACTTGCCTTGGGGACAAGGACCACTGGACTGGACCAGGGACTGGTTGAGGGTTCAATAACACCCAGATCCAACATCTTGGCGACCTCAGCCTGGATGTGGTTCTTGACGGTATCTGACATACGGTAGCACCTGCTTTTGACAGGCACACTGTCACCAGTGTCAATTTCGTGCTTACACCACGGTGTAAGGCCTGGCTTCAGTGAAAACAGAGAGGCATACTGTTGGAGCAAAGCCCTACAGGCCCTCTGTTGCTCGGTTGTCAAATCTGGAGAGAGATGTACTCCCTCCACTGAGCCATCCTGAGGGTTGCTATGCAGCAAATCAGGAAGGGGCTCACTCTCATCCTCTTCTTGCCCAGAAGCTAGCAAGAGACATGAGACTTCCGCTCGCCTGTGGAAAGGTTTGAGCCTGTTGACATGGAATAGCTGAGGGGCTACCCCAGGGGCTCCCATGTCAACCAGATAATTGACTTCGCCCATCTTGGAGATGATCCTGAAGGGTCCAGTCCACTTGTCTGCCAAAGCCCTAGGCTTGGTAGGCTCCATCACAAGGATTTCCTGTCCCGGAGTCCAATCCACTTGCGAGGCTTTAAGGTCATGCCAGTACTTATTCAATTCCTGGCTGGCCTTGAGATTTGCTGTTGCCTGACCCATCATCTGTGTCATCCTCCATCTGAGGCCTAACACATAGTCCCCCACTTGCTTGGCGGGACCCGGAGGGGTGGCTTCCAAGCCTTCCGTGATCAAGGCGAGGGGCCCCCTCACGGGATGTCCGAAGAGTAACTCAAAGGGGCTGAAACCAACACCCTCTTGAGGTATCTCCCTGTAAGCAAACAGCAGGCATGGCAGGAGGAGATCCCATTTCCTCCTTAGGGGTTCTTCCAAAGCCCCTAGCATGCCCTTGAGAGTTTTATTAAATCTCTCAACCAGACCATTGGTCTGGGGGTGGTAAGAGGTGGAGAACTTGTAGGTTACCCCGCACTCTTTCCACATGGTTTTCATGTAACTCGACATGAAGTTGGATCCTCTGTCAGAGACAACCTCCTTGGGGAATCCAACACGGGTGAAAATGCCCAGGAGAGCCCTGGCAACCACCTTGGCCGTAACCGTCCGAAGGGGTATCGCCTCAGGGTACCTGGTGGCATGATCTACCAAGACCAGGATGAACCGATGTCCACCTGAAGTGGGAGGGTCAAGGGGACCGACGATGTCGATGCCCACCCTCTCAAATGGGGTGCCAACCACTGGCAACGGCTGCAGTGGGGCAATGACACTGCCTCCAGTCTTGCCAGACAACTGACAAGTTGGGCAGGTCCTGCAGTGGGACTCCACCTCTACTCCCATCCGTGGCCAGTAGAAATGGGCAGAGAGCCTCTGCTTAGTCTTCTTGGTCCCAAGATGACCAGCCAAGGGCACCTCATGCGCCAACTGCAGTAGGAAGGGCCTGTAAACCTGGGGTACCACCAACCTCTTGCGGGCACCAGGTTCAGGCTTAGTGGGCTCACTAACAAGGAGCTCACCCTCCCAATCAATCCGGAAATTCCTAGGCACCTCTCCTTGTGCCTGGGCCAGGGCCTGTTTCCTCAGTCCCTCGAGAGAGTGGCACTCTCTCTGTCCCTTACAGAAGTCCGCCCGGGAGGGTCCCCCTTCAGCTAACAAGCATTGAAGGTCGGGATGATCCTCCGGGTTGAGAACCTCTCCCACAGGAGAGTCTTCTGCCTCTTCTCCCAAAGGAGTTGAGTTTGGGTTTTCCACTGGACCCAGCCCGTCCGGAGCATGGATCCCAATGGGTGCAGCAGGAAGAGAAGGTGCTCCCTCCACAGAGGTGGCCTTCTTGGTCTTCCTCCTTCTTGCCTTAGGCCTCGCCTTTGGCTCGGGTATCTGACCCACAGCCAGACCCGGTGTCACCTGTGATCTAGTGACGGCAGCAGCAGTCATGGGAAGACCATCCGAGATCAACCCCAACTCTACTAGATCATTCCCTAACAAAATGTTAGCAGGGACATTGTCCTGAACCAGGACAGGAAGCTTCGCTGTCTTGTCGCCAATCATGAGTGTGACTAAGGCTACAGGTGATAATTTGGGAGGCCCACCAGCTAACCTGGTGGTTTGCAGAGGAGCACCTTCATAGTCCTCTGGCCTGAGCAGGGTCCTGTCCACCACTGTCATGCTTGCCCCAGTGTCTCTCAAACCAGTAGAAGGCTGGCCATTCAAGAGGACACTTCTCAAAAACCTACGGGTGTTCTGTGGGATAGTCGCCAGTACTTCCGCGTACTGGTCCCAGGCCCCAAGGGACACTAAGGAAATCTCCACCGGAGCACCAAAGGTGATCCCGGCAGAGGAGGGGAGGACAGTGGCCTCCACCTCTGACACGGGGTAAGGGTAGGTCAGGCTGACAGCCTGTACTCCAAGTGCCTTACCTTTACACTTGGGGTCACCCCTTTTGTGATCCAGAGCCCCACAGTCCCAACAAGTGCCAGGAGTGCGGGGTACGGTACTGGAACCACTGGGAGCCTGCTTTGCAGCAGGTGGGCCACTACTCTTATTCCCACCCCCAGATGACTTATCCCCACTAGATTTTTGGGTCTTAGGAGAGGAAGGTTTTGGTTTACCCGACTGTGACTGCTTGGGGGACTCCTCAGCTTTCTGAGAGGCCCCCTTCTCTTTATCCTTGTCCTTCCCACTGGAGTCCTTAGGGGACACCCGGTGGGAGACCCACTTGTCAGCCAACCTAGCCAGCTTAAAGGGGTCCAAAATGTTCTGGTCAGCCACATACTGACGCAGCTCTGGTGAACAGGCTTCAGAGAAATGCTCAAAAAACAAGAGGTGGGACAATTCAACAAAAGTCTTAACCTTGTATCCATCGATCCACCCCATCATGTTCATGTGCGCAGCACTCACCCAGTCAACCCAAGACATATTCTCCTTTTTCTTAAAATCCCTGAACCTTCTAAGGTATTGGGTAGGTGTCTTGCCGAACTTGGCAATCAAAGCAGACTTCATACACTCGTACTGACCCCTTTCTTCCACACTCAGCTTCAGAATACAGTCATACCCGGTTTGAGGCACTCTGCTTAACAAACACTTCGCCCAATCTCTTTTATCCACATCATGAATCTCACAAGCCATTTCAAATGCTTCAATCCATTGGAGGATATCCGAACCCTCCACAAATACACCAACCAAATCTTTCATAAACTTGGTGGCTGGGGACCTGACACTCTCACTGGATCTAGCTGAAGTCTCCACTCTAGCTTTCTCTAGCTGGATCCTCTGACATTCAGTGTCCTGGCTCTTGAGTTCAAGGTCCTTATTTTTGAGTTCCACTTGTTGAGCCAATTCCTCTTTCTTAAGCTCAGCATCTATTTTCAACTTGCGGTATTCAAAGGCCAATTTTATCCTTAATAACTCAAGTTCTAAGGAATTGCTGGAGTTTGGAACAGAGGCAGTAGGAATGGCGGCATTCCCAGAAACAGATTCAGCTGAAACCCCAGGGGCAGAGTCCTCATTGGTTGCATTCCTCCCCTCATCAAGAGTTTCACTATCAGTCTGGTAGTCCACCAGGGCAGCTATCAGCTCAGCCCTAGACTTATCCACAAAGTCTAACTCCCTAGCTTCACAAGCACTCTGGAGAGCCTCCAAGCTCATCCGAGTTAATTTGCCATTCGCAATAGACTCCATTGTTTGTAATGTAGTTACCTTGTACACAACTAAACCTTAATTCAATAAAGGGCAAATATCCTTTGTAAGTGGCACGGTTATACACTGATTCTTAAAACCATAAGCATCCCACCACTTGCCACCAGTGTGAGAGACGGGCCTCTACGACCGGTGGGGGGTGTCTGTACTTCCGCTCCCTATATGGTGGAGGAGAGGCACAGGAGACCCCAGCCAAGATTCTCTATTCGGTAGCAATGGTCGAGCAATCAAGGCCTAGCTTCTCAGGAGGTGATGCAGGCTGGTTCTTAAGTACAGTGTATCCCCAAGCCCCCACAAAGGAATATCCACACTCTGTATTGGTTAGAACACAGTCTTTATGTAATCAATAGTTAAGGTTATGTACATTCATCATGATAACTCACTTTGTACTCCGGCAAAATCTACAATGACAAATATTTACAATCCTAAAGTGGTACCACCCTAGATCTCATTGAAGTGCATGAACAATACTGTACCATATCACACAGACCAATAGAGTGAAACCAACAATAGAGAGAGGAGAGAAAATAAGATGGTTGAGCAATAGGCAGAATACTGACCCCTACCACTAGGCACAGTTCTGTGTGGAGATCCCCCCACCTGGGCAACCTGTAAAGAAAGATATTGCACCAGCCCAGTCCCTATATTGCTCTGCAAGTCTTATTCTCTCCTATAATGTTTTTACCCCCCCAATGTACCTGGTGGAGTCGAGTTCCTCGAAGAGGCGTCGACAAACGTCGAGGGACTCGCTGTTCGGCGACGGGGAATCGACGGCCCTTCTTGAATGCCTTCCCTTTCAGGCGGGAGGCACGGGGTGTCGAACGTCCGTCGACAAACGAGGTAGAACGATGTCGAAGAGGCGGCAGCTTCGTCCGAGCGGTGCTCGTCGGCGTCGGGGCGTCGGCGTCCTGCAAGGCGGAGGTGTGCGGGGCACCTCGATGACAATAGTTCTGGACCGCAAAGATTGTAGAGACGGGAGCCCAGCAAGGGCATCGAGTCGTCCGAGTCTTTGAGGTCGACGGGTGGCGGGAAACCCACCGGCAGGTTTCTCCTCTGCGCGTTGGTCGGCCTCGACTTTCTCCGGCAGGATAAGCGGTCGACGATGCGGTCGAGAGAGTCCTTCGATTGAATGTTCTTAGGCAAAGGAGCGGACGGCTCCGGTCGTCGGCGGCACGGCGTCAAGTGGTTCCCACGGCTGGGCAACACAACTTCGACGGGCCTCCAGCGGTTACACAAACCTGCGAACCCTGGTCGACGGCAATGGACTTCGACGGCGTCGATGTCCGGGTGCTTCACTTCGATCTCCTCAGCGGTCCCGTCTCGGGTCGACAGCCTTTCGAGGGTCTGTCTTCCAGGGCGCTTCGGCGAAGATGGAGCGGTGCTCGATGGTCCCTCGGAGCACGGGAAGAGGGTGCCTTACCAGGTCCTCTCTCGGGTCAGCCCTCGACGATCTCGTCAGCCTTCGGATCGGTCGAAGCCAATGCCACAGCAAGTCTTCTTCTTCCAGCTGGACGTCGAGGATCAGCAGTTCCAGTTACTCGTAGAGTGGAGACTCAGCTCCCTGGCTGCTTCAGGAGCACAATGGTCGCTTCTCAACCAAAGGTCCCTTCTGAACACTTTTCCAGTGGTGAGAGGTCCCCAGATATACTATCCTCTCTCTCATCCACGCTGCTGGCACACACTCAGCAGCCAATCATACTGCAGGGCATTCATGCAGTCAGTCAGCCAATCAGGCACACAGTGCATTCAGGCCACACTCCTCCCTTCCAGACACTCACAACAAGAAATGTGGATTGGGACAAGTACCCAGCCATTCAACACTACACACTGCATTCAGGCCAGTTTCGGGCAGGGCTGTCTCAGTCTTTGTCTCTCATGCCAGAAACCAGACAACCACAACAAGAAGTGTATATTGGTCACACACTCCATTCAGTCCTTAACAAAGATCCCACTACCCCCCAGGGAAACCAGTTGGACTGGCTGTGTGGTCACAACATATTCCTACAAAACTGTAGCACCACTCCCTGCATCTGGAGCGATCATTATTTGATATCGGCCAACCTAAAGCTGCCTTGCTATGCTTATAAGCAAAATCCTCACATTAAGGCAGAAATCAGAAATTTTAAAAATCTAAACGAATTCCAGCTAAAGCCTTGCTTAGAGAAAATTCTATGCTCTTTTCAGGATCAGGACTCATGTACCGAATTGCTAGATAAATATAACAAACACTTACACGAGCTAGTAGAAACCGTGGCGCCGCTCACCACCAAACTAACTAGGAGGAACAGTAACAACCAAAAATGGTACACACCAGAGCTTCTTCTATTGAAGAAGGAAAAACGGACTTTGGAAAGAAAATGGATCATTGATAAATCGGCGGATAGTAAAGCGAGCTGGAAAAGGAAGGACAGGGAATATAAAGAGAAAATTAAGTCAACCAAGGCTAATTTCTTCAACACAGAAATCGAGCAAGCCGATAATAATACTAGCAAACTCTTCAATATTTTGAAAAGTATAGAAAAACCTCCATCTCTTACTCCCCCATTTACGCCATCTGAGGAGGACTGTAATATGGTGCTCAATGCATTCCAAGCCAAAACGGAAAAAGCGAGACAAAACATTATTAAGGCCAGAACTTCCTCAAATCAGGAGATCTGCCCCACCGAAGGGAATGTACCTGTCAGAGAACAACTCTTTAAATTTGACCCTATCTCTGAAGCAGATATGCTAGAGGTGATGAATAATATGAAACCAACTACCTGCGCAGAAAATATCCTGCCCCCTGGTATTATTCTTCAACACAAGGAGATATTCGCTCCCATCCTCCGGAGAATAGTGAACGCTTCATTTCAGGAGGGCACGGTGCCTACAGTTCTGAAGAGAGTCACTATCACCCCACTTGTTAAAAAAGCGGGACTAGATCCCAAGGATCCCGCAAATCTGCATCCCATAACCAACTCGAATTTTGTTCTCAAACTGTTGGATAAGGTAGCCACACAGCAAATCCAACACTTTGTTGAGAATCAGGAGATTCTGCACCAGCAACAATCCGGCTTTAGAGCATCCCACAGCACTGAAACAGCTATGCTAGACCTGCAGAATCAGATGCTGACTATGCTGGACGACAACAAATTGGGGATGCTGATGCTTTTAGACCTTAGTGCAGCATTTGATTTGGTGGATCACCACCTTCTCATCAAGGCGCTTAGGGAGAACGTTGGTTGCTCGGAGGGAGCCATCGATTGGCTCCTATCCTTTCTCTCCAACCGCCAAGCGAGAATACACTGGGGTAGCAGTTTCTCTGACCCATGTGACATCATATTCGGAGTGCCTCAAGGGGTTAGCCTATCCCCAATGCTTTTTAACATATATATGCGCACTTTATGCAGCCTTCTGGTGAAAGCCGGAGTGTCATTTACAAATTACGCAGATGACACCCAACTCATTTTGGAGTTGGGGGGTAAGAATCATGCCACGGACAGCGAAGCGCTCACCAAGGTTTACAAGTTAATTGACGACTGGATGCAGGCAAACTGGATGTGCCTGAATGACTCTAAAACCGAATTGATGTTGTTTGGCTCCAGTCGTCAGTTGGAAAAACTAGGAGCAGAGTACAACTTTTTTCAAATTAAAAACGCCACTATCCAGGTGGTTCCCAAGGTGAAGACTCTGGGTATGATGGTCGACTCAGTCGTTGACTCTCACGCCCAGACGAACTTCCTTCAAAAAAACTCAGCATACTATCTCAGGCTCATGAAAGCAATCAAACCACTGCTTAATGAAGTAAACAGGGCAACGATAGCCAGAGCCATTATTCTCTCACGGCTTGACTATGGGAACGCCCTGTTGTTGGGGGCCGCATCCAAGGATCTATCTAGTTGTCAGGTGATCCAGAACAACGCGGTCAGATCAGTGAAAAATCTGAAAAGGAAAGACCATGTTACTGAAGAGAGGCGTGCTCTGCACTGGCTCAGAGTAGAAGAGCGTATCAAGTTCAAAGCCCTCTGCCTGGTACACAAGTGCCTTTATGGCACAGCGCCTGCCTACTTGAAAACTCACATAGTGCCCTACAACCCCAGCAGAAACTTACGCTCGGGTGGAAAATGCCTCCTGCACGTGCCCAAGTTTAAGCTAAAAACAGGGCTGGGCAGATCCTTTCTTGTGCTGGCTCCTAAACTGTGGAACAGCGTCCCCGAATCTCTTAGATCTGAAGTCAATCACTCTGCTTTTAGGAAGATGCTGAAGACACACCTTTTTAGATGAGATCTCGGGCGTAGGACTTCTCTTGCGACCTCGCTACGCAATAGTATCTGTATTCACCGTCTGTATTCATCGTCTGTCTCATACGTGTTGCCCGTCTTGTAGTACCAGAGTTTTATGTACAAGCGCCCTGATGCCCTCGGGCTACCGGCGCTATATAAAAATTAAATACATACATACATACATACATACACCCAGGTCCCACCCACAGGAGGTACCCACAACATACAGTCAATATTTCCAATTAATTACGCATTTGGGAGTAAAATGGAGTTAGCTTGAATCTAAGATGTAGATATATGTCCACCATCTTCGGGGCACTATCAATTGGAAATCCCCAATAGATTAGATTGGAAACAATTTCCAAGTGGATTTAATGAATATAGCAATTGAATTTGAACTGCTTGGACGGTCTCTTGAAGATGAGAGTGGCTGTTTTGGGTACATTTATCTTCAAATGGTTCGCATTGACATATTGGTCCAAACCAAAACAAGCCTGTTGCATGCTTATTTGTGTCCTATCAAGCAGAATTATGTCATCCACAAAAAGTAATGTGGGAATAGGAGATTGGACAATTTTGGGAGGAAACGACTTGTGACCCTGAAGATTAGACATGTGATTGGGCACAAATAAATTAAAAAGGCAGGGAGCCAGGACACAACAGACAGCCTGAGGCCCACAACGGTGTGTACCTTATTACCCAAGTTGCCCAAGTTATTCAGATGGACTTGCAAAGTTGTGTCTTGATGTATGTGAACTAGCATGCATAATTTGCCTTTGGGCACTCCCCACTTGCTAAGTGTGTGCCAGAGTAAAACCCTGACTTCACAGTCAAAAGTATCCGGAAGGACAAGGAGTGAATTATTTTGAGTCCAAGCCGAGGCCTGCAGTATAAGAAGGATCAAACCATTACGTGAACACCCTATTTTTTCTTGAAGCCTGATTGTAAAGGTATTAGATGGATGATTGGCTTAGCCCAGGTTTTCCAAATTATCAAACAAAAGTGATGCAAATATTTTAGACGAAGAGTCCAAAAGGGCAATCGGACAGTAGTTGGCAGAGTTGGAAGGGTCACCCTTCTTAAAGATAGGTACAATAAATGTGGGAGACCAGGTGTTAGGCATACGCCCCATCTCACGATATCAACTACGAAGAAATTAGTGGATCAATTATCCCTACTGAGCACTACTGAGCACCAAAGTAAGTTAATTGCCATGTTACACGATGAACAAGAAAAGGATATGAGTCGTGATCTAAGCAGCAAAGTATGGGATTTAAATGAGCATGCAGCTCGAGTGCCCGAAGAACGAGGGTCACAATATACAAATGGTGTGAGTATTAGTCATAATTGTGAATGAGTATGAATCCGTGTGGACCCAAATAAGCCTTTACCTAGAAAACCTCAATATCTGCTGAAATCACAGGTGAAAGCAAGAACTCATTACTACAACAGGCAAAATCGCTTCCTACACGTACTCCTTGTAATACCCCAATTTTGTCCCTAAATAGCCCAGGTCGAGATTACAGAAATTCGTACAGGATTTGCGGACAGTTAATGCAGCAATTCTACCAACATTTCGACTTGTCCGAATCTCTTTGACCATATTATCATATATTCTGCCCAATACTACATTGTTCACGTAACCAATCTGTGTTCAGCTTTTTTCTCAGTCCCCACACACCCTGAAAGACAATATTGTTTTGCTTTTTGAATCCTATGTCACTAAATACCATTTAGCCACTTACCATAGGGGTACACAGAGAGCCCAACCATATTTAGGCAAGCCCTAAAGAAAGATGTCAATGATGTTACATTTAGTAGGGGTTTTAAACTAGTTCAATATGTTGATGAGTTATTAGTTGTGTCTCCCAAATATGCAGTATGCATACAAGACACATTGGTATTATTAGAGGCTCTGGCAAAGAGTGGGCCGAAAGAACTTAAACAGAAAATTAAATTGCAGCTAACTAATGAACAGGTGAACTATTTGGGTCACATATATATCAGCAGGCAGTCGAAGCATAACTAAAATCATGAATATAGGCCATTCAATTAGCCAAATTAGGTCTTTTTTGAGGAACACAGAGTATTGCCACCAATAGATTATGGGTTATGCAAGTAAATTGAATCCACTACAAGAAAGGGTTCACCTAAAATACTTCTAAATATACCTGAAACTATCCAAGGACAGAGGAAACAGAAAACAAAAAATGTGTGGCAATTAAACAAGCCATACCATGTTCGCCAGCCCTTCGGATCGATTATAAAAATAATTTCTCTTAAACTATCATGAAAAAGGGGGATATTGGCAAACAGTGCTGACTCAAAAACAAGTTGATCAACAATGGCAAGTTGCATACTATAGCACACCACTGGACCCCATATTCATCTCAGGAGGATAGCTCAGGAGCAGCGTGCTCACCTTGGAAGCAAGACAACACGAAGCAACGCCGGTTCAATCCCTGGGTCTGTGCTTAGAAACCTCTGGGTATTAAGCGCATTATAAATAACCTATCATAGTGGAAGTATTACCACCTGCCTTTAGTCTACTGCAGCTTCTGTACTGGCTGTGCAGAGTTCAGAAAATAAAGTATTGAGAATACCCCTCATAGTATCAGTACCACCCCTATTATTAAAAACCAAAGCACAACACTTGTCTAAATCAAGATTGATTAAATATGAATTTGTACTGTTGAATTCTGCAAATGTCATTCTGATATGTTGTACTGCATTGAAGCCTACATTTTAATTCCATGCCCCATGGATGGTAAGGAACATGATTGCAATATAGCCCCAAGTGTCTTCACCAAACCTTGAATATACTTACAGAAGACCCCATTACAAAATCTGGATGAGGAAGATTTTGTGGATGAAAGTTGTGTAAGAAATAAAGAGGGGGGAAACATATCTGCATGTGGTTTATAAGCCCATGGAGTGGCACAAAACAAACAAATACAGGGAGAAAATTTAATTCAGGACACAACTAGCAAAACCAGTTGCCCTTAATCATGCGCGCACAAAAACTGCAGGCATTCAAGTGAATATTTATATCACTTCTCGCTACGCCTTTGGGATTGTACACAATTTTGGTCGTTTGTGGAAGTAGAGAAGCTAGTTCACTGCAGCACAAACCCCATTAAGAATGTAGAATATGTGACAGCACTTCTAGAATTGAAATGGCTTTCTAAGGAAATAGGGGTTGTAAAGTATGTCACACATCAAGCCTCACAAGATGTTGTCAGAAAAGGAAGTGCACTTGCTGACCAATCACTGAATGGGAATTTCCCTCCCGCTTGAGACCTCGGCAGACAAAGTAATGATTTAAAGGCAAGTTCAGAAAAAAACAAATTCTGAGTGTTGCAAAAGCAAGCAACAGATACAGAAAAGAATGCATGGGGAAAGGCAGGATGTTCTCTTCATAATGAAAAGCTGCAGTATTCTTCCGAAAGACATTTGGGTGTCCCAAATCATTGCAAACATATGTCATACAAATCCTGCTTGGCGTAGAACCCATGTCAAAAGGCGGAATAGTAACGAGAATGAGAAAGGACTGGTATGCCCCAGGTTTTTCACAAACTGGAGAACAATTCATTTGCAGGTGCTAGATATGCCAACACTACGGTATAGCAAAATCAAAATACACAGCCAGCCCATTGGGCCCCATTTGCACAGCTCCAGTGTGATTTTATACAAATGCTAAAAATGGCATGCATGGCGTATGTGTTAGTTATCGTCAATGTATTTTCCAAATGGGTAGAAGCATTTCCCACCAGTAGGGAAGATACACACATTTTAAAGAAATTAGAATGCTGCTTCATCCCTAGGTTTGGGTAACCAGTGACTATCAACAGTGATAGAGGGATCCATATTATGCAAAGGTGTATACAGTACCTAGGCAAAATACTAACTATGCAACACAAGCAACATTCACCTTACTATTCACAATCTGAGGGGTCAGTAGAATGCACACATATCATCCTTAAGTGTAAAATAGCTAAGATTTGTGCAGAAACTGGTTTGAAGTGGCAGGATGCCCTGACATTAGCACAAATGAGCATGTGGTCAACTGCCAATAGAATAACAGGATTAGGTCCTTAGGAAATACTTGCTTGGAGACCAATACATTTGCCAGAATATTCATCAGTGCCCTTTCAATAGGGACCTGGTACAGTTAACTGATGATGCAGTACTTGAACATTGTAAAGGTAGAGTGAAAACTGTCTCTTCTATTAACAAACAAATTCAGTACACCTGACCCAAAATCCCAACCAGGCCCCTTTCATTCCTTTCAAGTAGGTGACTGGCTCTTCATAAGGAAATATTAAGGAAGAATTGTTTGGATGAATGGTGGAATGGTCCCCACAAAGTGCAACTGACCACGGGATCTGCTGTCCACTGTAGAGATGTACCCTTTGGGTGCATGTGGCACATTGCCGGGCTGCAGCTCCACCAGACATTGCTGCAGATGATGACACTAATGTTACCATATTTACTATTTGGTGTCTTACAACTGCTCTTGCCTGTTTGGGTCTCAGCAGAGGAAACGTTTTTCGAGACATTCATGTTAGGAAAGCTGACCATCAAAATGGGCAGTGGAACTACTCAACAACAGGTAACCATCGGCAAGATCAATATTAGCTGTGGTAGAACTGTAGCAACCTTGTCACCTGTCAGGGCAGTATATGCGATCCAATTCATGGGAATGTGGAAAAGATTATCACTTTAACTTTACACACCATATTTGAGAAAGTGCCCTCTGTTTGAGCTACCGTACTAAAATGGGTAGCACAGCAAGTAGAGCCTGCTGACACAGGTTTGAATCCCCTGCAGGGCCAAACTCAGCCTTTCATCCTTGTGAGGTTGATAAATGAGCACCACACACCGTGGGAAATACTAAGCAGCACTCAGATACCTGAGATTGGTCTGATAGTACAGCGAGTAGAGTGCTTGCTTTGACATGTGTGCAGAGCCTGCTGACACAGGTTCGAATCCCTGGTAGGGACAAACTCAGCCTTTCATCCTTCTGATTTTGATAAATGAGCACCACACACCATGGGGAATAATAAGCAGCACTCTGATACCTGAGGGTTCGTAGTGCTATATAAATGCTAATTATTGTTATTATTGCTAGGGCAGTGCCAGATTCAGAATAGACTAAGGGCAAGACTCCTCAAAAACAGTTCAGAAGCCTAAAACTAAACCTATTCAATCCGTGATAGACATAGAGTAATGAGAGATGTCAGGACAAACCCACAAAACAAATTGGGCAGAATGGTGTGCCACAAAGGTGTGCTTAGAGGATGTAGGTGGCCAGTGTAAAGCAAACATTTTACAATGGAAGGCAGATGGAGTGCATTATGATTGAACATTGCCAGATAAATTAGACGCAGCGGTTGTGCCTGGAATGTGTTCCCACCAAAGAAAGCCAAGCAACAGGAATTCAGTGTTATAATTTGATTATAGAGGCATACAGACAGGTGAATCGCGAGAGGCACTGTTTGCAAGAGAAGCTAATAGACTGTTGACTTAGAAGGCCCTTTAAGAAAACACCAGTTTGCACAAATATATACAGAGTATTATTTAATGTTTCCAAATCAAAAGATTACATTCAAGCTATTGTAGTTCACCCAGAAATACAGTGATATTGTAAGGTGCACACCGGTACAGATCCAGAGAAATTGACACACTTAAATGCAAAGTTTTGCACAATGCCTTTTGTCATGCTGATCTTGAACTTCAATGTGGCTTTTCACTTCCCTAATTGTTCAACAGAGGAAGCAATTAGATTGGGCCAGCAGATGTACATGATGTCAAGTGGAAGACAGAGCCGAAAGGAGTCTGGAAGGGCTGAGTGTGGGGTGCCCCAAACTCTGTGACCTCTGCAATGGACAATTTTGCAGGGAAATGAACATGGAGAAAACTGGGTGAGTTAGAAAAAATACTCGGATTAGGAATTGGCTCTCAGCTCGCAGAGATAGAAGCAAGTGAAGGAGATTGAAGACAATAGAGGATCTGAGAAGTATCTCAATGAATGTGTTAACAAATCTTGTTTTCAGCATCACAGTAGCAGGCAAGAAGATGGAATGGGGCATCGCCTGTGAAGAAATGCAAATTTACCTGAGCAAACAATTGATGTCACTCAAGATGATGCCGTCCACCATCCATGGCCCAGGGCAGAGAGGAAAGATACAGGGAATCCAAACCAGCTGTGGCTGCTGAGACATACATGGGGTAATGCCCCTATCCTTGCCTCTCGTTCCTTCAGAATGCCCCTATCCTTGCCTCTCGTTCCTTCAGGGGATGCCTGATGCAAGGTGACATAACAAATACTGGCAGCAGAGCACCGATGGCCAAACAAGCAGTGGATCCACGTGCGCCAATGTTTGGTTGGTTGTTCCATGGCAGTATCCCCACCCCTCAGCTGTGAAGCGTAAATGTCAGTACACGTGTTCCTGGTTGCCACGACAGCATTTCCCTACAGCCACCCACCGGAAGACCTATAAAAGCCAGGCTTCTACTCAGTGCGTCTTAATGCACCAGATGCAGCACTCCTTGTTGTATCCGTGCCCTGGGTCCTGTTACCTGATCTCAGTCCTTTGCTTTCTTTCTGTTGGGATTCCTTCCTGTTCCCGTGCACCCGACCTTCCCCTGACCCTGTTCTTGGCCTCACTTTCTCCACTAATCTGCTGTCATCTTGTCTGCCTCAGTCTACCTTCAGTCTGCCTCTAACCTATCATCAATCCTCCTTCTGGTTTCCATCTGTCCAGTGTCAGCATGTCATCCCCATCTTGTGTAGACATCTGGTGGCTGCGGACCATCATTTGCAGTGCTCCCCTTTCAGTGCTCTGCACTGTGCCTGTGCCATGTAAATCAGGGGAAGCAATATTGTGGTATAGGGAGGGGTTTTGTGGGCCAGCTCTTAGCATGGCCTCCACCATGGCTGAGTTGGGAGAAGTATGAAGAGATGCCACCCCAACTACAGGTAAACAACGCAAGCGTGACACCCTCCTTGGCACAAGCAAGTACACCAGTTGTCAATGCAGTGTTGAGGAAGGAATGTGTGTTCATTCAGCACATATGGGTCTGTCTAAGGCATATGGTACTGTACATTGCATATTAATCTATGTTGCAACCATGTAAGCCTTGCATTTTCTTATTGCTGCATCCTGCTACCCACGGGTCTGGTGCGCATAAAAAGTGAATAAAACAAACAAACAAACAAACAAACAAACAATATGGGACCTAACATATGGGCTGACTACTGGAAATAGGGCAAGTTTTGTCTGCGACTGGATTGTCCATCAAGATGTCTGGGAAGTGAACATCCAGACGGACAAAAGTGCTATGTACTGAGCTTGCCTAAACTGAAACCAGACCTATGGATTTGTCTGTGTGTCAATTGGACACTATGGCCCAGAGAACCCCCACAAGTCCAATGTGTGGACAATGTAAAGACTGGCCATAAATGGACTATTGCTGGAGGGGGTTGTTGGGAAGGACCCCACAAAGGTTTGTCACCAAATGACACTCGTATGTTGTATCTTTATGACATCTGGGGACATCTCAAAATTGATCATGAATATGACTTGAGAATCTCCCTCACCACACTGACTAAAGTTCACATTTTAAACGGACCTGCAGTGATAGTATATAATATTACAATAAAGTACAAGATGAGTGATGATTGGACTAGTATGATCTATACCCTTTTCAGAATTTGAGAAGGTTGTTGCCAGAAATTCATGTATTAGTTAATTAATGAACCATGTTTTAGAAGCACAATGCAATCAGGAAAAGTGAGCCTTTGAACTAGTTAGATGGATACTCACAATATGTACCACTTTAGCAGTCCTCTGTCATGTCACTCAGTGGGTAAAGTCAGTTGGCACTTATAACTCTAAATTATGCCCATTGTTTTTGTAATTGTGGTCATATCTGGTTTTCTTTTGGTAGTGCCTTAGAAACTTTCAAGGAACAGCAATTAGTATCCAAAACAAGTCATGCCTCTTATAGTTAATTGTATTGAGCTGAAATATGTTAATTCTCTGTATGAATGCAAAAAATCCTCAATTACTGTTAAAAAAAGTTCACAAATTGAGCGTGCCTAATATTTTTATATGCAGGTTCTCTGATGCATTCATGTTATTTCAGATATAAAATAATTCACAAAACACTTAAAAAAACAACACTAATAAAAATAGGTCGTTAGCAGAAGGGATACCAATCAGACCCAGGTGGAGTTATTAAGGGGCAGACAGAATAAAGATAAATGACAAAAATAAGAATTAAACTGGTAAGAAAAAAGACAGTAAAATGCTTCAAAGTACACAAGTGGCAAATGTGG
Source organism: Ambystoma mexicanum (assembly GCF_040938575.1). Taxonomy (NCBI): domain Eukaryota; kingdom Metazoa; phylum Chordata; class Amphibia; order Caudata; family Ambystomatidae; genus Ambystoma; species Ambystoma mexicanum. Next base: position 1,271,651,624 of record NC_090930.1, on the reverse strand, counting down.
AAACTGATAGCATTTACTTAGCATTATGGACTTACATGGGCCTCAGGCAGTGCCAGGTGGTAGCTATCCTTGTGGCAATGACATAGGAGCTGCGCCATGCCAGTGGACATTGCTAGAGTGGGTGGCGTGGAATGCATACTGATTGGCTGGTAGGTGCACAAGTGCCCATTTAGCCAAATAATGGTGAGGTAAGTCACTGTCTGTGGCTCAGGTATGCCCACCTACACGCTCCACATTTTGTTATGAAGGCGGGTTCAGCTGCCTGAGAACCGGAGCGCCAATCACATGAATGCAGAGTTTGCAATTGTGTAGCACTAGGAGTAAAAGAAAGTTCCTGAATAGGAGGTGGTCTGTGTCATGTGGGTGGGCAGAGCAGAGTCACATCGCGTTCAGATGGACCTGTAAAGCCATGTGCCCGCGATTTGCCCTTAGGAAGTGCATTGTTAATGTAGCAGACTAAATGTATCTTACTGACTTTTCTGTATTGAGCTCAGCGTGCACTAATGTATTAAAACTCTGCGGTATCCGTGATCGGGGGCCGATATCTTGGGATGAATATTGTGCTGTTTTCCAGACCCATTTCTGGAAAGCTATATATCAATAAATTGTGTCTCTACCTTTGCAGCCTGACTCCCTATTGTGTTATTTGGTGATAAGTTCCAGGTTTCTGCAGCTTTCTTTCACACTCTGTCACACTTTCTGAATCTCTTGCTCATTGGATGTGTCTTTTTCTATGTGACTAAGAGACGCGGTGCCATGTGCATGTTTGTTAAAACCAACCCAGCTGTTGCTGGCAGCTGCATGTGATGAGTGAGTTCCCAAAAGGGGAACTCTCGTCCCCTGCACACTGTCTTAGGCTAAACGCCAAGATGTTTTGTCAATATGATCTCATATACTTGTATAACAATTATTGAAAGTTTTTGAAGGGAGGTGCATATTAGTTCATCGGAAATAACTTTTTAAGTAATTAGAGTGAACATATTCATTAATCCAATCCACAAAAATGATTTGAACAAAGAAAATATTTCCGAATTTTACCTTTCAATATAAGAGGGGAAAACAAGGGGCTTGTGTCCCAACGTGTTTCGAGATAAACTCTCTTCATCAGGAGAAGTTTTCATCAAAATATTCTAGAAATAATCCAGAAAGAAAATGTTGTAATTGTTTTTTCGATTTGACAACCCATGAACGGCACAGTTCCATATTGTTTACATTGTCTGCATTATACAGTATTTTGCTCAACACCTCTTGATTTCCAGATTCTTCCGAAATCCTCAATGACGTAGAAATTCTACTCTTTCTTTTGTACAGCTGTCCTTCCTAGTGTAAATACACTAAGCAAATTGGAGGTTATGAGAAGCACTCAATAGAAACCCAACAATGTCTGTAGAATAGCAAGATCCTTATAAAACTCTGTATCACCTGCCTCATCGGTTAACGTCTTTGGAACTCACACATCACATGTATATTTACTGCCCATGTGCCAGGTTAGTCCTTTCTCCCCTGCACCTTAATTAGCATCAAATCGATACTGAGAAGGTGTATATAACCGCTCCCACACTATTTTACCACTCCCACACTATCTTACCACTCCCACTCCTACACTATCTAACCACTCCCACACTAACCACTCCCACACTATCTAACAACTCGCACACTATTTAATTGACGGTGTGCAGCGTGCATTATATCTAGTATACTATTCTCTACCGCTGGCAGCTGCATGGCCAGAGTGAAAAACAGATACATTGAAGGGAAGTAGGCTAGTCTGGCTGTGTTTTTTTTGTGCAAAAGCAACTATTTAAAGCAGATCTTATTTAAATGCATTAGCACTGTAAACCGTCTCTTTTAAAATTGCACTGTATTCACTTCTAATTATCACTTCCAACATATATTTTAATCTTGATATATCGGATAGACTACCTACCCCCCACAATATGCCATAAGGATATTGCAAGTCACTGAGGAGCTATGTGACTAAATAGGGGAGGGGGGGAGGAGGCCAAAGGATGAGTTCCTTTGTAAAGTTACGGAATGATGAGGTGCCTTGCAATATAATTTTTAGGTACAGTATTCCTTAAAATATATGGCTATAAACTGTCATCCTCTTTAATACCTGGCCTCTTGCTTAATGTAATACAAGAGATCTTCCGGTCGCTGATACATACATGCAATGTAGAATCTGTTTGGAGACAAAAAAAGTATGCAGCCTGTAATCCATTGCATACAAATTATTTAAGCAGTTTCATAAATTGCATCTAAAAATGTTTTTGTTATGTGCTTTAAAGTAAGCAATAACATGCATGTTCTTGCTCTCATGTGTTAAACTGAGTAGAGAGCAGAAATTATGTAATTTTCTTATTCTAAATTAGTAGTGATGTCACAACTAGCATGTAATATAAGGATATAGCAAGTTACTGAGATGTTTTGTGAACAAATAGAGTAACAGGTTCCTTTAAACAGTCATGGAACAGCAAGGTGACTGGCAATATCCTTTTTATGTATGATAGGGGAAATGTTATTTCTTCTAATACATGACAACACAAAGTCATTCCCTTGAATACGTTGGGCCTCATCACAAGTTGGGCAGAGCGGTAAAAATGCAGCAGTAAAGCAATTACTGCAGCATTACCGCTCCACCCAAAGTCAGCATATTTACCCCCAGCTCTGCGATGGAGGTAAATCTGTGGACTTGCCACACATTTTCGGCACAATTACTGTGGCGCTCTTAGTACTGCGGTAATTGTGCCAAAAATGCATATAAATGAGGACTTACCGCCCTAACACAACTTCATCAACATAGGATCTGTTTGGATTTAACAAAGCAAAAATGCAGCTCCTAATGTGTCGCAGAAGAATAGATCAAGCAGTTTAATAAAATGCATTGAAAAAGACATTCATGAGTAATAACACAGATTCTTGCTCACATGAGCTAATCTCAAGCAGTCACAAACATTCTAGTATAAACAGTTCCTTGTCAATTACCAGCTGCAATGTGTCACAGAAAACTACTCTGCAAGCGAGGAATTTAAAAAGCTGTTCACAGATTTAATTAAGTGCTGCAGTGACAGCTGAAATTCTCTCTGCTGGTCAAGCAGGAGGCATTGTGATGTCGCAACTGAAACGTAGTCACTAATTACAGAGCAGCTGTGATGTCATTTTCTTATTACATGTCAGTTGTGATGTCACAAGAAGCCTGTGATAAGATATTGCAGGCTGCCATGTATTATAAGAACATTATTTACTGGCTTTTATACATCTATTGCGGGCTACCACATTTAACAAGGTCCTTACACTTGTCTTAATGAGCAAAGCACATTATCAAATCCTAGAATAGGGTTATCATTCCAAGATGGACAGTCTGATACACTCCTATTGTACACCAGTGTATTCTTCTAAAATAAAAGGCCATTTTGGGAACATAAGAATGACACATATGTTTATATTTGACAGGTATGTCTGTGACATTGGGAGTTTATCCGTGAAATACTAAGTACATAATGCACAGAGGGTTTGGTGCTAATTTAATGTACAACACCTGTCAGGTCGTTCATGAGGGCTCTGCAGCCCGCCCACATCGTTGTGTGGGCAGACCGCCATTGCGGTCTTACTCTCCCTGACAGGGGGAAGTGACGTTGGGCTTGGGAGGGGGCTATGGGATGTTAGACAGTTTCCTGCCATGTTAAAATAAAGTTAGTCGCACGTAGCCCGGCTCCCGCGTGATAATTCTCCTATGCGGTTTAAGGGGCCCACGCAAAACCCAACAATTGGCGACGAGGGGTACATCGTACCCGCCCGCATCAACCGGAGGCCCGCAGTCGAGCGGGTGCAGCGCGTCGGCGCACATCTGCCCCGGTGGCCCGGGAGATACGCTGAGGACCGCGGTCGAGCAGCGTGGCGCGTCGGCGCTCCTCATGTAAACGAGGACCCTCTGGACCAGCCGCCGGCACGGAGTGCCGAGGAAGGGAGCCGCCCGTCACACACACCACGCGGGCACGTTCGCGCTCCACGAGGCGAACGCGGCAGACCCGCAGGCCGGTGCGGGCACTGGTCCCGCCCCCCCCTCTCGCATCAACCCGCAGGCAGCGGGAGGCACCACGAAGGCCCAGGAACCCATGGCACAGTACAAAGGGGCACACGGCAGCCCGCCAAGGTGACGCAGAGCAGCCTACCACCAGCACACAACACGTGCACCACAAGGGAGCCGCACGTGCTGAGGGCTGCAGCACAGCGGCGACAAGAGATTCCGAAGGCGCGCCAGCCCTCCACCGGAGCACTACAGCCACAGCGGACATGTCTGCCCCAACGAGCCCAGCAGCTTCCTCAGCAGGTGGATCTGAGCTCAGTGTGCACTAATGTATTAAAACCCTGCGGTATCCGTGATCGGGGGCCGATATCTTGGGATGAATATTGTGCTGTTTTCCAGACCCATTTCTGGAAAGCTATATATCAATACATTGTGTCTCTACCTTTGCAGCCTGACTCCCTATTGTGTTATTTGGTGATGAGTTCCAGGTTTCTGCAGCTTTCTTTCACACTCTGTCACACTTTCTGAATCTCTTGCTCATTGGATGTGTCTTTTTCTATGTGACTAAGAGATGCGGTGCCATGTGCATGTTTGTTAAAACCAACCCAGCTGTTGCTGGCAGCTGCATGTGATGAGTGAGTTCCCAAAAGGGGAACTCTCGTCCCCTGCACACTGTCTTAGGCTAAACGCCAAGATGTTTTGTCAATATGATCTCATATGCTTGTATAACAATTATTGAAAGTTTTTGAAGGGAGGTGCATATTAGTTCTTCGGAAATAACTTTTTAAGTAATTAGAGTGATCATATTCATTAATCCAATCCACAAAAATGATTTGAACAAAGAAAATATTTTTAATTTCCGAATTTTACCTTTCAATATAAGAGGGGAAAACAAGGGGCTTGTGTCCCAACGTGTTTCGAGATAAACTCTCTTCATCAGGAGAAGTTTTCATCAAAGTATTCTAGAAATAATCCAGAAAGAAAATGTTGTAATTGTTTTTTCGATTTGACAACCCATGAACGGCACAGTTCCATATTGTTTACATTGTCTGCATTATACAGTATTTTGCTCAACACCTCTTGATTTCCAGATTCTTCCGAAATACTCAATCACGTAGAAATTCTACTCTTTCTTTTGGACAGCTGTCCTTCCTAGTGTAAATACACTAAGCAAATTGGAGGTTATGAGAAGCACTCAATAGAAACCCAACAATGTCTGTAGAATAGCAAGATCCTTATAAAACTCTGTATCACCTGCCTCATCGGTTAACGTCTTTGGAACTCACACATCACATGTATATTTACTGCCCATGTGCCAGGTTAGTCCTTTCTCCCCTGCACCTTAATTAGCATCAAATCGATACTGAGAAGGTGTATATAACCGCTCCGACACTATTTTACCACTCCCACACTATCTTACCACTCCCACTCCTACACTATCTAACCACTCCCACACTAACCACTCCCACACTATCTAACAACTCGCACACTATTTAATTGACGGTGTGCAGCGTGCATTATATCTAGTATACTATTCTCTACCGCTGGCAGCTGCATGGCCAGAGTGAAAAACAGATACATTGAAGGGAAGTAGGCTAGTCTGGCTGTGTTTTTTTTGTGCAAAAGCAACTATTTAAAGCAGATCTTATTTAAATGCATTAGCACTGTAAACCGTCTCTTTTAAAATTGCACTGTATTCACTTCTAATTATCACTTCCAACATATATTTTAATCTTGATATATCGGATAGACTACCTACCCCCCACAATATGCCATAAGGATATTGCAAGTCACTGAGGAGCTATGTGACTAAATAGGGGAGGGGGGGAGGAGGCCAAAGGATGAGTTCCTTTGTAAAGTTACGGAATGATGAGGTGCCTTGCAATATAATTTTTAGGTACAGTATTCCTTAAAATATATGGCTATAAACTGTCATCCTCTTTAATACCTGGCCTCTTGCTTAATGTAATACAAGAGATCTTCCGGTCGCTGATACATACATGCAATGTAGAATCTGTTTGGAGACAAAAAAAGTATGCAGCCTGTAATCCATTGCATACAAATTATTTAAGCAGTTTCATAAATTGCATCTAAAAATGTTTTTGTTATGTGCTTTAAAGTAAGCAATAACATGCATGTTCTTGCTCTCATGTGTTAAACTGAGTAGAGAGCAGAAATTATGTAATTTTCTTATTCTAAATTAGTAGAGATGTCACAACTAGCATGTAATATAAGGATATAGCAAGTTACTGAGATGTTTTGTGAACAAATAGAGTAACATGTTCCTTTAAACAGTCATGGAACAGCAAGGTGACTGGCAATATCCTTTTTATGTATGATAGGGGAAATGTTATTTCTTCTAATACATGACAACACAAAGTAATTCCCTTGAATACGTTGGGCCTCATCACAAGTTGGGCAGAGCAGTAAAATTCAGCAGTAAAGCAATTACTGTAGCATTACCGCTCCACCCAAAGTCAGAATATTTACCCCCAGCTCTGCGATGGAGGTAAATCTGTGGACTTGCCACCCATTTTCGGCACAATTACTGTGGCGCTCTTAGTACTGCGGTAATTGTGCCGAAAATGCATATAAATGAGGACTTACCGCCCTAACACAACTTCATCAACATAGAATCTGTTTGGATTTAACAAAGCAAAAATGCAGCTCCTAATGTGTCGCAGAAGAATAGATCAAGCAGTTTAATAAAATGTATTGAAAAAGACATTCATGAGTAATAACACAGATTCTTGCTCACATGAGCTAATCTCAAGCAGTCACAAACATTCTAGTATAAACAGTTCCTTGTCAATTACCAACTGCAATGTGTCACAGAAAACTACTCTGCAAGCGAGGAATTTAAAAAGCTGTTCACAGATTTAATTAAGTGCTGCAGTGACAGCTGAAATTCTCTCTGCTGGTCAAGCAGGAAGCATTTTGATGTTGCAACTGAAACGTAGTCACTAATTACAGAGCAGCTGTGATGTCATTTTCTTATTACATGTCAGTTGTGATGTCACAAGAAGCCTGTGATAAGATATTGCAGGCTGCCATGTATTATAAGAACATTATTTACTGGCTTTTATACATCTATTGCGGGCTACCACATTTAACAAGGTCCTTACACTTGTCTTAATGAGCAAAGCACATTATCAAATCCTAGAATAGGGTTATCATTCCAAGATGGACAGTCTGATACACTCCTATTGTACACCAGTGTATTCTTCTAAAATCAAAGGCCATTTTGGGAACATAAGAATGACACATATGTTTATATTTGACAGGTATGTCTGTGACATTGGGAGTTTATCCGTGAAATACTAAGTACATAATGCACAGAGGGTTTGGTGCTAATTTAATGTACAACACCTGTCAGGTCGTTCATGAGGGCTCTGCAGCCCGCCCACATCGTTGTGTGGGCAGACCGCCGTTGCGGTCTTACTCTCCCTGACAGGGGGAAGTGACGTTGGGCTTGGGAGGGGGCTATGGGATGTTAGACAGTTTCCTGCCGTGTTAAAATAAAGTTAGTCGCACGTAGCCCGGCTCCCGCGTGATAATTCTCCTATGCGGTTTAAGGGCCCACGCAAAACCCAACAATTGGCGACGAGGGGTACATCGTACCCGCCCGCATCAACCGGAGGCCCGCAGTCGAGCGGGTGCAGCGCGTCGGCGCACCTCCACCCCGGTGGCCCGGGAGATAAGCAGAGGACCGCGGTCGAGCGGCGTGGCGCGTCGCCGCTCCTCATATAAACGAGGACCCGCTGGACCAGCCGCCGGCATGGAGTGCCGAGGAAGGGAGCCACCCGTCACACACACCACGCGGGCACGTTCGCGCTCCACAAGGCGAACGCGGCAGACCCGCAGGCCGGTGCGGGCGCTGGTCCCGCCCCCCCTCTCGCATCAACCCGCAGGCAGCGGGAGGCACCACGAAGGCCCAGGATCCCAGGGCACAGTACAAAGGGGCACACGGCAGCCCGCCAAGGTGACACAGAGCAGCCTACCACCAGCACACAACACGTGCGCCACAAGGGAGCCGCACGTGCTGAGGGCTGCAGCAGAGCGGCGACAAGAGATTCCCAAGGCGCGCCAGCCCTCCACCGGAGCACTACAGCCACAGCGGACATGTCTGCCCCAACGAGCCCAGCAGCTTCCTCAGCAGGCGGATCTGGAGCCGTGGCAGATAACCCCCAACAGGCACCAGCATCAGGTACCGCCTCACAGAACCTACCTATACCGGGCCCATTCGATGTCAGAGACACCTCCAAACTAGGACCCAGATGGGTCATATGGCTCAGGGATTTTAAATTCTACACGGGGGCAATCGGCTTAACCGATGACGGAATGCTAAAAAAACACATTATTCATAACAGTAGGCCCCGCTGTCAGGGACATTGCAGGCGAACTGATGAACGTAGACACGGTCACCTATGGAGAACTGCATGGGAAGCTATCAGAATACTTCACGCCCCATACAAACATTGACTACGAGCGCCATGTCTTTCATACTACTAGACAGGAAAAAGGAGAGTCACTCGACAACTTTGTGATGCACCTACGCATCAAGCTAAAGTACTGTGAATTCCATAAATACTCAAATGACGAGGCTCTACGATCCCAAGTCATAGCCGGCTGCATTTCGCAACCCTTCAGGAAACAACTGCTCCAGAAGCAAAGGTCCCTCGAGGAAATCCTCGCACTCGCCAGGATGGAAGCCGCAGTTGAGTCGCAGCTTGACAGCCTGGGCAAGGTCACCATTCAACACCCGACACCGAACGCAGACGCGATTAACAGACTATATGCCGCTCCCTCACATGGAGGGAAAGGCACAGACGCCACGTGCTACCAATGCGGGTTTGAGTATCCACACGTGGGTGACTGCCCAGCAGTAGGACAAATATGCGCCTCCTGCGGCGGAATGGACCATTACAGAGCAGTCTGCAAGAATCCTCCGGGACCAGGACCCAGCAGACCGAGACAACAGGAGAGAAGGAGAAGCTCGCGACACAGCCCACCAGCAGGGAGAGGAGAAGAAGAACAGACGGGACCCCGGAGAGAAGAAAAACTTCAAAGGAGCTCATACGTCAGAGACGACAGAAGGCCATCCGACGGATCAAGGCGGTCACAAAGAAGACGGTTCGTCCGTTACATCGAGATGAGATCCCCATCAGGCAGTGAATCTCAGTCATCAGAAGACGACCAATGGAAAAAAGGGTACGTTTGGGCACTCAACTACGCCACAGCCACCCAACATGGTCCGACGCTCACCTTACAAGTCAACAACACACCTCTGGAATTCCTCATTGATACGGGGGTGACAGTCAACATAATCAGCAAACAGGCATACAACTCACTCACCAACCCCCCAAAGATCCGAAAGGCGTCACTGGACATATACCCATACGGAGCTAAAACCCCGCTACCCTGCAAAGGGACTATATCCGCATGGTGCGTGCACAAATCGCATGCGGCAAAGATCCCGCTACACATCCTAAAGACTGAAGCCAACAGCGGGTGCATCCTCAGCTTTAAGACCGCCGTCGAGATGGGTTTGGTGCACATATTATACCAACTCATGGCCCACAAATACTTCGCCAGACCGGACGCTATTGAAGAAACATTTCCTAATCTGTTCAAAGGCCTAGGAAAACTGAAACACAGAAAGGTACAGCTGCATATAAACCCGAAGGTACCGCCTGTCGCCCAGCACTACCGGGGCATACCGGTAAACACCAGGTCGAAGAGAAGCTAGACAAGCTAATTAAGCTCAACGTCATTGAACCAGTCTGAGGGCCTACCCCATGGGTGTCCCCCATTGTTCCCGTCCCCAAAATGTCACCGGACGGATCGATACGCTTGTGCGTCAACATGAGGAGAGCCAACGTGGCTATTGAAAGGGAAAGACATCAGGCGCCCAGGATCACTGACATGATCCACCTCCTCCACGGGGCACAGGTTTTCTCCAAATTGGACCTCACGAAAGGTTATGATCAAATCGAGATCGCTCCCGAATCCAGATATATTACGACATTCGTCACACGCATGGGTCTATTCCAGTATAAAAGGCTCAGCTTCGGGATATCCTCCGCAGCCGAAATTTTCCAAGATGAAATACACCGAGTCATCAGGCACGTGCCCAACTGCCTGAACTACTCGGATGACCTCCTCGTGTTTGGAAAGACTAAAGAAGAGCACGACACAGCTCTCCACAGAGTGTGTGCAGCACTGCAAGAGGCCGGACTAAAACTTAACAAGGCCAAATGCGAGTTCGGGAAAGGCTCGCTGAGGTTCTTCGGCCACATATTCTCCGACAAAGGGATGCGACCAGACCCGGAGAAAGTCACGGCGCTCAACTCAGCTGCACCCCCGATGAACACGACGGAGCTTCGATCCTTCCTAGGGCTGGCCGGTTACTGTTCTAGGTACCTAAAGGACTACGCAACTATCAGCAATCCTTTGTGCCTACTGACGCGTAAAGACCAACCCTACACATGGTCCACAGACTGCCAGAAAGCTTTTGAGGAGATACGAGATGCCATTTCGAGAGCGGAGGACATGGCTTACTATGACGCCAAAAGACGCACCGAGGTAATCGTTGACGCCAGCACCGTCGGTCTGGGCGCCATATTAACAGAAATTGACCCACATGAACCCACAAAAGTATACATAGTCGCATACGCCAGCAGGAGCCTAACCCCGACAGAACAAGCATACTCCCAGGCCGAAAAAGAAAGCCTAGCGGTGGTATGGGCATGCAAGTACTTCCACATGTTCGTGTATGGCAAGGAGTTCACCATCATAACGGACCACCAGGCGTTGCTTACAATCTACGGAGACCCCAAATCAAGAATGCCGCCAAGGATAGCCCGATGGGGTCTACGCTTGCAGGACTATAATTTTGTCATCAAACATCGCCCGGGAAAAGAAGACAACCCAGCGGACTATCTGTCTCGCCACCCGACCGGCCCTGCCAACCCTCAACCATCCATCGCCGATGAATATCTCAATTATGTTGTCCACCACTTGCAACCCTTACCAGTGGGGTGGGCAGACATCATAGCACATTCAGAACAAGACCCGGCTCTACGAATCGTGCGACACTGTATACAGGAGGACAGAAGGGCACACATGCGTCAACAGGCGCTGCAGGAATCGGAGGAGATCCAAGAAGATATCAAGCAAATAGACCATGTCCGGGACGAACTCTCCATTGTCGACGATCATGTAATACTAAAAGGGTGCAAAGTACTCCTCCCGAAATCGCTGCGCACCAGAACAATCCAAGTAGCACACGAAAGCCACCGAGGGGTGGTTGCCACCAAGAGACTACTAAGGGAAAAAGTGTGGTTCCCCAGGCTAGACACTATTGTGGAGGAAATGATAGGACAATGCACAACGTGTGCGCAGGTAGCACCGCCTCCACACCCAAACCCACTCCACATGTCACCACTACCGAGACACGTATGGGAAGAACAAGCAGTGGACTTCTTTGGACCCCTCAGAAATGGCACCTATGTGTTAGTGCTAATAGACAAACACTCCAGATTCCCAGACGCACAAATTGTTGACAGCACCACAGCCTCCGGCGTCATCCCTGTACTGGATCGCATGTTGTCCACATACGGAATACCCAGGATCAGAAAATCCGACAACGGAGCGCCGTTCATGAGCAGGGACTTCGAGAACTTTGCGAGATATATGGGGTTCCGCCATCGGAAGATAACACCGAGATGGCCACAGGCCAACGGGATGGTCGAGAGGTTTATGGCCAATATTAAAAGAACCCTGCAAATAGTGACCATACTCCATAAACCATTCGAACAAGCACTCTATCAGTTCCTCAGGGACTATCGTCACACCCCTCACAGCACGACGGGCATATGCCCAGCCGACTTGATGTTCCGCAGACCAATTCAGACACGGTTGCCGGAAGACACACACTCGGCAGCCTTGAACAGGAGGCCAGACACAAGGACGACACAGCCAAAGCCAAAATGAAGGACACCGCTGATCACAAAAGAAAGGCACAGGAGTCTAATGTTGAACTGGGAGACCAAGTATGGTTGCGGCAACCCAAACAACGCAAGGAGGATGCCACTTTTGCACCTGAACCACTGACGGTCACGCACAAGAAAGGGACGATGATCACGGCCCAGAGAACCGACCAATCCTCCGTCACTCGAAATGTGTCGTACTTCAAACCCAAGAGGTATTACATGGAGGACGTACAGGACAGAGAAGAAGACAGTGAGGACGACCACATTCAGGACAGCTATTACATGGAGGAGAGCGAGGCCTCAGAAGGTGAGGACAGTTCGTCACCACAGGGCCCGGCCGAGCGGACGCCCGGCTACAGTGGTCGACCCCAGAGAAGCCGCATCAAACCCCACAGACTCATAGAAGAAATGGAGTGAGGAGGGGCCAGCACCTCGTTTGCTAAAAAGGGGGGAGGTGTCAGGTCGTTCATGAGGGCTCTGCAGCCCGCCCACATCGTTGTGTGGGCAGACCGCTGTTGCGGTCTTACTCTCCCTGACAGGGGGAAGTGATGTTGGGCTAGGGAGGGGGCTATGGGATGTTAGGCAGTTTCCTGCTGTGTTAAAATAAAGTTAAACACACGTAGCCCGGCTCCCGCGTGATAATTCTCCTATGCGGTTTAAGGGGCCCGCGCATTAAAAATTAAAAATTAAAACATTAAACATTAAAACATTAAAAATTGAAGCATATCTTTGAATTGTACGTGTAGTCATTGAATTTCTACAGCACTTTCGCCAAAGTGCTTCAATAGTCAATAGGCGTTACAATAATGAACAAATTGAATAAAATTAACAGTATTACAATTCAAAAATAACAACTATGAAAACAAAAAAAGGAGAAGAAAGGAAATGTTGAACTGAAGCGCGAAACGTAGGAAGAGAAATAGCAGCACAACCATATATTGATGTGGCCAGCCTCAGTATTTGGATGCGAGTATAGAATGGTGAGACGTCACTCCCTCGGTTGAAGTCCAAGAGCCATCAGACACCAGGTCTCACGGTAAGAAGGTCTGTATCCATGCTCGGTTCCCAATGCACAGACATCCTGAGAGAATCACGCCCATAGGATGAGGCGCATACTGCAAATCATAATCCACTGTATCGCAGTCATACTGAGATGCAACTTTTCTTTATTTTAGAATCAAATAATGCGGTGCTGTTTCTCGCCTCGCCGCAATATCCTTTTTCATCCTGGTACGCCCCGTTGCTTTTTAGGGAAATCTGAAAATCACTACCGACTCCCAATATTAATTATTACGCTATGGCCCTTAATACATTTGTGCGGATTAAGCAACCCCAAGGAAAGACTGAACGGGTGAGCAGGTGAGAGGAGTTTGGGTTGATTGCATGGTCATGAACTCAAGTTGCGAAAACAAATAAAAGGAGGCAGGGCTTGCACGTTATTGAAACGTTTTTTTTTTTTTAAATTAAAAAAAAATACTTTTCAATAAATGAGTCTTGCACCGTTTTTACATTTGAAGGAAGTCAAATGCCTTCCCCGATTTTATAGCGACCTGGCGCCAGGCTACTGTAAAGAGATTCTTTTCATCCCCACTCTACAGAAAGCAGTGGAACTGGAGAAGGAATTTATAGCCACTCATTTATCAAATCGATTCCACAAAGCAAGAGTGCCCCCATGCGGGTATTTTGAAGAAGGCAACGTTGAGACACGCATCATGCGCATGACACATAACAACCACAGAATAAGCGGCGCAAGCTACGGCATTCGTTTTAAACATGCTAGAACTTCTATTTATTAAAACAAATCAGCGAGAAAACAGAAAAAAAGAAGCTGAGGCTTCATGACATACCAATATATTTGTGAGAAAAAGCGCGCACATTGTGCAACAACAGAGACACTTCAAGGTAAGGGACACGAGGTTTCAGTTTCACTAAGTACTGGCTCAATAGTCCACGTGTCCTAGGCGTATATGAGACACACAGCAATAGCTGTCAGCCGGGTATGTACGTTTTCTTGTTCAGTGTGTTTTGAAATGCACGAAGAAACAATCTCAAGGTATTCACGTGAACATAGAATTAAAGTGTGTGCAAACATATGATGAACACCGTTTTGAAAGTTTACTTTTCATGTTTTCTTATGTATCTATTAAATAGTGCCAGAGAGTATACTTGCCCCTCTGGGGTCTTCTGTGTTGCCCTGGGGTAGCCCTTGACCTCCAGAGGTGTCATTGTGTATCGAGCATATATTTTGATTACATATTATTGCATGGAGACTTACATGACGATGAACTACACTAAATGAAATACTTCCACATTGTAATGACAATGAATGCCTACTAACTGCTGAACCCATATGCATGCATTGGTGTTGGCCGAACCCGAACCCTCACCCGAAATAATTTGGCTCACAACGTTTTGTCAAGTGTTGGCAATAAAAGTCCGTAGGATTTTATTGTGCAGATATGGTTATGGAGATAACAATAATCACATATCATAATAGTATCATACTTTTGGGCACCAGGTCCTGAGGTTACCCCCTCTGGCCCGTGCCGCCTTCTCATGACCCACAACTTGTTGTGGACACCGTACAGTGCCCTGTACCTCTTTTCCTTTGTTCTTCTCCCTTATTTGTAGGGTGGGAGGGTTTTGTGGTAAAGAAGCAAAGTGTGGAAGACGCTGAGTGAACAGCGAACCTCCTGTTAGTTTGGGTCCCCATTCAGGGTCTACAAACAGATTGTGTTTTCTTAGAGCATTCTGCTCTTATTTATAAGACCCAGGGGAGCCCTGAGTCTTTGATGTGTATAGTAGTGTGGCCTGTGCACCAGCCCCTGGCCGCATAGCCAACTTGTCTGGCCCCCTGAGGGGGTTGGGGGCAGGTCTTTGAACCTGAACCCTGCCTGACTGTTGGTTTTACTTAGGTGCTTAGCATCTTGTTGCTTGGAGGAAGGGTGAGGTGATTGTTCACACCTCACCCTTCCTCGGCTTTGTGTGGCAGAGACTGCATGTCTCTGTAGCTTGTGGTGGAGAGGAGCAGGCATGGGGGTGGGGGCTGCCCCTCTCCTGGCCTGCTGAATGGTAACATCAGTTACCCTGCCTCGCCTTGGGCAATGCAGCATTTCCCATAACTGCTGAACCCATATGCATGCATTGGTGTTGGCCGACCCCGAACCCTGACCCGAAATAATTTGGCTCACAACAATTTGTCAAGTGTTGGCAATAAAAGGCCGTAGGATTTTATTGTGCAGATATGGTTATGGAGATAACAATAATCACATATAATAATAGTATCATACTTTTGGGCAACGGGTCCTGAGGTTACACCCTCTGGCCTGTGCCACCTCACACACGGGCAGGTTACCGGATGACCGTGTTCCCCCGAAAGTATCTCCTAGTAACAGCCCCTGAAGGCTAGGGTTGCTGAAATTTCTCGATGGAAATGTTCCATGCCCTGGTTTGATAAGTGAGTGCCGTCTTTGAGAAAAAGGTCCGGGTCACCCAGGGTAATGGCTGGATTCTTTATGAATCCCAGCCCTCTTGCTGTGCAGAATTTCTCTAGCTCCCTGTTGAGTTTTCTTCTAGAAATGTCTACAGGTTTGTAACAGTTGGCCCCCTGCCATTTCTTTCTGGGTAGATTGGCCGATAAGTATATTTCTGTTTCCCTACAGTTGTGTGAAATGCCCGCTAGGGAAGAGCACGTTTCCTCGAATAGGTTTCTCCTTCCTGTGGTAACCAGATCATTGCCCCCTAAGTGTATTATCAGAAATTCTGGCGGGTCTCTGTATGCGACCAGCTCTGCTAGTGTTTCGTGGATGTCGTCCCACCGTAGGCCTCTGTATCCCCACCATGAGTCAATGGTGTTTCTGAAGGGTGGCCCGTCTTTGGTTTCTTCCGCCCAACTGCCTGTCCTGAAAACGAATGAGTGGCCGACAATCCATGCTGATCTGAGTGAAGTCCTCCCTTCGCCTGTTGTTTCTGCAGGAGGGAGGGAGAGAAAGAAAAAAGTGGGGGGATGGCTATATTAGCAGTGGTCTGATGTATCTTCTGTAGCAATCTGACTTCCATCCCCCTATGTTTTTTAGCTGTTGTGTTGCCAGGCCTCCTTGCCATGCTGAGGTGGCGGCACCTATTCTAAAGAAGTGGGTGCCAAAACCCTTGGGGTCCCACCCTGCTTTGCTGATTGCTTTCATTAGCACCCCTTTAAATTGGTAGCGGCTCAGTGCCGAGGCATCCTTGTGGATTAAACCCCCCCCCACATTGGGCCTTTGTGCGTAATAAAGATTGGCAATACATACTGGGCAGTTTGTTACCTCATCAATACAACAAATGTTGATGGTTCTTTTGGCCTCAGTTTTTGACTATTGGATTTCTATGCTGATGCTGTCCTGTCTGACCCTGACCTCCATAACGCCTAACCCGTTTGAGGCCTTGGTGCTGGAGGCGATAAGTTCTCCAACCCGGAAAGCCCTGAAGTATGCCAGAAAAAATGCTATTTTGAATAATATGATCTCATATGTGTGCCAGCATATGGCTTCCAACTGGCCTGCTAGTTTGACCAGTTTGTTGAAATCAAGGGGGCGGCGGGTGTCTACCTGGGGCCCTTCAACTCTGGCCCATCCTTTCATAGTGTAGACAATGAGGGCGTTCTGGGTGGGGTCTGAGTCACCCCGTATTTTTGAGAAATATGAGATTGCTACTAGGTGTCTTATTGCCCAGTCTTTCTTAAAGCCCTGCTCGTGCACCCATTTTAAGAATGTTTCTATGTCTTTAATCATTATTAACTCGACATGGTTTAACCCTGTGGCTCTAAATACTGTTTGCAAACACTTACTGTACTGAGCTGCAGTAGTGCTTGCCAGTGCTTTCTCTGCCACCTCTGTTAAGAACCCTGAGCCAGGGTTCGTGTTTTCTGTGGGCAGCGAGTTGCTGGTACCTGTTTTAGAGGTGCCTGGTTCTTGTTGGGCATCCCGGCCTGGGCTCTCTGGCGCTGGTGTTGATGCCGTTATGTTGTTGGCACCCGTTTTTGAGGTGCCTGCTTCTTGTTGGGCATCCCGGCCTGGGCTCTCTGGCGCTGGCGTTGATGCTGTTATGTTGTTGGCACCCGTTTTTGAGGTGCCTGGTTCTTGTTGGGCACCCCGGCCTGGGCTCTCTAGTGCTGGCGTTGATGCCGTTATTCTTGTATTCCCATAATTGCCCAGCATTCTGCTGGTATTGGCGTCATCTGTTCCTGGGCGTGTGGCGCTAGCTCCTGGAATCTTGGCCACTGAAAGCGAGATAAAGCATCTGCAATATTATTGTCTGCTTCAGAGATGTGCTTTGCTTTGATCACAATGTTTTCTTGTAGTGTGACCACTGTAATGGCTCGTAGGACTTTCAGCACTAAAGGGCATTTAGTAGATCTTCTGTTCATGGAGCCTACCACGGTCATGTTGTCGCACCAGACCAAGAGTTCCGTGTTAGCTAGCTGCCTGCCCCAGATGTGTATTGTTAGCCAAATGGGAAATATTTCTAGCAGGGTGATGTTTTTTGTCCACCCTGCAGATTGACATGTTTTGGGACAATGTCCTGCCACCCATTCTGAGTCTAGTATGGCTCCAAACCCCCTGCTCCCGGCTGCATCGGTGTAGAGGACCCTTTTAGTCCATGTGTTCAATGGCGAACGCCAAAGTGTGGTCCCGTTAAATTCTTTCAGGAAATTCCCCCAAATTTCCAGATCTTGTTTCACCTCTGTGCCTAGCTGGATGTGCAGGTGGGGTTTGGTGTATGATTTGATTTTTAGTTCCAGACTTCTGGAAAATACCCTCCCCTGAGGGATGATTCTGGCTGCAAAGTTGAGACTTCCTGCTAATGACTGAATTTCTTTTACTGTGCCCTTCTCTTTTGTTGTCAGGCTTTGTATTTTCTCTAGTAGTTCTGCAATTTTTGTTTTCGGGATTTTGCATAGGCCCCTTGCAGAGTCTATTTCAATATCTAGAAAAATTATGTTGGTGGCTGGTTTGGTCGTTTTTTGTGCTGCCAGGGGGATGCCCCACTGTGAGGCCATTCCTTCTAACTTCGCCAGGGCTCTGCTGCATTCTTCAGAATTTGCTGGCTCCATTACCATGAAATTATCAAGGTAGTGTACTATCCTGGTCCCTGCTCTCTGTTTTTGGAAAGCCCATTGAAAAAAGGAGCTGAATTGCTCAAATAGGGCGCAAGATACTGTGCATCCCATGGGGAGGCATCTGTCTACATAGAATTTGTTTTTAAAAGTAAAACCTAGCCATTGCTGGGAGTCTGGGTGAACTGGCAATAATCTGAAGGCGGATTCAATGTCGAGTTTGGCCATCAGGGCATTCCTGCAACATTCCTGTATGAGTCTTACCGCCTCTTGGAAGTGTGTGTAGGAAACAGCAGATTCCGAGTGCGGAATGCCGTCATTTAGCGATTGGCCCTTAGGATAGGATAGGTGAAGAATTAGCCTCATTTTCCCGGGTTCTTTTTTGGGGACCATAACTAGGGGTGATATTATGTACTCCTTGTGAGGCATGTGTTCCCAAGCTCCCGCAAACCTGCCCAGTAGTAATTTATTCTTAATTTTGCTTTCCACCATCTGCGGGGTGTCCCTGGCTTACTTCAGGTTATTTGGAACATTCTGAGACCCGATGCCCTTGAAGGGGATGACAAAACCCTTGGTGAAACCCTGCCAGATTGCTTCGCTGGTTTCTCTGTCTGGGTAATCCATGAGAGCCTCTCTGAAATTGTTTGGATTGATGGGGGTGCTGCCCGGTGCTAAACATGGGGTTGGCGGGATGCTTTTGGTGCTACTCTTTTGTATTTTTGGCTGGCAGTCAGGTGCAGTTGCTTGCTGCGTGGTCACCATTGCAGTTTGTGCCACCGTGTTTGTACCAGCAGTCTTTTCCCCATGTGCACTGGTTTTTTCCAAAGTTCCTACATGGGATGTTGGCTTTTGGTGAATGGTTTTTGTTCTGCCTGTGGGCATTAGACTCAGCCGCCCATGGCTGATTCTTCAGAAACGGCTGTTCCCCTTTTTTGTTGTTTTCATTGTCGGAGGATCTGGGGCCCAGTGGGTTTTTGCTATTTTTGGGGGTTGTTTGTGCGATCTCCTTCTCTAAAGGAGGATTGACGTTTAACATGTATACATCATTCTGGACTTTGTCCCATTCTATGGCTGGCCTTTCTGACATGCTTCTCCTGAATCTAATATCATATGCTAGCCAGGTCTTCCCTTTTTGAGCGATTTTCACTTCTCTGATTTTATCCATGTATGCCCATAATTTTCTGCCATCATATGGGAATTTTTCTTCGTATATAGTTGCCAAGGTGGCAAAGGCCTGTAGCCAGTTGTCCCAATTCTGTTTTACCTGGGCGTTTCTGGCTATGGCTTTCTCCTCTATCTTTTTGGGATCCCTAAAAGCATCTTTCCCTTTGCGTTGGGCTTCTATAAGTGAAAAGATTTCGATGAACTCTTTCGCCCATATGGCTTCTTTGATTGTAGTGTCAATGTTATGTGCTAAACACCTTTTGTATTTGTTCAATATTTCTGTTTGAAAAGATTTAAGTTTTACGTCTAATTGGGTACTACTAATCATTACTGTGTCTGATGGGTTGTTGTTGCTCGCTCCTGTCTGTCCTTGTGTATTTTTATTGGGGATTGTCCATGCTTTTAAAGCACGTGTTGTGTCAGGAGCTGCCTTTGTTGGCATAGGTAAAACTGTGGTGGCTGCTGCTGGTGTTGTTGGTACCTGTGTTTTTGGTACTGATGGGGCTGATGCTGCTGTAGCAGCTGCTGGTGGGGGGGTGATCACAGTGATGTCCGGTGCTAGTGGTATGGTGGGGTTTGCTAGCCTAGTCTCGGCTGTGGGAAGTGTTTGATTTCTAGCAATAATTGCTGCATCTCACTCATATTCTCGCATAATTTAGACAGTTTCTTATTACCTTTTCCCATGCCTTCTGTAGACTTCCTTTTCTTTGATGGTGTCGTCTCGTCCTCTTGACTGGTTGGTATGGAGACCCCTTCTTTTGGTAGGCCATACATATTTTCTCTGACCCAGGCCCAGCCATAATGCTCAGCTGCCTCCATGGCTGCAAGTAGGTGGGGTGATTTGGGCTTCTGTGAAGGTGTTGGAGGTTCCCGTGATTTTCGCTTGGGACTCATGATTCTTTGGCCTGAAAAGCTGAAAATGACACAGCAACCTGTGCCTGGGCGCTTTGTTTGTTTTTCCTCCACGCTCGCTTGTGCCGGCCTGGGATCTTGCTTCTGCACGCGTACTCCCCGGGGATTCTTCTGTTTAAGCGAGATTTTCGCAGCTCGCCTGTAGTGTAAAGTTCTGAACAGTGACAATGTTCAAAGTAGGGGAGAAAAGACGCTGCGGGTGCAGTGAACATTTTGGAGTCTGCTAAAGAAGCAAAGTGTGGAAGACGCTGAGTGAACAGCGAACCTCCTGTCAGTTTGGGTCCCCGTTCTGGGTCAACAAACAGATTGTGTTTTCTTAGAGAATTCTGCTTTTATTTATAAGACCCAGGGGAGCCCTGGGTCTTTGATGTGTATAGTAGTGGGGGCAGTGCGCCAGCCCCCGGCCGGATAGCCGACTTGTCTGGCCCCCTGAGGAGGGGGGCAGGTCTTTGAACCTGGGCCCTGCCTGACTGTTGGTTTTCCTTAGGTGCTTAGCACCTTGTTGCTTGGAGGAAGGGTGAGATGATTGTTCACACCTCACCTTTCTTTGGCTTTGTGTGGCAGAGACTGCATGTCTCTGTAGCTTTTGGAGGAGAGGAGCAGGCGTGGGGGTGGGGGCTGCCCCTCTCCTGGCCTGCTGAATGGTAACATCAGTTACCCTGCCTCGCCTTGGGCGGCCCTGCGACATTGCCCATTGTGGACCTAAGTTCGACTAGATACATTTTCCTTTTCTGTGAAATTACAAGAGAAAGAGAGAAGCAACTAAGATTAAAAATGCTCGAACCATATTGAGTGTAGATTATTGTTGTATTCTCTACTTGGGGTGCTTTGTTTGTGGAGAAAGGTTCATTTTGTGGCTATTATTTCCATGGTAAATTGTGTTTATTAAAGTTAAGCAGGATGGCCCCTCCTCACCCTAAGAAAAGGATGCACCCCCCCAGCCTCAGTTACCCCCCTTGTCAAAAAAGCCTATAACATAAGCCAAATGACTTTGCAAGCCAAGAGCAAAGGCAGGCCTCTACCGCCCCAGTTAGAACAAACTACCAATGGACAACAGATCCACCTTTCACATTAATTTACAGTCTGTTTTTTTTCTGGCACATTCCACAGAAGCAGCCCTACTTCACATTGCTCATTTTCTTCAGTCTGCAAAGCCCCCCACACACCATTCTGTCTGTATTCTCCTTGATCTGTCGGTTCCATTTGTTACCCTAGATCACCCCACTCTCTGACCTTCCCTTGCCTCTCTCGGTCTATCTGGCTCTGTTCTTCTGCCACCCCCTATCTCAAGTGTGGCGACTCAAAGGGTTTGGTTCTTGGTCCTCTCCTTTTCTCTCTTTAAACAATTACCCTCTACCAACTCATAGCCTCTTTAATCTCTCCCCTCACGTCTATGCTGATGACACCCAACTATTATTTTCTTCCTCCTCTTTCTCTGACTCTCTTCAGACTAATGTCACTGCTTGCCTCTCCTCCATCAAACACTGGCTGCATCCCCACTTTCTCCATTTAAACCCACCTCAAACAAAACTTCTCTTTGTTCCAGCTCCCACTCTTCCTCTCTCTGCCTACCCTTTGTGCATTTATTTCCCAGCTGCATTTCTTCATTTCTCCCCACTGCATGAATGCCTGTTGGCATCTTCAACTCCTCACTTTCCTTTTCCACTCATATTTCAACCCCTGCCTGCACCTATTCCTATTAGCTCTATGATATACGGCAAGCCCACCCTTTTCTGTCCCTCATTGCCACCAAACTCCTTTTCTTCTCTCTTGTCTTCTCCTGAGTTGACTACTGGTTCTCTCTTCTGGTCAGACTCCAGCCTCCCATCTTAATCCTTTCAGTTTGGTTTGTAACTCTTCCATTCGTCTTATGCTTTCTCTTGCTGCTAGTGTCTCTATTTCGACCCATCTGTGCTCTGCTTTCCTTCTCCCCTTTGATAACCCATTTTTATTTAATTTTCTCTGCAGTCTACAAACGTGTTCATGGTCTCGCCCCTTCCTATCTTTCCTCTCTTGCCTCCCCCTACATCCCTACATCTCCTACATCCCTACACATCCTCTTCATTCTGAACATCTTCACCTTCTCTCTGTTCCCAAATCCCCATCTGCCTCATCCCTCTGTTAGTCCTTTTCTCTACTCGCTTCAAAATTCTGGAATACTCTGCCTCTTCCAGTTCGCTCTGCTATCTCTTTTCATCTTTTCCGTTCGGCTCTGAAAAATCATTTACTCTCAATGTCCTAAATTATCTGCTTTTCTGATTTGTATTTTTATGCCGTATTAAAATGTGTTTGTACCCCTTTTATTTATTGTTCAGCGCTTTTCACGAAAGCGCTATACAAAATGCAATAAATACAAATACATAGGGCACACAGGCAGAGACCTTCATCCATATGCATTAGAACACACCTCATTACGAAGTTGGAGGTAGCCTTGCCGGTTTTACTGGCAAGGCTACCTCCACACCGGCAATAAAATCCAGCATCCGTGAATGGGCAATTACTGGGCCCCGCCAAACCCAGTAATTGCCCTTTCATGGGTGCCGGTATAGCCCCATTCCCATTGAGCCCAAAAGGGCTCAATGGGAATGGGGATGCCTGTAGCAACGGCACCGTGCATAACGTTATGCACGGTGCCGGTGCTACAGGCTTGCTGTGCTCGTGGTTGCCTTTCATTCTGCCAGGGCAGACCTGGCGTAATGAAAGGCACCCACGAGCACAACTCAGAGTTTGCCGGTCCGGATACAACAGTACCAGTAAACTCACCGGTACCGTTATATTCAGACCTTGTAATGAGGCCAAGGACCTGCATGTAAAGTGGCCACATTTATTTAAAATGTCATTCCCAATCAAACAACTTGTAGTAGGAGTGGCAGGGACCACCGGATATCAGAGAAGAATATTGTCCATGACCGAGATCACTTCTAATGAACCTGAAGCACTCCCAGTGCCCTGGAAAACCTTTAAGTAAGTTTAACTGGCACAGATATTCTTTAGATATAAGAATCCACAAAGTATGGAATAGATGAGTGCTGTTTGAAGAGCCTCAGGACCCATTCCACCCCCCTCCTCCACAATCAACCCAGGATACCAGCCGAATGTCGCTGCTTGTCGGCCCGTGGGACAGCAGATCACACCCTCCCCCTGACAAGGCTAAGAGCAGAATTTATATCCAGCCACATCATGGCACTAGAATGTCATCGAAAGTGTCTGGGCTCTGATCAATACAACATTAGACCGTTCATAACTGTGTCAAAAAAAAAAAAAAAAACTTGACAGCATAGGTAAGTAAACAATTACCAAGTAATTCATCATAAACACATTTAACATTGCAAAATCAACAGCAAATATACTTTACAATATTTATAAAAGTAAAAATATCAAAGGGCAAAGGATGACAAACTACTCCTCAAAATATTTACTATATTGAAAGAATAGATGCTAAGGGATAGAGATGCGAGGAAAAGAGATCTTGCATTACTTAGCAAGGAAGCAAAACGGGTCACTGCTTGGCCCAAAAATGCCATACCCCGTTCTCAGATGACATCATTCCCATGGGTTATGTCCTTAATGTCCAAAACATGCCTAGCAGAAGGTGAAGTAAGGGCCATGCTTGGAGGCCCCTAATGGCGGCCACCTTGCAGGACGTAGCTTTATCGCCATACGTTTCCATTTAAGAGCAAAGGGAATATCCTCCAATGCATGCTATGTGTTCTTGAAATCACCCGGTCGCCAATGTAAATTAAACCAGGCCACCACCATAAAAGCACCCTCCAACAACATTGCGCGCCCCATCCATTCAAAACAACCGCAGACAGGAAGACCATGAAGCCATCCAGGATGTCCTCGCAGAACCAAACTGAGCCACATTTCCATCAGTGTTATTTAACAACAACTATGCCCTTAAGCACACCCTTGCTCCTCATGGCCCAATAGCCATAATGTGAGGCCACAGCAAAGTTGAACAGAAACCTAGTTTGCAGACATCTCAGCCACTATACACAATAAATCCTAATGAGAAGTAGATAATATCTTACGAAGAAACAGAGGTTGTGTAGTCCTAGTGCACTCCACAAAGCCCAGATACAGAGAGAGAGAGCGAGGCAGAAAGAGAGAGCTAGGCATAACTCTTTGCAAGCATTATCATACGGTGCCTACTCAGCCCAAACATGTCCGTTGTCACAGTGAATGCACTACACTTACAAACCACGGCTCGGATAATAGCAAGATTCAACTTTGGGGAAGAAAATCGGAGCAAAATCTAGCAGCAGAAATTGAATTCTATGTGAATCAGGCAAGCAATAAGAATTCCCAGGCACACAACTCTCTCGTCGAGGGGTGAAAGGATTGCTGCCAGATAAGCACACCAGTGTGAGAGGACGGACTGGGTTTAGTAACAGCCTCAAAGTATAAAAATGGAGGGTCAAGATAACGTTCCACAGATGTTTATTGATAAATGGCTCCAGGAGAACCCCCACTGGCCACCCTCTAGTGGGCTACTACAGGTAGCAGCCGGACTGCTCCAGCTCCATGTCACCTACTATATACTCTGGTGCTTTGGTGCAGTGTTTATTGGTGTTATGCTTGCATGTGCCCTTTATATGCTGGTAACTACTCCTTTGTTGAAGCTGGATTTCTTTTAAAGCAGTGTGGTGTTTCTGTATTGACTGTATATTAATAATTACTGAAGTCACAATGGCGGAATTGGCCTGGTGGTACAGTATCCTAACAGTCTATAAACGGAAAATCTAGAAATCCCTGTTTCTAGAAGTGGCAGAGTGCACTGTAAACACTACTTCAAGATGTGATTTGCTCTTCCAGTATTACCATCTATTGTTGGTAGCTTGTTGACAGTAACATCTCTATGCTCAACATGTACAAGAAGGCTGACCATTAATTGTGTTTCCTGGTCCTAGAGTACCCCGAATATATCTCATGTAGCTTTATGCTGCAAGAAAGTGTCTTGTAGTGTGTTTAAAGCACTGGTCATCAAATTGTGAGGTGATCCCACCCCCCGTGGGGGACCTGGAGAATGTCCAGGGGAAGCAAGGATCTTCAAGGCCACAAGAGGACACAGTGATGAGGAACTAGCGAGCCAGGAGAGGCACTCTACCAGCAACCCCAGAAACGACACCAGATTACAGGATAATCCAGGGGTGGTGAAATGAGAAATACAGGAGAGGTAACCAACCAGCAACTCCAGACCATACACCAGAGTACTGAGAGACTTCAAGGATGGGGAACAGAAGAGCCGGGAGAGGCACTTCTTCAGCGACCCAGACCCTACATGAGAACAACCAGAGAACCCAAAGGTGGGAAACCGGAGAGCCAGGAGAGGGGCTCCACCAGCTACCCAGTCCCAACGGCAGAGTAACTAGAGAACCCAAGAGTGGAGCACTGAAGAGACAGGAGAGGCGCTTCACTAGTAATCTCATTACAAGTTAAAACACCCAAGTGAAGTAAGATGAGCACTATATCTCATGAAGAGTTAAATCAACCAGGAGAATGGGATGGGTACTATATGTCACTATGAATTAAAGCAATCCAGAGAGTGAGACAGGCACTTTAAAGTAATTAAGTTAAGACAGCTACTATATCCCAGTACCAGTGACAGCATTCAAGAGACATGTTTTGGCCAATGCATTCCAGCAAGGAAGAAAACACTGAATATCCACAGTTCTCCATTGTGCGATAGATAAGGGAAGTACTGGAAAACAAGATTTTGAACTTGTTTTTGGCAAGTATTTCTTTGTAGTGTAAGGGTCAGAGGTTGAATGACTGAAAAGTGAAGGTTAAAAAATGTCTGTTGCCAAAATTCCTTGAGAACACTCTGTTTTCTATAAGACCACCAGGAGAGGCAGAGGACTGGTGAAACTTTGTTTTGTCAAGACCTTCTTTGGAAATACGCTTTGAAACACTTGCCTCCAATAAAAATACCAAATATTGCGGTAGCAAAGGGTCAGCCTGGGGTTAAAAGACTCATAAGCGTAGGTTAAGACTTTGTTTTGCCACAGTTTTCAAAGAACATTTGGTTTTTAGAGAAGATGTCCAGACGATAACAAGGACTTGCTAAGGCAAGGTCTTTTTACGGTGGAATAAGAGGTGTACAGGAACGCCTTCATTTGACTTACTGTTGTGTTGTCTAGTTCTTTCTCTCAGTGACAAACTGATTTCTGCGATGCAGAAGTAAAAGGATGAGAAGAAGCTAAAGTGCATATTCAGTCCTAACACTTCTACAAACCAAGAGCCAACACAATCATAAAGGTAAAATAGGCACAGTTAAGATATATACCTTAATTAACTTTTGTTGTAATGTGGACCTGAGGGAAGGCTATACTGTCAAGAGGGGTGTGAATGTGGCTTTGTAGCAACCCAAACAATGAAGTATTGTGAAGGATTTGAATTGGGCATCACACACCGGACCAGGACTCTTGCCCTTTGCCTAGGATGTATCGCTCAATTAGAATACTTTTTTTTTATTCGAATTCAAATTGAGCTGGTACCCAACCCGTCTCACACCCCCTTTTACAAATACCCCGGGTCACAATGGACATGAACCAGACTGGTGGGTGGTCATATAATATTTAATTATTTTAATTTCAAAGGAAATCACACAATTTTTATATTGGGCAGCAATCACCAATGCGGTGATAATTACAATGAAAACCACTGAAATACACTTGGGTAACCTTCTACTAGAAAATATCAAAAGCACCCATGAATAGGAGCACTTTTTCTATTCGGGTAGATAGCACCTGAGTTAAGGTTTACCCCTGCAATGTTCCCTCAAACCCCAATTCCAAGTGGCTAGAAAGAGGCAACAGGGAGTCAGGGATATGAGGCAGCAAACAGAATCAAAATCCGACCTCCCCTCACAAAATAAGCCCTTTGCAATGGCATAAAATGACAATCGGAATTTGATGTACATATGTTTTATCACAGTATCAGGGACGTTATATCACTAGCAGTAAGGTATCACAAAAGGCATACAGTTCAAAAGCAACTTGAAAAGGAGAACATAGTGCAGTAAAAATTACACATGGAAAAGTTGCAATTTACACTTTTTGCAGTTTTAAATGTCAAAACGTTTTTTTTTTTAAACAGGTGAAAGATACAGACTCGGAATGCGTTTCATAGGCTGGGGAATAGATGTACATTACAGGGACATTATAGAAGTGAAAGAGTGACTATAGCTGAATACTTGGATAAGATTTTCAAGGTGAAAGAAATTTGGTTTTGGTGAAATAAAGCAGTTAAAAAGAGAAAATTGGTTTGGAAAGAAAAAAAGACAAGTTTTACTTAAACTAGATTATCAAGAAGATAGCGATGTCCATGAAACAGGTTAAGTGGCCGCATTAACCCCCTTCCTGCCGCGTGTCTCTTTATGTGGAAATTAATTGGACTTCATCTGTTTATTTGTCCCTAGAGTGCTGTCATTTTCAGTTCAAATGGGATGACCGCTCTTTGTGTGTGGGCAGTAGAGCTCTAAATCTCCACCAGTCCACTTGGCATTACCGAACCCCATGCCCTGTTCTCATGTATTTCAGCCTTCAAAGGCACATCCATCCTGATCCTCCCCAGACCTGACATTCCATGTCCCGCAGTTGGACACAATCAACTGTTTTCTGCACTGGTCGACTGCCTGTAACCTTGGCATTACTCATCTATAGGGAATATTTTTCTCAGGAATGAATGAACAGTGCTTAAGTTCCATACAGAGGCTTGTTTTTTTTTCAATGTGTAACAGGGTTGAAATCCCACATGGCGGAACACTTGTCACCTTGGCACACAGACCTCTCAATTTACCACATCACTTCTCTGACTCCCTTTCCTGCTCCTACCTACATCAGTTACCTACTTTCACATTCCTTTGAATATGACATTGTGCATGACCACAAAATTCTAGAGCTACAACTACAATATATTAGCCTGTCTTTTACCTCTTCAACCGCAACGTTATTACATATTTTTCTCTTTCTGTGTAGCTATATGATGCTTCTAATATGTGTCAAAACTGACTACAAGTGATACATGCGCATTCTGCTGTGCCCATCGATTTCTGCTCACACTCAAATGCCTCCTAATACTTTTTTCGCAGCCTAAACCTTTTAGCTTGAATGGGATGTTGCACTTGCATCCCAAATGATGTTACATGGATGTCTCCATAGCACTGTCAGTGGGGTGTAGGAAGAATATAGGCTCCAAATTTCAACATCTAGACTTTGCATTTCATCATTCACATTAAGGCAAGGGTTTGAATTTTGACTGGGGCCAAGAGTGTGAGACTCATTGGTGGACTCAAGAGTATGAGTCTCAGGCTGAACTTAAATAGATGCCAATATATAGAGTAAATGCTATAAAATGATCACTTAGCTCCATGATGCTATTTTAGTGGGCTGAGTTGCACTAACAAATAATACAAACATGAAACTAATATACTAATTAACCCAACCCCATTTAACATATAACTGATTCCCGCAATAACATTTAGGGCATATTAGTTCATGATCTAAGCTGGATACAGGTTGAGCTAAATGCATTATGCTCTGAAAATGGAAAAGAAAATTATTTAAACATGCAGGCTGGATCTGTTTTGTAAGCTGAGAAATGTGAAGATCCTTTATACTAAAATCATGGCATTGTTGTGAGGCAGGAAGAAATGTAGCAAGTTCTATTCAGCAATGCAGTGTGTGTTTTGGCTAAAAGACACAGAGGAATTCATGTGATGTTTTAGTGGGATGATCTTGTCAAAGGGAAGTGCTTTTGAGTGACAGGGGGATTTATGAAAAGGGTTTGAGGCAAAGAGGCTGGGCATTCTTGCACTCACTGATGGAGAGAGCAGAAGGCTGATTGCTGGGCTGACTGTCCGCTGGGCTGAGGATGTCTCTCTCTTGGGTTGGAAATCTTTAGAAGAGCTGCAAAGTCTCAAACGACCTTACCTGTGAATGACCAAGGATCACTGCCAAAGCTGAGTCGGGTAATATTGCCTGCTTAACCTAGGTAATTATGAGGTTCATTGAGGTGTGTGTGAAGTGAGTGATACTAGGTAGCAGAGATTAGATAAGGCAGTTCATTTGTAGGCACTGCATTAGCAATGAAAAGTTAACCCTGCATGTAAAACTGTGTTTGTATTTTTCTAAGCGTTGCTGCAAGTCAAAGTATATTTATCCTGCCAATTGTTGTTGTGAAGTCAAGGTTGATCTGGCAGAGTTTCACACATTATCACAGATATGATATGATAGTTTATTTATATAGCACCTATACACAATGTGTTTCAAAGGGCTTCATGGCAAGGGAGGGAAGAAGGGAAAATACAATGACATTCTTACAGGACAAGAACAACAAGAATGTGAAATTAACTATCGGACTCGGCCTGTGCTAAGACACAAATAGGAAGTAATGGGAAACAGACAGGTGACTACGGTACTAGGCCTGATGACATTTCTGGTAGAGCCAGAGATTAACAAGAGGTGAGGGAGCAGAGAGGAGAAAGGAGGGAGAGGAACAAAACAAGCAACTTTCATACTAGGCCCGATGACATTTCAGATAGTGCTGGAGGGGGGAGGGGGGAACAAGTAAAGGGTGGGGGGAGGAGATAAACTTTTGTTGCTATCATTATAGGTCCAGGGACAATTCTGATAGAGTAAGTGCATAGAATATGGGAGGGTGGGAAGAGAGAGGGAGAAGGGAGATGAGGAGAAAACAGAGAATAAAACAGTGAGAGGCAGTTCATGGAGGGACAGTTAAAGAGGAGGTTATTCCACCACGGAGGTCTTTTGGGTGCAGGAGGTGAAACAATCCTGGTAGGCTGAAGGGCCAAACGAGAGGTCACTTTTATTACAGTTATGGCAGCCCTGCTTGGAGAGTAAAAGGTGAGATGTTGTGGGTTGGTTGAGGGTCTAAAGAGAGATCAGTGCTATGACTGTTGAGGCATGTGAACTATAATGAAAGGCGGGTGTTCCACCACAGACTATTAGCAGCATCAAGGTGAATACGGCAACTAGAGTGAATTGAGTCCTGTCAATGCTGCCTCGTGAGTCTCCCCAGACCATATTCAGAGACTTGGATTGACTGATTGAGAAGTTCCTATGGGTTGGGAATCACCAACGGCCCGGGATTGCATTAGGGAGATAGCAACCAACTACTGTCATTAACAGCGGGGGTGTGGGAGGCAGACATCCAGAATAACCATTTAGTCTTCTTGTCGTGGCCATATCTATAATCTGTTGAGGAAAAACACTGATGATTGTGTGTTGGCTGAATGTTCAGGGACCTCATAATTGGGCCCCGGGCATTCCTGTCCACGACTGAGCTATAGATGAGAAAAAAACCTACAGACATAATTTGCAAAGGAAAGCTGGATCTCATTGTCTTGAACTCTAGAAGACAAACTCCATCTTTTGGAAGCCTCAACATGGTTTAATCCATTGATTAAGA
The DNA here is from genome assembly GCF_040938575.1 of Ambystoma mexicanum. Lineage (NCBI taxonomy): Eukaryota > Metazoa > Chordata > Amphibia > Caudata > Ambystomatidae > Ambystoma > Ambystoma mexicanum. Next base: position 1,271,620,999 of record NC_090930.1, on the reverse strand, counting down.
TCAAGGGCAATGGAATATTCTGGTAGAGCTGGAACCTGGGTGGAATCGGTTACATGGGTGATTTCATCAATAAAGGAAATAGGATCTGCTTTTGACACTTTGCCCCTTGCACGTCCCAAGTGACTGCTCATATTCTAAATATAAAACTGTTCAGGTGGGTCCTGACCAGAGGCTTGTGGGAGAAATCCCATCAGCCCCATGCCATGAAGCCTGGATTCGTATGTCACACATCTGTGTGGTCCCATCCATGTCCAATATGTGCTAATCATTCAGAACAACTGGCACTGAAAAACCAGCATTAGCACAGGCCTGGTCACAATATATAAGGGAGAAATGGGAGCATAGACATGGAAGATGAGCTATAACAACGTTTGTCAAACCTTGTTTGATTGGAGTGTGGGAGCCTGCCAGATCAAGTTGCTATACAGATGTTATTTATTTATACACAGGAGGAACAATGCTCTTTTCATCACAAAAGAATGTACAATAGATAAGAAATCAGATTTGATCAGAAGCAATGAGCTTCTTACAATGGGGTGAGTATGAGGGACATTCTGACCAGTTTGTGGAGGAGAGTAAATGGAACAGTCACTGAGGACAATACATTAGTGGACATGCATATATTAAGGACAACCAACATTGGACATTTTTAAGTGCAGGTAGACGGTACCAGCAGCTATGCTCGGGATGTGACCATGATGGGTGAAATGCTCGAATGGAAGCGGGCAAAGGAAGTGAGGGATAGAGGCACCTGAGTGGCTGCACCATTGATACTTGACCTACAACACTGATACGTGTGGGCTGGAGATGTGTCTACTGCAGGGGAAGAATTGGACAACTGATATGGTTCTGCCCCAAGACTTATGATATCTGCAAAGGGATATTTGGTAGTGCCATCCTGGATGCTGGACTTAATTGGAAATGACAAGGCTAAAATTGCCCAAACCAAGGGAAGTTTGGTTGTTTAGAGGTGGAATGCTACCAAAAAAATATTTTTTTACACAACTGTAAGTTACTTACAGGCCTGAATGCAGACCACTAAATTAATGAGTTTCTAATATTCTTGATGGAAAATATCACCTACAAATGTATGGGAAACCTGCCATATTCAAGGCCATCTACGGCCCCTTCTTTGATAGAGATGGCTAACCTTGTATTGAAATTACTCCTGTGACATCTGTAGGATCCCATGACCAACTTTAGCCATGCATATCTGAAGCCCTGTCCTGACCCCCTGCCCCCAAAACCCTCACTTTGTCTATTGACCGGTTAGGTAATTAATTAATTTGTTCTCAGCATTTAATGTGTACTTGTATTAATGAAGTAGCTTGTGCAGGTAGACAAGCAGGAATCACTCAGGTACTACACCGGACCAGGTAAGTGAAAAAAAAGGAAGGCTTCTTTTATTGTTGCAATACACAAGTGGGAATGTAGTCAGGAGAGTAAGGCAGGCACATCCTTCCAGTTAGGGCTCCCATGCTGCAGTCCCCAACTGTCATCCTAGGAACACCCAGGTCCCTACATGTTCTAACATTCCATTCACTCCCATACATTCCATAAGCTATTGCACACACCCATACTAGTCACTACAATTATTCTGACCACTCTTAGTGGGAATTGCATCCCAATTAATTGTCCAGGTTCGCGTTGGAGCGTTGAAGACCATTGCAGGAAAAATCTTGCTTAGGTTGTGAATACAATGTGGTTGCACGTGTCACTCTGTATAACTTGCATATTTTTAGTGTATGATAAAAAATATAAATTTGAAAAGGTAATTTAGTCTCATTGTATTTTTCTGCATTTCAGTCTCATTGGTTTGGTGTGCATAGGTATATAGAATGTGTGGTAAGAAATCTCAAAGCAAAGTTATTCATAGTAAAAAGGAGAGGCTGAATGAATGTTTTGTATTTTATTTGCATGCTTTATATATGTATATATATTAAAACACAGCCAAAGAGGCATAATAGTGATGTTGTAGATAAAACATCACAGGAGAGCATGAACCATTTATTCAGAGTGTGTGTATTAAGTCCAGTATTTGTTTATTGTTAGTGACCTTGGTGAAATAATTATTAGGCAGTATACTGAAATTAGTCTCACCACTATAAAAATACCACCATAGAAAAATACCACAAAATACCATGAAATACTAGATATTACCCCCAAAGAATCGCCTACAGGTTTTCTGAAAACATCCTGATGACTAACTAGACATGTCCAAGTTCTATGATACCTCATTACTTTCTCACCAGGATTACACAACCAGCATGTATGTCACATATGGGGTGTCAAAGGTGCCATAGTACTACTGCTAAGGGGGACCTGGATGTTGAACATGACTCACTGGTTAGTTTAGAAGTCATATGCATGTGTAGCTGGCCCATTTTGTCTGCAAGCATTTGATATAATGCTTACGTGTTTAGCTGGATAGGCCTCTGACTATTGTTGTCTGGCTTTGTGTAGGTAATGATGCAGTAGAGGATGTGCATGAGGCAGAGGAGGCCGCACAGGAGACACAACCACCCTCTAGCACAGGTCAGGGTGCTGTGCCTGCTGAAAATCTCCTCCTGTTTCAGACCATCATCGGCAAGCCTGCAGACTCATCAGCCGATGAGGATGCCACATCTGATGTTGCAGCCATAGTGAGGCAGATGGTAGAAGGACCAGCACTCATCAGTCCTGATACTATGGATCTTCTTGGGTTTTTGGAGGATGCTGAGTGTGAGGAGAGACAGGAGACCTGCCCCTGCCAGTGGAGAACCATGCATCATTTGTAAGCACTGTGTCTGCAACATTACCCTCTCCCATCATTAGGGCAGCAGAGGTGGTTAATGGGAGTGGGATGTATGCAGCCCGGCAGCCCATGCCAATGCACTCACCGAGACAGAGCTGCACTGTCTCATCCTGACTTGGAAAGCCACGTATATGTAGGGGACGTGTACCTGCTGCCTACTTGGAGTGGGAGGAGGAATTGCTGCATGAAATTGCCCAGCAGGATGAGGTACAGAAGCCAATGGGCAGGGACATTCATCGTCTGGCTGAGAATATCATCTCTTTTAATGTCAGAGTGATTTCCGATGTCTGGCTATTGCATGAGGAGGTCTCTGCCTTGAGACAATACCTGCATGAAGAGATGAAGGCCTTCAGGGATCTCCCTATGCAGGAGATGTCAGACTTGGGGGTACTCCTAAATCTGCAGATGGAGTCCTCAAGGGAGTGCAACTGGCTGATGATGTCTTTCTTGGGGAACACTCTCGACATGCAAATAGATGCCTTAAGGGTATCCATGCAAGCCGACATGCAGCCCATTCGCAAAGAGAATCACGAGGACGTACTTGCCATTGGCAGACTGTTGCATGCAACAATATCACATGTGGCTGTGGCAAATTAGGACAGGCATTGGCCTTGCGCAGACAAGTTCCCCATCACAGGATCCTTCACACAATGAGTCTTCACAATGAATTGCACAAGAAATATCATTGGCCATTTTTCTGCACAACCGACTCCTGTTTCCAAACCCCTTGCTCCACCCACCCCTTCTTTATGCAGCCTGCTGACCCTAAGCACAGCAATGTAGTTTGTGGGGGATTCCACAGAAATTGCCATAGCGCTCTATGGGCAGTTGGTTGACTGACTGTGCTACTTTGCAAGTGATACATGTGGTGGACTATACATTCTGACATGTTCAGTGAAGATAACTGAGGAGCAGGATCCCACATTCATGTAAACGTAATATTGAACCATGATGTGCATGATATGTGCAGTCTGTCTGACTGACTACTTGAGCTCATCTTAACACATCTCTACTATCATTTTAGATCACTTTGCACAGCCATCTCCCACTTACCGTGTGAATTCACCCAGATCCCTCTCCTTTCACCAAAGTCCCCATTCCCTCTTCTGGGCACTGGTCCTCCTAACACAGATGCAGCGGAACAGCGTTAGGTGGAGGTGGTGAGGGATCCATAGCACACCAGCAGTACCACAAGGTAAGGGATTACACTGTCATGCGTGATCATGGCTACTGACCTATGCATTCACATGGAGTCCTGATATGGCACAAGTAAGGTCGTGCATGAAAGTGTCAATCTGGTGGTATATGAGTAATTTTCACTGTCAACATAGATGGGATTTGTCCTATATACATGATTGTGGACATTAGTAGCACCTCTGTGTATATGTGCACGTGTTGCTGATGAAGGGATCTGTACTAACGTATGTGTTTGGTGCCATGTAATTTGCACTCATGTCCTGTGAGATTTGCATGCCATGTCCTGCCATGATTGTTGTCAAGTAGCCACTCCATCATGCATGAGCATCCAATACACCTGACTCTCATATTCCATGTAAGGGGATGTTTTTAGCGACAAGCAGAACTATTTGTGTGTTTTATATGTTTTTATTTTGATGTTGAGTGAAGTATGATGTACTTCATAGAAAAATGCTGATGTAAGTGTACAACGTGTGTGTCTCTGTTGCAATGTGCGATGTAGCTGCTGTGTCGCTTTTAGTGGCAACTTAGTTTATTTCAATGGGTGTGAGAACTTACATTAGGTTGATGTATTTGGGTGTTCAGTATGTGTCAACATTGTTTACTGGAAGCTTTGGTGAACATGATCATGGTAGGGATATGTGTATGTTTAGGGCACCAGGGGCATTCATGATGTGTGAGGTTGCACGAGAGGGATGACCAGTGTATGCCCATCAAGGTATGCACTGTCCCAGGTAGGGTGGTGAGTGGAAGGTATATATATATAGCCTGGTGTTATGGTTTACCTTTGGCCTGCCGGTGTGGCTCAAATGCTGTAGTATGTACTGTGACCATGACTGTACAGTGTGCAGTTGGGGGTACTCCAGCCATAGACAAAAAGACATAGGCAGGAAAGGCCTGTTTGCTGGCTTTTACATTGATGATCCAGCAGAGAGGCTGCCTAATAATATTGTGACTTCTGGTGTGTGGGGGGCCTACTGAGATGCAATGTATGTAGTAGAACCATTTGCACTGCACTGGGGGCAAGGAGTAGAGGGTGTGTTGTAGGCATGAACCTCTCTAATGTGTCAGCTGAGTGTTCAGAGTTTTGGGAATAGTGGGAGGTGGGAAGCCTGAATTGTTGTGCAAACTGTTACAGCCAGGAGCTTGATATTATGCCATGTGAAGTGAACCATGGAGCTGGAGTTCACAACTTTTCCAGGAAGAGCCTCAGTGACCTTCTTCAGTGCAAGCCCAGTCACAACAAGAGGGGCGGGTGACAGAAGAGCGATGGTGGATGCAAGCAGCAAATGCAGTGGATTGTTCAAACCACATAATACAGTAAGGTGAGTCTGGATGCTAAGGGGGCAGGAGGCTAGGGGGGATGAGGCAAAAGTAGGAGTATGAGTTGTGTAAGCATAGCAACAGACTCCACTCTGAATGGGTGTGTGGTGTTGTGGGGTCAGTGGTGCAACAAGTCCCAGGGATAGTGGACATGGAAGTAAGGATACTGAATGTGGAGGTGCACATTGCACGGACGAAGGTGAGTCATGGGTTGTGGGGAGTGACAGTGCCTTGCAATGGTACATGCTCTGAGGCAAGTGTTTACCTTTGTTTTGCAGGTCAAGCCAAAGGGGGGGCATACCTGAGGAGCCGGGGGAGACAAATACAAGTGTCATAGGGTGGTATACATCTGGGGATGTCAAGGTGTTGCCTGTTCAAGAGAGCTTTTTGTGATAGTGGCTTCGCTCTGCAGGCACTCTGAAGGCCTCCGACAGTTTTAGCCAGGGTTGTGAGAAGGGGTGTATGGCAATGTAAGGGGGTGTCCAGACATGTGCCTCATTAGTAGGGCATGTAGGTGCCTTCTGTGTGACATCATGGCAGCCATGGCTGGTGAGGTGGAGGTGGGGGCATGAGGTCTCAGGGGAGGGCACAGTTGAGCAGAATGTTGGGCTCAGTGGTGATATGGCATCTCAGAGCAGGAGGGTGAACCCACATGTGGAGGAGCATCAGAAGGGTGAGTGTTGAGCTGCGGGTTGTCACATTGGGCTATTTGCTGATCTGGACCTTCATTGGGGCAGGAATGCTGGCAAAGTGTGTGTGTCCTGTGATCATTCAGTATTTTGGCAGATAATGAACATGCAAAGGTAGGGGTTGATGTTAGCCAAGGGAGTGAGGTTGTGTGGTTTCATCAGGGTCATGTAAAGGGATTGTATGGACATGTTTGCCAGTGTTAATGCAAATGGATAATAGGGCACTCTTGTGAGCAGGAGGGAGGGTGTGTGCATGAGCAGAACTCCATCACACACCATGGCCACTGACGACTGGAAGCCTGGTCCAACAAGGCTAGGGGCATTGCCAGGCCAGCAAATGTGAAGTAGGTCATCATTGGGATGGGAGACTGGAACGGGGCCAGCAGGTGTTAGGCCCTCCCATGAGCATGAACATCATGGGAGGAGTATAGATGTGTGGTTGTGGTTGTCTCCCGCTGGGAAGATGTGTAACTACTGGTATGGTGGGATGTGAAGTGGTACGGGGTGCTACAGGAATAATGCATGAGCATTTATGGACTGTGAGTAAGAGCATGATGATGACAGTGGGAATGAACAGAGCATTGAAGAAGGATACATAATGAATTAAAGGTTGGTAGGTGTTGATGGCAGGTGAAGGGGTTGTATTGAAGGGGACAATGGGAGAGGTGAATGAAAGGTGAACAAGTGCAGTTGCTGTGCAGATGTTATTGCTTCCAATTCTAGGGGCAGACAGGAGGCAGAAGAGAGTGCATGTGATCCAAACCTGCAAAAACAGTGCCAAGAGACAGTCCATCAAGTTTGCTGTTAGGTGAGCAGGGAGCTCTGTGGTTCATGGCATGTCATATTCTGGTGGTTGAGTTGAGTGCGTCAAGGAATCAGTTTAGCACCATGTAAATGTATTTTTGGAAATGATCATTCCTCCACATCTGCCACATTTGTCTGTAATCAATGACTCTGTTGTGAATGATGCCATCATGGAAGGGGGATTGGTTCTTTATTATGCTGGGTGTGGTTGTACTGGTGGGGGAGATGGAATTGAGTAAGGATCAGCAATGAATTGCCCTGTTGCGATATTCATGGAAGGTGTTTACCATGTTCGGCACAGTTTTCAGGGGTATTGTATCAATGTGAGGCCTTAGGTTGACAGATCATTGGGTGCAGGTATGGTAAGGTGTACAGGAGGATGAAAGGGTCTATTAGACTTTTCTGCTGGGGTACAACTGGGCGTCCAAGTGGCTGTAGGATGCATATTTTGGCAATGCATATTTTGGTTGAGCACTTGGTGCAGCTGGTTTCAATGCCTTCGAGGAGGGATAGATTTGTGAAAAGAAGTCACCATGTCGTAGGAGTACTGAGGGACATTCCATTGCCTTTATGTAATTAGTCCCACTTGTGTTGACTATCACCTTATTGACCTGTGGCCAGCCAGGGAGATCAATTTCAACGTGTACGAGTGAGGTAGGGTGTCCATGATGCTCAGAGACTTCACAATCCAACAGGACTAGGGTGTGTATCAACTTTCTAATCACCTAGTTCAGATATGTTTGACATACATTGTTGTCTTCATTGCAGTGCACCAGGCCTGAAAATCCAACTGTCACACTGATGGCTTGCCTCCTTTTCAGTGGGAGGGGTACCATGGCCGGTTACAAGAGGTGGACACTGAAGGTTGCCATATCCAAGAAAAGCCCTGTTGTCTGACCAAATGAGGGTACACGAGTGATTTTGAAAGCCCATGGCCGGTAGTCTGTGGCCCACTAACAATTCTGCTTTGCTGTAATTTTGTTGAAGTTTGGCAATTGTATTTGCAGTCATGATTTGGGTGCGGATCTATCATATAAAGGGAGGAGAGATGTTATAATTGCACACATGCAGAGACAGATGGATTTGTGTTGGTACAGGGTGATAATGGAACCTACATTATAGCTCGGAGGATGTGTTTTTGGGGAATGATGCTGGTGTTTTCAGGCGATTGCGGGAGAGATGTGTAGGTTGATCTTGCGTGGCTGTGATGTAAAGTTGGCGTGGAGGTGACAGAAAGCCCTTTACTGGTGTTGTACTGGGCAGGACCTTGGAGGTGTAATGGAAGAGTGTGTTTGTACTCATAGGTGGAGGTGCTGTTTAGCGGCAGTCTTTCATGTTATTGATTAATGGGCTTCGTAATTGCAGGCCTATTTTTGTGCAAAGGTAAGGATGGTGTACTGTGGGAGTATATTGATTGATTGATATTTTATTTCTATTGCACTCGTACACAAGTGTTCCCGATGCCAGTCCCTGGTGGATGGGGCATTGGCATAATTTGTAGCAATTGTAGGCACGTCCAGCATAGTTTGCATTCACCTGCATGACGTGTCCCTTTGCATCACAAATGACATGCACATTGACTGAATGGCATTTTTTTTCTATTCTGATATATCTATTCTGTGGCTTGTGGGGGTTGAAGTACAACATGGATGCAATCAATGGCCCCAAGTACCCGTGTGAAGTGGGCAACTGAATAGAATTCCTGAGCCACTCTTTGCCTTGCCTGCAGGGTGCCTGGCATGTCTATGTGATTGTGCATGCCTGCTATGATGCAGCGCAAGACCTGGTGGCGACAGCGTTATTGTGTGGGCTGTGAAATACCCCCAACCATGGCTCTAGTATGTTGTAATATGCCAGTGGCCAGGAAGTGCAAGGCAAATACCACTTTCACCAGGGGTGGTATTGGCTGTGAGCACATGGTGGGGGACACCAGGTCATTCTCCCATTTCCTGACTAAATCAAGGATGACATGTGGGGGGTAGCTGTATGCCATAAACTTCCTCGTCTGCCATACTGAATATTGTTGTGCGTGTATGGAAGATTCTGGCTCTCCTTATCCGTCTCCTCCATCTCCTACTTTCATGAAATAGTATGTATGCGAGCAATGCAGGAACAGGCATGGTCGCGACATTTCTCTAGGATTGCATTGTGCTTTTTATAGTTAAGATTGCATGGCACAGTCCTACTTTGCCCCTGTTCACGGGTGGCGGTAGAATTTTGGTCCATTCTAGTTAGCACGGATGTAAGTTTGAATCTGTGAATGGGAGTATGTTTGCTCTTGATGGAGCGTGTTTGTACATTTGCACAATACCTCCCTCACCACGCCCATGTTATCACTCGTTTTCCTACTTTAATAAGGACATTTATATATTCCACCCACTTTTTCTTCTTTGCACTGGCCCTTTGCTCGCACCTTGCACAAAGCGTTCAAGCATTGCCCCTTGCGCGAATGTCCAGCGCAATGTCCAATCCATGAATTGTCAAAAATAGTTTTGCATGGCACAAAGTGCACTTTTTCAGTACAAAGTGCTTTTGTGCCGTGCAATACTTTCTGTAAATCAGGCTCATTGTGTGTTCAGCTCGTTTGTCATGAGGAATAGCTGCATTCTAATGGCAGAGGTGTTGTGCAAGGTATGTGAGGCAGGGGAGACATACAGCTAGACCGACTTTTGTCATGGGGGATAGCTGCATTCTAAAGGCAGAGGACCTGTGCAGAGTGTGTGAAACATGAGAGACTTTATGTGTACAGCTAGACCAAATTATTTTTGGGGGATAGCTGCATTCTAATGGCATAGATGTTGTGCAAAGTATGTGAGGCAGGGGAGACATTATGTGTACAGCTAGACCGCATTTTTGTTATGGAGATAGCTGCGTTCTAATGACAGGGGAGCTGTGCAGAGTGTGTGAAGCAGGAGAGACATATAGCTAGACTGAATTTTGTCATGGGGGATAGCTGCGTTCTAAAGACAGAGGAGCTGTGCGGGGTGTGTGAAGCAGGAGAGACATTATGTGTACAGCTAGACCAAATTAGTTGTGGGGGTATAGCTGCACTCTAACGGCAGAGTTGTTGTGCAAAGTAGATGAGGCAGGGGAGACATTATGTATACAGCTAGACCCCATTTTTCTTATGGGGGATAGCTGCGTTCTAATGGCAGAGGAGCTGTGCAGAGTGTGTGAAGCTGGAGAGACATTATGTATACAGCTAGACCAAATTAGTTGTGGGGGGATTGCTGGATTCTAATGGCAGAGGTATGATATGATATGATTGTTTATTTATATAGCGCCTATACACAATGTGTTTCAAAGCGCTTCAAGGCAAGGGAGGGAACAAGGGAAAATACAACCACATTCTTACAGGCCATGAACAGTAAGGATGTGAAATTAATTATCGTACTCGGCCTGACGACATTTCAGATAGTGCAAGAGTTAAGACATAGATGAGGAAGGGAGAGGGAGAGTGGGAAGGAAATGGAAACAGACAGGCGACTACCGTACTAGGCTTGACGACATTTCTGGTAGAGCCGGAGAAAAACAAAAGGTGAGGGAGAGGGGTGCAGAAAGGGAGGGGAGGAACAAAACAAGCGACTATCATACTAGGCCTGACGACATTTCAGATAGTGCTGGAGGGGTGGTGGGGAGGAAAAAAACAGTAATGGGAGGATGGAGGAAACAGAAGAGGTTGCTATCATATTAGGTCCAGGGACAATTCTGATAGAGTAAGTGCATAGAAGAAAGTAAGGGGAGGAGATAGGAAAAAGGGAGAAGGGAAAGGAGGAGAGAAAAGAGAGTAAGCAGTCAAAAAGAGTGGAGAAGCAAGAGTGGAGAGCGAATACAGTTGCAGATGTCAGTAGTAACATATAATGTTGCACGCCAGGATACAAGATGAAGATGGGAACAGCATGATTCAGGGCCATCAAGAGTACAAGATGCAAAGGAAGTCCAGCATGAGAATTGAGAAAGAGTGATGCACTGTGAATGAATGAAGTCCATAAAAGTCAAATCCAGCATTGGCCACAAGACAGTGATGGTGAAAGAAGGCACCAGGTGGGCGGGGCTTGCTAAGTGGTGAAAAAGAGCAGCAGGCAGGAAGGTACCAGGTGGGCGGGGCTTAGGGCAGGTGACCTAGATCCACTTGCACCTGCTCCCCATCTGCAAAGGAAAAGAGACTGGAGGGCTCCTTAGGAAGGGAAACAGAGCGGCAAGCAGGAAGGCACCAGGTGGGCGGGGCTGGCTAAGTGGTGAAAAAGAGCGGCAAGCAGGAAGGCACCAGGTGGGCGGGGCTTGCTAAGTGGTGGAAAAGAGCGTCAAACAGGAAGGCACCAGGTGGGCGGGGCTTGCTAAGTGGTGAAAAAGAGCGGCAGGCAGGAAGGCACCAGGTGGGCAGGGCTTAGGCCAGGTGACCTAGATCCACTTGCACCTGCTCCCCATCTGCCACTTTGTTGCATACTTTGTTGTGCAAAGTATGCGGGGCAGGGGAGACATTCAGGGTAATTCATAGAATTCAGCGCACAAGTGGCGCACACGGCTGGTGCACAGTGTGCGCGTGCGACTTTCTGCGCCATCCACGTGCGCTAAAATCCATTTCCGCGCACAGCGTATTCATGGATTTTAGCTTCCAAAACCAGCCGTGGCGCAGCGACCCTGCAGCAGCGCCAGTTACGCCCCCAACCCCTCCCCATGCGCCATGCACAGCGCACAAATCCCGTGCATGGCGCACAGGCCCCCAACCACAAAAACGCCTGTAAAACTCCCCGCGCACCCCTCCGAATACACGTACCTCGCTGCACGGGGAGTCTCACACGCGATTGGAGTGGGGTACGTGTATAACTGGGGTTCGCAGGAAGTTTCACATGCAATTGGAGCGGGGTACATGTATTTCATGGGTGCGCTGGAAGTTTCACATGCGATTGGAGTGGGGTACGTGTATAAATGGGGTTTGCGGGAAGTTTCACAAACGATTGGAGCGGGGTACGTGTATTTCGGGGGTGCGTGGGAAGTTTCACACGCGATAGGCCCTGTGCGAGTGGGGTACGTGTATTACTGGGGTGCGCGGGAACTTTCACACGCGATAGGCCCTGTGCGAGTGGGGTACGTGTATTTCGGGGGTTTGTGGGAAGTTTCACACGCGATTGGAGCGGGGTACGTGTATTTCGTGGCTGTGCTGGAAGTTTCACACGCGATTGGAGGGGGGTACGTGTATGACTGGGGTTTGCGGGAAGGTTCACACACGATTGGAGCGGGGTACGTGTATTTCAGGGGTGCGCGGGAAGTTTCACACGCGATTGGAGCAGGGTACGTGTATTTCTGGGGTTCGTGTGAATTTTCACATGCAATAGGCCGTGTGCGAGTGGGGTACGTGCATTTCGGGGGTGCGTGGGATGTTTCACACGCGATAGGCCCTGTGCGAGTGGGGAATGTGTATTTTTGGGGTCCGCGGGAAGTTTCACACGCGATTGGAGCAGGGTACATGTATTTCGGGGGTCCACGGGAACTTTCACACGTGATAGGCCCTGTGCAAGTGGGGTACGTGTATTACTGGGGTGCGCGGGAAGTTTCACATGCGATTGGCCCAGTGCGAGCGGGGTACGTGTATTTCAGGGGTGCGCGGGAAGTTTCACAAGCGATTACGCTGTCAGAGCGGGGTACGTGTATCCCGTGGGGTGCGCGTGGAATCCCACACATGAATTAGCACTGTAGGTCCTCCCAGGTGTCCCCTCTACCCCCTCCATGGCCCCTGCAGGCAGCCCACACCACAGGGGACTACCCTGCACCCCTGGTCATGTGCCACAGCCAGTCCATCCACCATGGGCATGCCTCCCAGCCAGGCCACATGTCACCTTACACTAGTATTCACCAACCCATGTCCCCCAGCACCCCCACGCCCCAGCAGTCAGGGGCACCTGCCAGCAGGCCCCCACTCATGTCCCACTCATGTCCACCAGCACCCCCACCCCCCCAGCAGTCCGGGGCACCTGCCAGAAGGCCCGCAGTCATGTACACCAGCACCCCCACCCCCAGCAGTCAGGGGCACCTGCCAGCAGGCCCCCACTCATGTCCCACTCATGTCCCACAGCACCCCCACCCCCCAGCAGTCAGGGGCACCTGCCAGCAGGACCCCACTCATGTCCCACTCATGTCCACCAGCACCCCCACCCCCAGCAGTCAGGGGCACCTGCCAGCAGGCCCCCACTCATGTCCCACTCATGTCCCACAGCACCCCCACCCCCCAGCAGTCAGGGGCACCTGCCAGCAGGCCCCCACTCATGTCTACCAGCACCCCCACCCCCAGCAGTCAGGGGCACCTGCCAGCAGGCCCCACTCATGTCCCACTCATGTCCACCAGCACCCCTAACCCCCAGCAGTCAGGGGCACCTGCCAGCATGCCCCCACTCATGTCCACCAGCACCCTCACCCCCCAGCAGTCAGGGGCACCTGCCAGCAGGCCCCCACTCATGTCCCACTCATGTCCCACAGCACCCCCACCCCCAGCAGTCAGGGGCACCTGCCAGCAGGCACCCACTCATGTCCACTAGCACCCCCACCCCCCAGCAGTCAGGGGCACCTGCCAGCAGGCCCCCACTCATGTCCCACTCATGTCCACCAGCACCCCCACCCCCCAGCAGTCAGGGGCACCTGCCAGCAGGCCCCCACCCATGTCCACCAGCACCCCCACCCCCCAGCAGTCAGGGGCACCTGCCAGCAGGCCCCCACTCATGTCCACCAGCACCCCCACCCCCCAGCAGTCAGGGGCACCTGCCAGCAGGCCCCCACTCATGTCCACCAGCACCCCCACCCCCCAGCAGTCAGCGACACCTGCCAGCAGGCCCCCACTCATGTCCCCCCCTACATGAAATACAGATGCACAATCATGGCCCACTTCTACACCAAAATACCACAGCACGCCACCCCATTCTTGAGACGCAATGATTTCCCAATCCACCCCACACTGACATGCCTATTTCAAGACACAAACCAATAGTCAACTATGTACATCAACACATGTCCATCACACACACACACTGGTTGGCATTGATTGTGTAAACCCACATTTTCACATGCATCAACCCAATGAGCGAATCCCACATATAGAACTAAAATATGAAAATGTATTATGTACAAAAAAAAAAGCAATGACATGAAAGCATAAAAAAATAGCAAACATGAAATGAAAAGCATGTGCAAAAGATGGGAAAATGAAAAGCATAACCAATCCAAAGAGATCCGAAAGAAAAATAGTCCAAACTCTCACTCCAACAACGCAAATCCAAAGGAAACATAAAAAGAAAAATCCATTGATCTATGGTGAAATCAAATGAAAAAGGTCAAAATAATCCATTGTCCAACTATGTACAATCCATTGTCAAGGGTCCATGACCCCAATGAAAGAAAAGAAACCTACCTAATAAACAACCTAATAAAAAAGGAAAAGGAAACCTACCTCTAAAAACTATTTACAATGGCAGCGGGCTAGTCCGACGGCTCACTTTTTGATGTCCCGGGCCAGGGCATCATCGAACTCCCGCTCAATGTCCTGAAGGCGGCCCTCTTCCATGGCCCCGAGGGATCGCAGGGACAACGACATATTCACCTCCAACTCCCTGCGAATTGGCTTGAGGCACTCGGCCCGCCTCAGTGCCCTCCGCATGGAGTTCTCCGCCCTCACCATTGTGAGCCGTGCCTCTTCCGCCCGCTGCCCCTCCGCATCTTTGGCGTGGCCCAACCGCTGCCACATGGAAGGCACTTGAAATCCTGAGTCCTCCTGCCCTCTGGCCGATGCCTGCCCCTCCGATGTTGAAGGCCTCGAGCCATCATTGCTCCCACCATGTTTCTGCTGTTGCTGTGCCTGTGCCTGCGCCCTAGCTCTTGCTGCCTGCACGTCCTCCTCCGGCTGGGGTCCAGTTGTCATGGTGGCCACCCCTGCTGGAGGTCCGACTCCCGACTGTGGCAGGGATGTGTCCTCCACCAGCCTGGCCGCTGGGTCAGAGGCAGCTCCACAGGGTACCCAGGTGATACATGGGTGGGAAGATGGCATGGGGGACGACTGGCGCATAGGGGGTTCAGGTGAGGAGGGGGTCCAAGACGGTCCAGCACACGGAGGAATCCAGCACTGGTAGCCCGTCCCAGCAGGTCAACGTGGTCAAAGAGGCATCCGAGATGACGTGCAGTCTCTTCACGAAAAGACCGCGGGTCACCTCGCATGCCCCGTTGACACAACGCTATCCAGGCCAGGACAGGCTCAACACGGTCCCGGATAGCCATGTCTGCAGGGAGAGGAAGGCCAGTTGTTGTGCGCTCATCCCCTCCCTGAAAACGGGTCTGGACGTAGGCATCCCTGCTGGTGCCAGATGATGCAGTGACAGGATCAGGGACATTATTGCACACAGGCACCTCTGCGGCGGCCTGTGCTGCCTCCTGTCCCTGCCCCTGCACTGCGCCACTAGCACCAGTGGAATCCCCACCTCCAGACCCCGTGTGTGTCCCTTCCGTTGCCTCCTCCTCCACCAAACCTCCCACCAACCTGGATGACTCCATGCCATCTTCCTCTGTTGGACCCTGTGGGGTCTCAGCTGCCCCTTCTGCTGCAGAGGAGTCGAACTCTGACCTCTGCCTCTTGGACCTACCCTCGGCAGCTGTGGCCTGGGACGTGGCACCAGACTCCTCACTCCCCGACGAGATGACAATCTGGGAGGGGAGCCGGGCCTTGCGTCTCCGGCTGGTGGTGCGATCCCTGCCGCTGTGCTCCACAGCACCCTCTCCGCCCCCTTCATCAGTTGACGCTGCGGACAGGGAGAGATAAAACACAGACATCAGGGCACTGTACAATGGACTGATACACACACGACAGTTGCACATGAGTGGCAGTGTCAAACTTCAGACATGGCATCACACTCCACGACACACATGTCATTTCAACTCACACACATGAGCATTTCCACAGCAATATTGCGCCAGGCAGCACCATCCATACACATACTACAGCATGAACAGCCGAAGGTGAGCCTGACATCACATGAAACACAGGGAGTGCACTAGACATGCACACACGCCACCACACTTACATGCATGTCTACATCTCCTCCAACTGTCGCAGTGATGAGATCGCCATACATGTCACATCTGGCATTCAGCCTTCTACATATCAGTGTCACGTGCATCCATGTTGCATCACAGTTGCACACTTGTCAAATACACACACATGCACATGTACACAGTGCAGATACATGCAGCAGGAACCACCATCCATGTGTGACACCACAACCATGCCAACGTACATACACAGAAATTCAAACATATGTGCTCCCACACCTGCATTTGCACAGCATGCTTACCAACACAAACACCATCGATGTGTCTCACACCTGAGAGGACTCACATGTGGCAGCCTCACGCCCCTGTTCATACACATCCCTACATGGCCCTACGAAAACACATGTGCAACCTGCATACTACTGGCACACCACCACACGCACAGCCTCCAATCAGTATGCATGTACACTTACCGCTCGACTCCAGACTGGTCTGCCTCTCAAGGACCTGGACGTGGAGCGCTGGGCATATGTGTTCCAGGACCCTCATTTGGTGGTCGGATAGGTGGCCCCGGCGCCCCTTGGCAACCGCTGCCTTCAAGAGGCGCCGGACATTGTTGAGGGTCCTGGACCTGAAGTCCTCCCAGCGCTTCTTGACATGTTGTAAGTCGCGGACTGCCACCCCCTCCCCGTTGATGGCAGTCACAATGTCCATCCAGATCCTGGTCCGTCCTTCATTGTCGGCACGCAAACTTCCAAAGATGGCATCATACTGCCCCAGGACTTGCTCCACCAGGACACCAACTTCCCTGGCACTGAAGCTGGTGGCCCTCTGCCTCTCTGGCTGGGGGTTGCCAGTGGTGCCAGATGGTGTTGTGCCCGACATGGCAACCCCAGAGGCAGGAGTGGGTGGGCAACTGGGTCCTGGGGCTGGGCTGTGGAGCGATGGTATCCCAGTCGGGAGTCTTCGGTTCCAGCAGGGGTGGTCACAGCAACTGCACCCCTGGCTGATGTGCAGGCAGCAAATAGCAGGGCAAGTGGGCAGCAGGTAGTCAGGCAGCAGCAGATGGCAGGTGGGAGCGTGCTCGGGGCTCTGAGGGGGAGTTATTCAGCCTTCTGGGCAGGAGCGTGGTCTTCCGTGTGTTGTTGTGTGGCCAGCTTGATACGGAGTGATTTGGCTCGTGAAAATCTTGCACGTCAGCGTGTAATTCGAGGAAAGGCCCTTAGCGCGTAAGCGCTTCTCTGACGTGACTCGCGCGTGCGTTTCCCTCGTGACGTGGGAATAGTGGTTCAGCGCACGTGAAAAAACTGCACGTGCGCGTGTGAATGCGTGTAATCCGAGGAAAGGGCCTACGCGCGTAAGTGACGTGACGCGCGCGGGCGTTTCCATCAACACGGGTGCATGTTCATCATACACGACCAAAAACTACACGTCTGAGTGTCAGCTTGTGTAATTGGAGGAAAGGGCCTTAGCACGTACACGCGTAAGTGACGCTGTACGTGTGGGCCGCTTTAAAAGGTACGTGTAGGATCCCATTCCCTTGTACGTGCTTTTCGTGGAGAGCGAGTGGGTGAATTCTGTACTTCTTGTCGGTTCACACGCGATTTCTTCACAGCGTTTCAAGTTCGTACTCCCTGTTACCTCTGACAGCGTTCTTTATTTTTTTTGGGCCTGTTTCCTCAAACAGCGTTCACTTCTTCTTTTGTCCTGTCTCCTCAGACAGCATACAATTTTTCTTTTGGCGGGGGTGTTGCCTACGCGCACATGCACGTTTTTTTCATGTTATTTTTCCAGGCAGACGGTGAGTCGCGCAAGCATTTACCAACTGTGCTTGCCCCGTGTGTCACGTACCCCTTCAGAGGTCATTGTAGGCTGCGTGTAACACACGTACGCTTATTTTTGTGTTTCTGGGTGCCACAGCGTAGTGTGGGTTCATTTTTCCATGCACGTGGTCTACGAGGGGTTGCGTGCATGTTATTTTTTGTTTTCAGGGTGCCTGTGCATTGCATGACCCGTCATCTTCCCCCAGGGGTCACAGACAACCTTGCTAGAGCACTAGGGTACAAATTCCATCTAGTACCCTACCCCTTTCACCCCCAATTTCCCAGGACAATTGTTTACTGCAACTCCCATATGCACAACAACATCAGTGCCATTGTTGGGAGGCGACCAAGCGGTAAGGGAGGCAAAGGTGGCTGACCTCCAAATGGTGGGCGTGGTGGGCGCGGTAGGGGACATGGCCAGGATTTGCAGGGTGCCCCTAGACCCCCATGGGTGGAGGACCAATCAGGGACAACCATGCTCGGCCCCCCCATGGTTGAGGGAAACGTGGCTGACACCATCCCAGCTCAGCCCTTGTTGGACCAGCCCATTGTGGCACCTGACCCGGCACAGGATGACTCCCAGGCTGACTTCCAGGTGAGCAAGTCTAAGCCGGGTGTGCCGGTGCAAGTTGGTGTCACCAGGCCACGTGGATCTGGGGCTGCGATGTCATCTGCTGCCCCAAGTAGGCAGGGTGGGGAGGCTGCAGGGGCAGCTGCAGCTCTATCCACCCCAGCTCTGAGTCTCCCAGCCGGGACAGTGTCAGTCCTGGTCCATCAAATTGATGTTGCCCCTGCCAACATCACACTTCAGACAATGCCTGCACCAAGGCCTATGGTCATTGTACATTCACACACTCCCAGTACCCAGTCCACCTGCGCTTCTGCCCCTACTGACCAGAGCAGCGCAAGCCACTCAGGCTCTGCTCCACCTTTGAAGAAGAGGAAGAAGGGTGCTCTGGCACTACAGGCTGAGACCCCAGACACGGCTACACAGTCCGGCACATCAAGGAAGCCTAGCTTTAATGACCCCAAACCTGATGCACTTGTGACCTATGTGTCAGCACATATCCGCGAAATGGTGGTGACTGCAGGGTGCAAGACCACACCTGGTCAACGTAGGGCACACTGGCAGACCATCGCAGACCGCATAAGTGCCCTTGGATTTGTGAGACGCACAGCTGATGATTGCTACAAGCGGTGGAATGACTTGAAGAACAAGCTAGCCTCAAATCATGCCGCTTCTCTGGTGACTGGCGGTGGGTCTCCACCAGAGGACAACAAACTCACTGAACATGAGTCTGTTGCTGTGACCTTCGTCACAGAGGCACAGATCCAAGGCGGGAGAGCTACCTGATTACGAGGCATTGTCCGGTGAGTGCCCATGCATGTGTGTGTAATCCATGTGTATGTTGTTTGGGTGATGGGTTCTGATTGAGTGCCAGGTGAGGTGTGTACTCCTGAGTGTTATGGGTCACCCACGTGCTTCCTCCAATACATTCACGTGCCTTTGATTTGGGTATGACAGTACCCCTTCTGCCCACAGTAGCCAATTAGCCCCACATTACTGCTGTTGCACTTGAACTATCATCTTGCAACAACATTGTTCTGTTTTTTTCTGTGTTCATTCAGGCTGATTGTTTAGATTATCCAATTTTTCATATGCTTTTTTCATCCCAAATGCCACATATGTGACATGCTTCTGCCATCGTTTACACCCCACATTGTGCCACTTTAGTTACCTGGTTATGTGAATGATTAAACCATTCAGGGCGAGGGAGTATTGGCCTGTTGAAATGTATTTTTAGGGCCTGTTTGCATGTGGAACATGATAGTTGTTTCCTGTCATGTTGAAGTGGCCAACCATTGATGTGTACATCTGCCTACAATCACTGTCTAATTCTACACTGGATGTGTTGCAGTGTGCAGCACATGCATATTTTGCAACACTATTCTGCATTAATCTTCTCATCATGTCCATTTGACATGGATGTGTGACAGTACACATTCACTGACATATTGCTGTAGTTGTCTAATTTACTATGGATATGCTACATGACATCTGTGTGCTGGCATGTGTCATGTATGTGTATTGGACATGCCACTCACAGGCTGATGTGTGATGCCAGTGCTACACTACATGCTGCAAATGTGTTGCTTTTCCATCTTGGTGTCCTCATTGTCTGCCTTTTTGACTCCACTTCAAAATCATTGACAGTGCATGCATGCCAGGGTTATAGTAATGTCGGACATGTGTAAACCATGTACAGTATCTCTGTCTTGTCAGGCCTATGTGTGTGCTATGGTGCTCATGCCTGTTTCCATTTCTTGTGTTTCATGTTTTTGCAGGTGACGACGCACTTGATGCTGGTGAGGTTCAGGAGATGGTGCAGACCCAGGAGGATTCTCAGCCACGACCAGGCACCAGTGGGGGACGTGGTGTGGTGGTGGGTGAAAACACTTTGGTACTGCAGACCATACTGTCGAGGGGTGCCTCTGGGTGCAGCTCCCCAGACCTCTATTCAGGTGCTGAG